>NC_059134.1:11592862-11907204 GCF_020740605.2 Lemur catta | reverse complement strand
TGGTCTAGATGTTCTAGTATCTCTGCTTCTGACAGAATCTGTAATGCATTGTTTCAGTTTTCTTTTGCAATAGCTGTACTTCTCAAATGTCTTATTATTTGGCTAGTGAGCTCCTTTTCCCTAGCGGTATCAGCTACTCTGTCAGAACCGAGTCAATATTAGCTTAATTAGCTCAGTGAGTAACCCCAGATTAGGGAACTTCGGGTACCAGAAAATGACAGTCAATTACCCTCTGCTCCACAAAGCAATTACCTAGTTCAAGACATTACTTTTTGTCCACCCAGAAAAAACAACTGTAAAACAAGACACCCATTAGATAATAATGCACCCTGGGTAGGAGAGGCAGGTGGAGAGAGGATTAGATGGACAGAGGTAGAAGCAACTGCCCAAAGTATGTGTGTTCCCACTGATGTTTGTCAGTTCCTAGCAAGTGCAGGGCTTTTGCACTGCACTAATTTCTCCTGGAGAAACCTGGACTGGAGTTTGGGTTGTCATAGGTATGAAGACAGGCTCTGCATTTCCTAAAGCAATGGTGGAGGGAAAGCAGAAACAGCCTCCATGGGTGCTCATCTTCCCACTGCTGTGCCCAGCTGTCCTGTTCCAAGTCAAGGCCATCACTTCCTCCACTCATGAGTTCAAAAATCCTCTATAATCCCAAGGATTTTGTCACAGTTTTCCATTTAGGTTCCTGTCTTCACTCTAGAGCAAGTGTCTCAACCTCAGCACCACTGACATTTGGGGCTGATGATTGTTGTTGAGAGGGTCACCCTGTATGTTGTAAGATCCCTGCAGCATCCCTGGCCTCTACCCACTAGATCCCAGGAGCAGCCCCTCTGGAGCTGAGGCAAACAAAAATGTCTCCATATATTGCAAAATGTCCCACTGCTCTTAAGTTCCCCTGGGGTTGATCTTGGGACCAGAAGCCTGTACTCATGCTAGGTTGGTGTTTTGGTAGAAATCACCGAAGAGCAGTCTGGCTATGTAAAGCCCCATGAGAGGTGTTCAGTAAGTATTACTTCTCTTCCTCCTCTCCCTGTCCCTGCCAAAGGGAAATGATAAAAAAATAAATCAGATCTCAAACCAGACCCACGAAGGTGCTGGGTACAACTGAGGGGAGAAAATGCAAGGGAGGTTATTGACCACAAGCCTTTGAGGACACGCAGCCCTGCCAGTGCCTTGAGGGGAGGGGACTTCTCTGCCTGCTGGTGCCAATCAAACTTCCCTGTCTCCTAAGACCTGATGCAGACACCAGAGCCAAGAAATCTGTGCTGGACAGCTCAAGGCATCAGCCGATGGGCTGTCTCATCTGTGCAATGCACAAGCTTCAGCTCCCCTGCATTTAATTGGTATTAAAGATTAAAAAGCAAATTACCAAAGCAATCACACCGAATCCACTTGTCTATATCTCGCTACGGCTCCCAAGCAGTTTGATATTTACTGTCAGCTGGCATTTAATTACTCAGCCAGATTTGGAGGCCCATAATTGACAGAATGCTGAAGACTAATTCTTTAAAAGGACGCTTTCCCCATACAAGAACACTTGGGCTCAGAGGTGACGCCGGCTCCCTGTTCCAAGGATCAGGGAGACAGACACCAGAACAGATTGTCTTCTTCCCCCTCTCTCCTCCCTGGTGTTCTCTGGTTGATTTAGGTCCACGTGCCTGCTGGAGTCAGTGGGGAAAAGCAAATGAGACATCCAGACATGAAACATTTCCCCTTTCTCATCACTAATTCCAACCTAGTCCCGATTCTACAGAAAATTCCACACCCTGGCGAGGGACCTGCCCCAAGGCAGAGCTGCACAGCCAATAGGACCCCATTTGTGCCAAGCACAAAGGAAGAAGCTCCAGTTAGAGGCACCACGGGAGGAGCATCAGGGTACTGCTGACTATTCATAATAATTACACATTTCTGAAGCGTCACTGCACATTGTAAAATCTCCAGCTCACCCTTCCTGCCCATGTCTCTTGTCACTGCACCTTGTTCTAACTTTCTAATCCTGCATCAATTACATCATGTACTGTTGAATAATTTAGACATTTAAACCTAGATTGGGCTCAGCAGCATAAAATACAGAAAAGGGGGCAATGCTGTTCTAAGGAAATAGGAAAAGATAGTAACAGATCAGTTATTTCTCTTCCTAATCTTTCAAGGTTATAGTTCGCAGCAATTGGGCTCAGTGCTAAATTGAAAATACAGAGACCCTAACACAAAGAAAGCACACTTGTCCTCGGCTTTTGTTTTGGGAGTGTTTAAAAAAAAAAAAATACACATAAAAAATACCAAAACTCTAAAAAGGGCAAGTTTTCAAAAAGGAGAAATAAAATTTCCCCAATATTTCTAAATTCTAACCAGTGATTCATCAAACACCAGAGTAAATATGTTTTTGTTTTCTGCTTTGTTTCTTTCCTCAAACATTTAAGCTCAAGGGGGGGGGGCGTGTATTTTTTAACGGAGGGGTGGAAGGGGAAGACTGAAGGAAGAGCTTAACCGTGGAGGAACCTTGCTATGCACCAGGAGTCTGTCCTGGACTCAGCCCTCACTGCCCGCCGCTCCCCGCGCTCCCTGCTCACCCTGGGGAAGCGCAGGTCTGCGGCAGTCGCGTTTGAATCCGTACAAGGCCAAACACTCCAAGCCTAGACGAAATCGCGCAGTTAGGAATTTTATAAACTGGATTTGCATACAAATCCACCCGGCTTTGCGCGGAGGGAGAGACAGACTGGGCTATTTTGGACGTCCCACTTAGCTCCCCGGAGCAGCCTGCGCGAGCCGCGGTGCTGGCCGGCCCGGAGCTGGCGCAGCTGGCGGCGCCGGGCAGGACGGCGGAGAGCAGATGCTCGCCGTGCGGCGCGACGGCGCAGGATTAGGGACCTGGACTCGCTCCAGCAGCCCCGAGACTGCGCGCGGCCGGCCGCTCCCCCGCCCTCATTTCCCGCACACACCCCTTCCCAAAGCGCTCCTGCCCCAGAAGCTTCATGGACCATGCCTCCCTTCCTCGGCCCCGGGAGTGTCAGTGGAGTGTGGCTGGCTGATGGCCTGTTCTACGAAGCTGATGAAAGAGAAAGTGCCACCTATTCCTTCAAAATCGCTGTTACACACCACGTTTACTCACAGAAGGGCTGGCATGAACCCCACTCCACTTCCAGCAGCCCACTGTCTTCACCCTTAGATGTCTTAGCTTTTGCAGGGAAGCTCTGACCCCGACACCTCCTTAGTCCAGGAAGTTTTCATTCTCCCCCCCCCACAATGCTACCAGACTGGCACTCAAAGCCCCCTTGACTTAAAGACCTCAACAGAAAATATGCATTTTAAAAAAATAAACACATATATCCATCTAAAAAATAATATAAAAACCAGAATTTTTATTTTAAAAAAAAAATACCTACCATCTCAATCAGTATTAACATTTTGATGCATTTCCTTCCAATAGTTTCGAAAAATAAAACTTTTTGCACAATTAGGATTATACATTTATCTTTATATTCTGCATTTCTTAATTTTCTGCAAGCATATTCCCATTGAAAAGTGTTCACAAACTCCATTGTGAATGGAAACAGAACACTCCTGTAGTGTGGAGGCAGACACCCTCATGTGTTTAATCATTCTGCTAGCGTGGGGTATTTAGGTGGTTTCATTTTTTTCATTATGATGAATAACTTGGAATGAACAGCTTTGGTTATAAATCTCTGACCCTATCATTGATTACATTCTCAAGTTTCTAAGGTGGAATTATTGAGTCAAAAGATATGAACATGTTAAAACTCTTAAAATAAATTGCCAAATTTATATCCAGAGTGGTTGCTTCAATTTATATTCCTACCAACATGTATTATCTTCATTTTTAAAAATCTTTAATAATCTGATAGCCCCAAAATTGTATGTAGTCAAGGTTATTGATCCATTCCTTTGTGATTCTTTTTACCATTCCAATGCTGTGAAAGACCATCCTCATTCGGAAGGCAGAGAAACAGCCATCTAAATATTACCCTAGTTTTTTGAAGGATTTGTTCTCCTACATTTAACTCTATAATCTATGTGAAATTAGTGTATGTGTAAAGAGAGGATCTCTTTTGGGGGAATGGAACCTCCTTTCCTTATTCCTTCAAACTTCCCTATGGGGGGCTCCCTTCCTTATATTTGTTTGGTTTTGAGGTTTTTTTTTTTTTTTTGATGCCATAAGCAGGTAACTCATCTGACTGTACGCCAGGGAGAAGGGCAGGCTCTTCCTGCTTTCCTCTTTGAATCTGCTGTCCCTGCCACCGCATCCCACACTCATTCCTGTCTTCTCCTCCGCCCAGTAGCTTTGCAAGAACTGGCCCCAGGGGAAGGCCTGCAGTGTTTAGTGCTGGTGGGGACTGTACCTGGGCAAGGCTAGCCAGTCCAGGTGCACAGTGCTAGCCAGCCTGGTTTCTAACACACCTAGACCCACGTTCTCCACTCAATCTTTCTCAGTGATTGGTGAAATATACTGATGCTCACCTTTCTGATTCTATGTCTGGCTCTCAACTCATTTTGAACATAAGCAGCATGGAGGTGCTTATTTATCAACCCCCTCTAAAATTCCAACAATTTATTTTGATTTTTAAAAAAATAACTAGGCAATACTTCTAACTAAATAATAGTTCCTTTTCTCACCAACCCATGAGTTTTCCTTCACTGTACATTATATCATTGAATATTTATATATTTAAGTCTAGGCTATTTAGTCTCTTCCATATTCTATTTATGATACTGATTTATTCTTCTGTTTACAAAACTATAGACACTGTAGGATATGATAATATTTATGATCTTCTACTTATGCTGCTAATTCCCTAATCAGTATCCTACAGATTTATAATGTGTTTTATTATTTGTGTTTTGAAAGATCCAATGATGATGTTATTCCTTTGAATTGTCAGAGAGAAACCCTGAGGACAGTGATTCCCAAATTGCAGCACATCAGAATCGTCTGGAAGCTTGTGAAAGTAATGGCTACATGCTGTCCCACCCATTAAATCAGAATGTCTAGGGGTGGAAGGTTTTTTTAAATGTCCAGGTGATTCCAAAGTGCAGCAAAGCTTAGGGCTGACTATCTTAGGAGGTGACGTGTGTGCACAGCCATGAGACAGCAACCGAGGGTTTTATGCCAGGTCCTTGACTGCCCTCTCAGTCTTCACTGCAGAACATGAGTATGTTAGTACCTGACCCCCACTTCTCACGCTGGAAAGAGTTTCCATTAACAAAAGAATGTCTTCTCAGTAGTTGAACTACTCCCCCAAAATATACAGAATTATCTTTAGTCATAAACTTTGCTCGACAGTACAAAGTATATTGACATGGACCCAACCCCTGTTTTTCCAGGGGATTATAGGTAGAACAGACAACAGAAGTGTAAACCAACTGTAAACAAAGCATCACAAAAGCATGATGTTTACACCCACAACTTAAGAGTAAACCACCAAATAATTTACAGTGTGCATTCCTTTTATCAATTCAAAGTATTATGACAGGTTGGAAAAAAATTCTTTTTGGTTTATAACATTTGCAGAGCCTTGAACTTGGTCCAGACTACAGAAGAAAGCCTAGAATTTATATAGCATATTTATCCTAAGGAGTCATCGTTTCCACCCCCAGCCCCAAATGTGCAGCTACAGTTTTAGATTTCTGCGCCTATTAGTGCATCCATGTGGGCCAGAACCACCGCAGCTCCCTCAGCCCCCTGACACCCAGGTGATAATCTAGCTGGCCTGTGTCTGCTGGGGCAGAGCCTCCACATGCTACCTCAGCACCTCTGAGAGCGGCAGGAGCTTCCTCCACCCCCAGGGCTTTGGTGTCCTGGATTCCCTACCTGACATCCTTTTCTGAATTCTGCCTGACCAAACTCCACACTGGGCCTCAATTTCCAACCCCCTGGTTGTGGCCCAAAACACATGCCTTCATGCTTCTACCTCTGCCCTGTGGATCGCCCAGAATGCCAGCCCTCTCCAGTGCTCAGCTTTCGCCCCTCGGCCCCCACAACTCTGCCACCTGGATCCCTCTCCCCAGGCTCAGCCTTCTCCTCCACTCCCTGCATGCCAGTAAGCAGGGGTGCAGCTGAGCCAGCCCCCACAGGGAACATGTGGCTCCATGACTTTGCCCAGCAACTCCTCTTCCTTTGGAGCTCAAGCGACTCAAATACAGTGTTTTCTTTCACACCTTGTACTACCCAAATGAAAAAATGCTGTCAGGACATGTGGATGCCCGTTTTCTCTCAAGCCACTCCCTGCCTGAGTACAGGGGCACCCCTGAGTTTTGTCCGCATCCTCCTTCTCAGCCTGTGCCGAGCTAGCTGGTTTACACATACAGTTTTGCAGTCGCCCAGTGACAAATCCATCAGTCCCCAGCGTTCTCCAGAGCCTTGGGCCCGTATCTTTGCTGACTTACCAGAGATCCTTGCATGAATGTTCCAGGGTCTTAATTTCAGAGACTCTAGAGCCAAATGCTCTCACTTCCCCTGGTCTTCTGTGACATTCTTGTCTCTTTTAATGATTCTACTTAGCTTCTTCAATCATGGCCAGAAGCAAGGTATTAAAGTAGCAACCATAACAGCAGCCAGTGGTGGTTACATTTACTGAGGCTCACCGGTAGCCAGGCACCGTGCTGAGGCTCTGCCATCTGTCATCTCACTGAGCTGGTACCGCCACCCTCCCAGGCAGGCTGCACCTTCCCCATTTTAGAGTTGCTCCTGCTGAAGCTTAGAGGGTATTTTGCTCCAAGCAACATGGTGCATCTGTAGCCCATGCTCTGGGAGCCTTATCTGTGCTGGGTGCTGGGCTCCCCAGCCCTCTCCCAGGACCCGTGAATGGAGTGTGGGGCACCACGGACAATTGCCCAACACCCATCCCCGGGCAGAAGATTAAGCCAATCGGTCAGCCTTGTCCCTCTGCAGGGCTTAGTTCAGGGATGGGCTATGGTTATGGGTGGAATTGTGCCTCCCTCCAAAAGGATATGTTGGAGTCCTAACCCCTAGTATGTCAGAATGTGACCTTAATTGGAGATAGGGTCTTTGTAGAGGTAATCAAAGTAAAATGAGGTCATGAGAGTACACCCTAAGCCAAAATGAAAAAGAAAGAGGGAGGAATTTGGCCGCAGCTGCCCAGGGAGAATGCCACGTGAGGGCCAGAAGTGTGAGCACACCCTAGGGAGCCACAGCAAGCCAGGAGAGAGGCCTGGAGCAGATCCTTCCCGAGAGCTTCCCGAGGGAATGTGGCCCAGCGGACAACTTTATTCCTGACTTCTGGTCTGCAGAACTGTGAAACAGTACGTTTCTCGGTTCAAAGCCACAGAGTCTGCGGTACTTTGCTAAAGCAGCAACAGGAAACTAACACAGCTAGTTCTGCCAGGTTGGGGTGAAGCCACTAGAGAGGTGAGCCGCTCAGGAGTTCTGAGAAGTCACTCCCCTTCTCCTGCTGGCTGTGGAAAAAGGAGCATGTTGCCACCAGCTGACGGTGGTGACCACCTTGCAAACATGAGGAGAGGTGACACATGGATGGGGCAGATCCCAGAGGGTGGCTGAGCAGTGGGCCTGGGCTCCTGACTTCCTGCACCTGAGCCTGCACCCATCTTGAAGCTCCCCCTGCCCTGTGAGGTGGCAGATCCTTGCTGTTCGGTTGAGCTGTGATTGTAGCAGCAAGCACAATAGCCCCAGTTTGCAGAGGGCTTAGGAAAGTCAAGTATCCTACTGAGAACCCACAACTACTAATAATATGTGGCAGAGGTGGGAGTTCAACAAAGTGCATCCAACCCCAAATTCAGTGCCCCTACCCTCTGTGCAGTGTGGGCTTCCACTTAAGAGCAGTGACATTTTGGCATTCTGGGCTGCTCCTGGCAGTAGCAATCCCTGAGCTTCTCTGTGTCTACCTCCTCCCCTCACTGCCCTCCTGTTTCAGTCCACTCCCAGCTTGGTCGCATAACCTTGGTTCTAATGCAAGTATGTAACTCTCCTTTTTAATCGTTGGACACATACTACCGGCCTTCTGGCCCTACTCACTCCGGCTACTCTGGGTCACCAGAACCTCCTGAGCAAGCCCCGCTCCGCCCCTCCCCTCCCACAGACTGACCCACTTCTTCCACCTCTACCTGGCTGGCTCTCTGCCGAGTCTACCCCAGAAAGAAGGAATAAGAAACTTCTTCTGCACCCCTATTGCATTCTGCTTTACAACGTAATTGTTCTTCTATGTTTGCTCCAACACGAGCTTGAGAACAAGGACAATGTTGCCTTTGAGTCTTTTAATTCTGACTTGGACTTTAGGCCATTGGAAGATGAAGGCGCTATCTCACTGCTTTGCCATACTGTACTTTTTCCACTCATTCAACAACTATTTGAGCACCTACTATGTGTGAGGACCATGTTAGACAGGATAACTAGGTTTCTTGTCCATGTGGAGCTCTTCACAGAGGAGAATGTAGACAAAAAAATAAAAGAGAGAGAGATGTGAACACCAGGCTTATTTAAGGAAAGAGAAATGGTTCCATATGTTTGGTGCATGGAGTTGTAAAAGATGAAATTGGAGACGCGAGTAAAAATCAGGCCCTGGCTGCCGTATAAGCCACATTAATTGCTAAAGACTGATTGCCTAGTTTGTAGTAAGTATTAAACCCCTTCATGTATTAAGTGTTATGCATTCATGCAGAATACATATGTACGGCATTTTGTTTCTCCATCAGAAGGGGAATTAGCCACCCAGAAGATGCTGGTGGTAGTTAAACCGGTTAACACAGACGCTGACTTAGAAGTCAGGGCTCCACCTCCCTCCCCCCCCAAGTCCTTTTCTGCGAGTCTGCTGGTGCTGCTGACCAGAGGAGAAGAGAAGAATCTGACTCTGCAAACGCCGTTTCCTATGGGCTTTGCTGGGCTTAGCCCTGGCCCTGCTGAGCTGCAGGGCACTGAGCTGAAGAGCATGTTGGAAGTGACTCCTTTGATGTTTTCAAAGGTCGGAGCACATCTCTCCCCTTTTGGAGTGTCACTTGGCTCCAGGCAGAGGATGTTTTGGCTACAGGGAGAGCCAATTAGAACCAATTAGAACCTAACTAACCTCCCATGACACTGAAACTCCTTGCAGAATATGCCAGCTTCTTGTAAAAATAGCGCTCATCTGGGCCTGTCTCCAGTATGGAATGTTACCCCGCTGCAGAAGCCACAGGGGCTCTGGCATTGTCCACTGCGGCTGCATACTTCAATCACCTGTGCAGATTTTCAATTGTAGACCCCTAGACCCCATGCCCAGAGAGTCCAACTTAGATGGTCTAAACTGTGGGTCCAGGCATCGGTATTTTTTAAAATATTCCCAGTTTGAAAAATAGTGATGTAACCAAATTCACCCAAAGGCACAGCGGGGCTGCTCTGGAACCCAAATTCTGCCTTTCCTTTCCCATTATACACACATTTTCCTGTATTAGTTGACATCTGCTTTTATTAACATCAGGACTTTATTTCATATTTTTTGATTATTCACTCTAATTATCATTAGCTTTTTCAGACATGTTCCTAACATATTTGTATTTCCATCTGATTTTATTCTTTCTTAACCAAATATATTTGAGATATTCTGAACTAAGCAAGTGGACAAAGTTAAATTTTTGTAAACTTTTACTAAGATAGTTGTGAAAACTATTTTTATTCAATAAACAGGAAACTGAACCCATAGCATCTAGAACTAAATCGGCATCTTTGACAATTATAGACTCATGCTTGGTATGGGTGTATGCATTTTCCTATATTTATCTACAAACACATATCCATATTTCTCTCTCTCTCACACACACACACACACACACACACTCACCTCCAATAGCACAAAGTCTTGCACAAAGCAGATTCCAATAGGAAGTAATTCTTGAAGGAAATAATCAATGAATACACACATGAATAGATGCGCAGAAGCTGAAACTACAAGATAAAGAACCTTTATTCACATATATGGATATATATAAATACAACCTATTTCCAGTTGGCAGCTGATGATAACAGGACATCTGTTATAAATTTCAAATTTTTATTCAGTCTATGTATATAACTGATATATGCGTATAGCAGGATATGACTTTTAATTTTCAAATGTTAGTATATTGATGCCTATAATAATGATTAAAACAAAACTTCACTATATTCTCATTAGTAAGTGGGTATTTGCAATCTTAAAATATAGAGGAGATTCATTAGACCCCATGAGAAGAAAGGAAAAGGAATAGTAACTTCCAGAATAAATCAAGTTCTGGATCATGAGAATAATGCTGAATAGATCAGAGACAATTAAGTCCAATAATTTTCAAAGGTTTGGATTTGGTTTATCGCAGAACCCTTTCTTGTCACAGCACCTGAAACAGAAAACCAATGTGTGTATAACCAGAGCTCAGCTGCCCTGTTGGAAGTGAGGGGGTGAGGTCCCAGAGCACACAGCACCACTTCCCTCTGCTCTAGACAAGCACAGTTTGGAAACCATTGAGCTAGTAAGAGACTCTCAGTCCTGGCTTCACGTTAAAATTCTCCAGACTTTTTAAAAATCTCCAGACACCTCCCCAGAGATTCTGATTGAGTTGGACTGAGGTGGGGCCTAAGCACTGATATTTTTTAAAGGCTCTGCTGGTGATTCTAGCATGCAGCAAAGGTTGAGATCCACTGGTCTAGTACAACTCCTCTAACGTGGGAACAAAACTGAAGCCCAGGGAGCCATGAAGGCATGGCAAAGTAACACAGCTGGCCAGGGCCCGCGCCAAGGCTAAAACCTGTGCTCCTGGATTCTAGTCCCGCCGTGGTACTGTGCACCCAGCAGACCCCGCCCCTAGAAAATGCTTGCCGTCTGGGTGGACCGATGGATGGTCTCTAGGAGCATCTCAGGAACACAGCAGGGGTCGGAGGGAAGTTTAACATGATCTCCCAGTAATAGGCATCCGACTGCACCTGCAAGGTGCCAGTCATGAGTAGCAGCAATTGATCACATAAAGTTCTGAACAGGAGGGAAGGCTACAGGAAGAATGGCCAGCAAACAGGGTTTTAACAGGATTGTCTCTCGGAAGAAACCAAAGGATGAGTGACTGGCACGGCCAGTAACTTTAGTAATAATAACAGCTAAGATTGATTGTTTCATTAAGTGTTTTATATATATACTCTTGCTTAATCTTTACAACAAACCAATGAGATTGATAACCATTTGGATGAGGAAACTTAAAGTCTTAGTTCTTAAAGAGATTTAATAATTTGCCCAAAGTCATAGAGCTTTAATATGGCTTTAATTGGCTGAGCTGGGGATTAAACACAGGTTGTTGGTCCGATGTGAGTGCCTGGGTCCTTAACCACAAGAGTATAAAACAGAAGGATAAAACTGCTCCATTGCTTTGATTTTAGGGGCCCTCAACTTGAACCCAACGTCTTGGGAGGAAATCTCCATCTTTCCTTCATAAAACCTGAAGTCACTTTCACATCCAGGAAGCCAATCCTCTGGCTAGAAAAACACTTTGAGCCTTCTCAAGGAAGTATTGCTATAAATGAGTCACATTAGCTCTCTTTGTTTTGTGTATTTATTTCTTTATTATTTGCCTTCATTATCTAGAAATCTATATTTTAACCCTAATTGTCTCCCTGCGGTAATGATTAAGGCATGACTCTGAGATTTGCATTGCAAACACCATGAGGCCTTCAACAGGAGCAGATGAATTCTGAACTTGGCATCTAACAGCATTTATTGCTTCATTTTCTTGTCTTCCCACCTTCATTTTGGGCCAAAGTTGTTGATATTTTTTTCAAGTTCTGAAAGGATGGGAGGAGGTAGAACTCAGGATCATGGTTTTAAACCTGCATTGACTCTACCCAGTAGATCAAAATTGAACTTTTATTGCTGACACATCTTTGAATACCAAACCCATGGATCAGTGCCTTATGTACATGTTACTAATGAATATTTATAGGACCACCAACAGGGTGTACAATTTCATACAAGCTACTCTGTTTAGACAATGGTTATTTGGGAAAACCGAAAGGGGCCTTAGAAAACGGCATGCTGTAAGTAGGATGCATTTTTATTCCTCCCAAGGGGAGCTGAAAAGCCTTCAATGGATATTCTGTACTTTTTCACTTTTGTTGTCTTAAAAGTTTTATTTATTTTAGAAATAGTTACAACCTAGCCAGGTAAATATATTGCCATAAATTCCATTTAACTTTTTTCCTCACTGGAATAGCCTCATAAAAGACAACAAAAAACCTGCAGAAAATTCAATGAGGGAATAAGATTGTCAATACAGTGTGTGTATTTGAAAATAAAATGGCACAATCAGGTATAAAGAAGAGTCTGCATTCAAGTTAATAAAAATCAATCTAGAAGAAAGAAAACTGCATTTTGGTGTCTAAGTAATCTTATCTTTTAATAACAATAACACTTTCCATTTCATAGGGCTCTTTCTTTGCAGTCTCTAAGAGTTTGTCAACCAAGTGGTGGGATGGGGTTGATGGCACACCCAGAAGATAAGGATCTGTCCCAAACCCTTCCTGTGACCTCCATCCTTAAGGAGATGAGACCTTACCCATGGGGCACCTCTGCTACACACAAGGCTCCTGTCACCACGCCTCAACTCGCCAATCATTAATGTTGACAAGCAAGTATTGCTCCAACTATAAAACCAAGTATAATTAAGAGGAAATAGGAATTATGTAAAAAAAACTTTGCATCAGATACTATTTTCTTGCAAATAATAAAATGCATTTAATAAGTGGTAACTATGCCACATGAATAGATGACTCTAAATACCCAAAGGAAAAATAATAAATCTGAGCTCCAGAGCCAGATAAAACTATTTTCTTTTTATTGAACTATCATATTTTTACGTCTCCAAGAAGCCACTGGTTGCAAGACATGCCATCAATTTAACAACTTTCCAGGGGAAAAAGGAAAGCGCGACCACACTGAATGTACATATTAATTATATGAAACGTATTGGTTTTAGAAATGTTAAAAGATGAGGGAAATGTGTCTTATGACTGAGAAAATATGGCAAATGTAAATGTATACTTAGCAAAGTATTTTGTATTCATTATCTAATTTAACTTTTACCACAGTGTCATAAAGTTGCCATGAGTATTCCATTTTACAGATGGAAAAAGCCACACCTCTGAGATACTAATTCACTTGCTCAGTATCACACAGGTAATAAACCAATACTCTTAACTCTTTGCTTCCAAATTCCACATTCTTTCCACCACTCCATACTACCTTTCTGTCTTAAAATAGTTGAGCCTTTTTATCTAAGATGTTTCACTGACCACTAGTTGAAGAAAGATACATTTTTTACAAGACTGCTGCAATGGATTCTTCCCAACTACTGTTGAAATTCCCTCATGCTTAGCTAAAATCATCTTCATACCAACCTATAAATCAAGTTCTCTACCAGTTGTGGGCAGTTGGGCTAATAGAGATGCAGCTGTCCCAAAGAGAAGACACGGATCACTGGCTGGAAGCTCACATGGACCCTGCAGCCACTAGCTCACTGCCACTTGTTCGTTATTTATTCTGGACAGAGGACACCTGCTTTTGCAGATTAAAATTTTGAATTGGCTACATTAATTACCTTTGATGTATTGTGAATTTTAACTTTTTTCTAAATCTTTGGCCTAATAAATGTGCAGTGCCCTAAAGCTTGCATAGACTGAGTAGTAGGCAGTCAACTGTCCCTAAGACACTGCTCACAAGTGTCTTGGTGAGCAGAGTAGGGGGCGTCAAGTGGCCTTCTCTGTTAACTAGATTGCTAGAAATAGATTCGGTTGTGGGAGTTTGGCAATGCCTGGTTATGACTTGGAAGCCTCCTGGGAGCTCAGCAAATCTAGTCGGGGTAACTTTGCCTAACAGAGACATGTTCTGTCATGGCAGCATCTAAAACCTGGATGTGGGGATGGCATGGGGGACACCTGACACCCTCGTGGTGCCTGCTGGCCAGAATGGTGGCTGCAGAGTGTGTGGACAGAGGAGCAAGAACATACCCTCACCACCACAGCCAGTGCCACACCTATGGGAACAGACAGCCTTCGAGAGAGGAAAGGCTGCCCCGCCTGCTCCTTCCCTCGGACGGTGGCAGGAGCACCCCCGCCTGCTGCATCGCCCTGTGTGCCATGCCAGAGGCAAAGGCCAAGGGTGCTTTGCAATCCATCCCCCACCTCACTGCAGTTTGGTCACTAAAAAAGCACAGTGAGGTATTAACTCACATCTGTTAGAAAGGCTAGCATCAAAAAGACGAAAGATAACAAGTGCTGGTGAAGACATGGAGAAAAGGGATCCCTTTCACACCACCGGTGGGGATGTAAATTAGTACAGCCAATTTGGAAAACAGAATGGAGGTTTCTCAGAATGTTAAAAACAGAACTACCATATGCTCCAGTAATCCCACTTCTGGGTATTTGCCCAAAGGAGATGAAATCAACACATTGAAGGGATATTTGCACCCCAGTGTTCACTGCAGCGCTATTCACTATAGCCAAGACATGGAACCAACCTGAGTGTCCACCAAAGGATGAATGGAGAAAGGCAATGTGATACATATGCACAATGGAATACTGTTCGGCCTTCACAAAAAGGAAATCCTGTCATTTGCAACAACAGGGAAGAACACAGCACACATTATGTTAAGTGAAATAAGCCAGGCACAGAAAGACAAACATTGCGTATCTCACTTACACATGGAATTTAAAAAAGTCAAACTCCTAGAAGTAGAGAGTAGAATGGTGGCTGCCAGTGGCTGGGGGAGTGGGAGGAATGGAGAGACGTTGGTCAAAGGGCACAAACTTGCAGTTACAAAATGAATAAGTTCTGGGGCTCTGAGGAACAGGGTGGGTGGGATGGATGTGTGGATTAATTTGATTGTGGTAATCATCACACCATGTAGACGTATATCAAAGCATCATGCTGTACATCTTGGATATATTCAATCTTCATTTTTCAGTTAAACACTGTTTAATTAATTTTAAGTGCCCTAACTATAAAGAAAATCCAAAGGAGTCAGTTACTTCAAGAGAAACCCCCCTTCCCAAAAGCCATGTGGAATGGGGCAGACACTTCCTCCATGGTGTGACCTTCAGCCCTGTCCAGAGGCCAAGGGATGCACGGGAGATTACCTGAGCATTCCCAGTCACCTTAGGAGACTTGGATTTTACTCTTCCCTGTATTATGGAAAGGAACAGATGTCCCCTAGGCAATTTTTCTCCAAAGGACCTCAAAAAGTAGCAGCTGCTACAGGCTTCAGCCATCCCTTCCAAGCACTTCTGAAGATGAGGGAATTTCCTTCCTTCCTTGGCCGCCCCTTCTGGAGTCTCCACCCCCAGAGCTGAGCTTGCCTGGTCTGCTCCAGTGCAGAGCAGAGCGTGAGGACAGATCTGATATACATAAATCAACATATTACTCATTTCCTAGCACTGCCTTTGACAGCTGTTACATGAGCACATTGTTAGAAACTGTCAAGCAGTGATACACAGTGCCTTTTACAACATATGTTGACTTTTATCTAATGTAGTTCCATAATTAGCCCCAGGGAAAGCAAATCCAGGCATCCACCTGGCTGTGTGATCTCAGTTAACCTTTGCTTTCTTCAGAGGGAAGTCAGCAAGTAGGGGTGGAGACCCAGGCAGCTGGGCCCCCAGGACTCAGAGGAAGTCCGTAAGTGTGTGCAGTGAGCTAGGGAGGGCAGAGAAGGACGCACGTCTCCTACCTACCTACCCTGTAGCCCGTGGAACCTGCGGTCAGTGGTAAGAGATCGCAGGGTCTGGAGAGCTAGTCAGGGTTTTCAGGTCCCACAGGCCAGGATGAGCTCTGGAATCATTACTGGAAAAAATCTCCCTGGAACCTGGCCAGTTCAACATGAAAGAACCTGAAAAAGAAAAAGCTAAATGTTGCTTCAAATATTATTCTTGGTGCTCCTTTGTTTCTCTTTCAGAAAAAGACAAAACTTGCAACTACACATGGCAAGAAAAGCATATTTTCACTGGACATCAGGGTTCAGCAGGTCATTTAGTCAAGCAGGGTGGTACAATAGACAGAATACAGGCTTGGAGCAAGAGGATCTGAATTCAAGTTCTAGATCCTTCATTTACCAACAGAGTAACCATGGGAAACCTTGTTATTTGTCAGGGCCTCCATGTCCTCAGCTTCCAGTGGGAATAAGGGTAGCAGGTACTATGTCAGTATCATTAAGCTGGGTTAGGTAGAGATTGTTCTCCATGGCTCCACCAGTACCCTGGACAATGCCTCGACCAAGATACATTTTTAGGCTAGGTGTGTTGGCTCACGCCTGTAATCCTAGTACTTTGGGAGGCTGAGGCAGGAAGATTGCGTGAGGCCAGGAGTTCAAGACCAGCCTGAGCAAGAGTAAGACTCCATCTCTACAAAAAATACAAAAATTACATGGTGGTGCACACCTGCAGTCCCAGCTACTCAAGAGGCTAAGGCAGGAGGATCACTTGAGCCCAGGAGTCTGAGGTTGCAGTGAGCTATGATGATGCCACTGCATTCTAGCCCTGGCAACAGAGCAAGACACTTAAAACAAAAAATATACATTTTTAATAAATGGATTCATACATGCGGTATTCTAACAAAGGTGTAGAAATATTTTGAGGATAAAAAATCGGTATCTAAATATAAGTTATTAGATTTAACTTCCCTTGTCTGGTTTTAAGAGCCAGGTCAAAGACAAAGCTCTGGCTATCTTAGAAGCAATGAGCCAGAATAAATCTGAGGGAATCCAAAAGGCATGAATTGGACTAAAGACAAAAGAGTTTTCTAAATATTTATTTTAACTATTTGAAGACAACAAGAATTCCCCACATAGATGCCCCCCAAGTCAAAAATGCAAAAAAAAAAAAAAAAGGGAAATTCCCAAGAGGATCTTCTCCAGAAAGCATCATCCCTCTGTCCTCATCCTGGAGTTATGAACCCACCCCAGCCCATCGACGAACATCAGCTCTGCCTTCCTCCCTCCTGGAGCGTCTGCTACATGCACCGCAGCATCAGAGCAACTGTGGGAATTCACAGACCATATGAAGTAAGGCACCTGTTCTGCACATCTCTGGGCTGGACCCTGGAGATGCAACAGAGACCGGACACGGTGCTTGACCTCAGAGCTAACAGTGCGATGGGCGAAGGAGTCCAGTGGGGTGGCAGCACAGTGAGGGCTGTGGACACAGAGAAGCAGAGGGAAAAGAGAAAAGGGCCAAAGACGGAATCCCAAAGAACAGACATTTAGGGTGTGGGTGAAGAGGATAATCCAAAGTAGGAAGAAAACTAGGAGACAAAGATGCCCTAGAAACCGATAAGGAAACAAATCTCAAGGATGATTCCTTGCTTACCAGCATAAGCTGCTATGAAAAGTTTAAGCAAGATAAGGACTGAAAATGAGTCAGTGCATTAATCAACTGGCAATAAGTGATTTTATTGAGAAATACAAAAAATTAAGTAGGATTATAATGAAGGATTTGACCAGGTGTCAAATGGTAAAAATTATAAATCCTTCAGAATTCAGAAGATAGAAGAAAAGTCCTCCATGGGACAAAGAGGTTAAGGTGTGATCGATTTAGAAGATAAGAATTGGCCGGGCGCAGTGGCTCACGCCTGTAATCCTAGCACTCTGGGAGGCCGAGGCGGGTAGATCGCTCGAGGTCAGGAGTTCAAGACCAGCCTCAGCAAGAGCGAGACCCCATCTCTACTAAAAATAGACATAAATGATCTGACCAACTAAAAATATATAGAGAAAAAATTAGCCGGGCATGGTGGCACATGCCTGTAGTCCCAGCTACTCGGGAGGCTGAGGCAGTAGGATCGCTGAAGCCCAGGAGTTTGAGGTTGCTGTGAGCTAGGCTAACACCACGGCACTCACTCTAGCCCGGGCAACAAAGCGAGACTCTGTCTCAAAAAAAAAAAAAGAAGATAAGAATTGAAGTAGGCCTTGAACACTCATAGAATGGGGAGCAGGCACGAGCAATGGACTACAGTTCACAGTTAGGGGCAAAAGTCTGCATACAGCATGGGGCTGTGTATATTCTGCTCATGTCCAAGGGCCAGAGAAGAGGCTTTGAAGAAATGAGGCCAGGGAAGGAGTTTGAGGTCAGACCAAGAAAGAATTTAGATGCCAAAGTCCCAGCATGTCCCATAGGATTTGGAAGTCTTACAGCTGCAAGGAAATGAATTCTACCAACAGCCACGTGAGCTTGAAGGAGAACCCTGAGACTCAGAAGAGACCCCAGCCCAGGCTGACACCTTGATTGTAGTCTTGCAGAACTCTGAGCAGAGGACACCATTAAACTTTGCCTGGACTGTGGCCCACACAAACAGTAAGGTGATAAATTTAAATTGTTCTAAGCCATCAAGGTTGTAGCAATTTATTATGCTGCAATAGAAAACTAATACACCAAGTGCTGGCAAAAATATAGAGAATTAAGAAATTATATCCACCAGTTTTGGGTGTGCACTTGGATTCAATTTGCAAAGCAGGTTGACATCATCTAATAAGGTTGCAGATGCACATACACTCTGTCCATCCACTGCCATGCCTTGGTGCATGCCCTGGATAAACTCTTGGAAAGATGCTTATGTACCAGAATGTTCATAGCAGTGTGGCTTAAATAGCCAAGCACTAAAAACAACTGTATGCCAAATGTCCATATTGATAAGAGTAAATAAATTGTGGTATATTTAGAAAATGGAATAATAACAGCAATGAAAATGAACAAACTACTGTTATAAGACAATACAGATGAATCTCCAAGCCATAACATGGAGTAAAAAGCAAGATGCAAAAGAGTACACACTTTCTATTTCCATAAGGTTTTCAAACAGGCAAAACTAGACTGTTTGTATTTGGAATGTGTATATACACAGGCGTTAAAATTACGTGGGCCAAACTGAGAACCAAATCAAAGACTCAATACCCTTCACAATCGCAACAAAGAAACTAAAATAACTAGGAATATATTTAACTAAGGAAGTGAAAGACCTTTACAGGGAGAACTACAAAACACTGAGGAAGGAAATAGCAGAAGACATAAACAGGTGGAAAACCATACTATGCTCATGGGTCAGCAGAATCAACATTGTTAAAATGTCTATACTACCCAAAGTGATCTACAGACTCAATGCAATCCCTATTAAAATACCAACATCATTTTTTGCAGATGTAGAAAAAATAATTCTACACTTCATATGGAACCAGAGAAGACCCCATGTAGCTAAATCAATCTTAAGCAAAAAGAACAATTTGAGAGGCATCAATTTACCAGACTTCAAGCTATAATACAAGGCTATAGTATCTAAAACATCATGGTACTGGCAGAAGACCAGAGACATAGACCAATGGAACAGAACTGAGAACCCAGATATAAAACCATTCTCATATAGCCATCTAATCTTTGACAAAGCAGACAAAAACATACACTGGGGGACAGAATCCTTATGCAATAAGTGGTGCTGGGAAAACTGGATAGCCACATGCAGAAGACTGAAACAGAATCCACACCTTTCACCTCTCACAGAAATCAACTGATGGTGGATAACAGACTTAAACCTAAGGCACAAAACTATAAGAATTCTAGAAGAAAATGTTGGAAAAACTCTTGTAGACATTGGCATAGGGAAAGAATTTATGAAGAAGACCCCAAAGGCAATCACAGGAACAACAAAAGTAAATAAATGGGACCTGATCAAATTAAAAACCTTCGGCACAGCCAAGGAAATTATCATGAGAGCAAATGGACAACCTACAGAATGGGAGAAAATATTTGCATGCTACACATCCAATAAAGGGCTGACAGCTAGAATCTATATAGAACTCAGAAAAATCATCAAGAAAAAATCAAATAACCCTATAAAAAGTGGGCAAAGGACATGAACAGAAACTTTTCAAAAGAAGACAGTCTAATGGCCAACAAACATATGAAAAAATGCTCAACATCTCTAATCATCAGGGAAATGCAAATCAAAACCACAATGAGGTATCACTTAACTCCAGTGAGAATGGCCTTTATCAAAAAGTCCCAAAACAATAAATGTTGTCATAGATGCAAAGAGATAGGAACACTCATACACTGCTGGTGGGACTGCAAACTAGTACAACCTCTGTGGAAAGTAATATGGAGGTACCCCAAAGAGCTACAAATAGAACTACCATTTAATACAGCAATCCTATTACTGGGCATCAGCCCAAAGGAACAAAAGACATTCTATAAAAAAGACATCTGCAGTCGAATGTTTATAGCAGCACAATTCACAATTGCAAAGATGTGGAAACAACCCAAGTGTCCATCAATATGTGAGTGGATTAATAAAATGTGATATATGTATACTATGGTGTTCTACTCAGCCACAAAAAAACAATGGTGATCTAGTACCTCTGGTATTATCCTGGATAGAGCTGGAGCCCATTCTACTAAGTGAAGTACCATAAGAATGGAAAAACAAGCACAACATGTACTCACCATCAAACTGGTATTAACTGACTTAACTGACCAACACTTAAGTGCACATATAGTAGTAACACTCATGGGGTGTCCGGCAGGTATACCCACCTAATGGGTGCAGTGTGCACCATCTGGGAGATGGACGCGCAGAAGCTCTGACTTGGGTGGGGCAAAAACAATATATGTAACCTAAACCTTTGTACCCCTGTAATATGCTGAAATAAAAAAATTAAAAATTAAAAAAAAATTAGGTGGTTTTTTTTTAGAGGCAAAGAAATCATTTTCATGAACGTTTGGACAGTAATCATCTCCTGGGGGGAGAAAGGGATTGTGTTTGGAAAGGGAAAAATGGGAGACCTTCCAGAGTGCTGGAAATGCTTAATAATTACTTTTTACACGTGTTTGCTTTATAATTTTAAAAACTATACACAGATATTATATGCTTGCCTCTGTATGGAGGACATATCTCACCATAAAAAGGGGGGAGGGATTGAAGACCTGTGAATGGTGTGTATCTTACATGCTGCCAGAGAAACTTACCTGAGAAAGTCCTGGGAACCTGGATTTGGAGGCTTCTCTGACATGTGACAGCCCCAAGTAGGAGTCAGGCTTTCCAAGAGCCTGCCCTGGGCTTGGGGCTGACGGCTCAGCGCACCCTCTCCCTGCCCCTCCCACGCTGAGGAGCCATCAGCTTCATGACACCTGGCTTGGCAGCTGCGGTGGGGAGGAGGAGCTGTCAGGGCATCACTGGCAGCAGACTAATAATCAGATTCATTTCTTTGAGACTCCCAGGACACAACCCAGGGAGACTGGAGAATGCTAATCCTGCCTGCTAGGGCTCCAGGGGCTGCTTACTTACTTTTATCTTGTAAGGCCAATTGTTTCAGGGCAGTGCACTTATTGGCAGGGGGTGGGGGGGAGGGTATGGGTAGAAAAAGACATTGCGCCTCTGTTCTAAGCCTAAAAGAAAAACCCAGACACAAAGAAGACATTTGTTCACTAGTCATATCTGACTCCTCTTTTCTAGAGGATGCCCGAGTGGCCAGGGACAGAATGAAGACCTGCCACTGTTCTGGAGTGTGGAGCGGCAAAGCCTGTGTCGCGAAACTGAGATGCGGAACCTGGGCCGTCCCCGTGCGCTTTCTTTCCTCCAGCCCTTTTGCTTCTCTTTTCCTTCGTCGTCATCACTGTATCAGTTTCCTGTTTCTGTGTAACAAATTGCCACACTTAGCAGCTTAAACAACATAAATTTATTGTCACAAAGTTTCTGTAGGTGCTTAGTCTGGGCATGGCGTGGCTGGGTTCTCCACTCAGGATATGACCAGGTTGAAATCCAGGAATTGACTAAGGTGTGGTTCTCATTTGAGGCTGAGTAGAATCTGCTTCTGAGCTCCTGTACTTGTGGCAGGATTCAGTTCCTTGTGGTTGCTGGCTGTCACACGGGGGCCACCCACAATCCTCATCATATGGTCCCTTCCATCTTCAAAGTCAGCAGTAGAAAGATTTTGTGCATCCATTTCCCCAATGCTTCAAATCTCTGACTTCCGTTTTTGTGATCAGACTAAAAATCTCTCTGCTTTATAGGGCTCAAGTGGTTAGGTCTGGCCCACCTGAATAATCTGCCTATCTTAAGGTCAACTGATTTGGCACCATAAATATATCTGCAAAACCCCTGCACAGCAGTACCTTGATTAATGTTTTAAAAAACTGGGAAAACATATGGGGACACCAGGGACTAGGAATACTGGGAGATGATCTTAGAATTCTGACTACCACAATCATCAGTTGCTAGTATTGTTATAATTAAGAGAGTATTCACAGGGATGTAAACAAAGCAATGTGCCCAAAGACAGGAGGAATGGCAAAGGATGCTCTGTACAATAGAGAGATTTACTAGGTATTTGAGTTGACTACACCCTGGAGTTGGGAATAATGACTTTCATTCATTCAGTCGTTCAGAAAATAAGATACTGTCATTCAGCAAATTAGATGCTGGGGGAGGTTACCCAGGCAAATAAAACAGACCCTTCTATGATGTTTACAGTTTACAAAGAGAAAAAAATATAACATTTTTCCATTTAACAAATACTTATTTGTTGTCTACTATGAGGCAGATGATAGACGCTGAGGATGTTGTGAATGACTGTAATACATATAAGGTACAGTGCTGTAAATTATAGTATAAAAAAGATAATGAGTCTCGTGAAAATTCAGAGTAAAAAGAGCGTCTCAGGCAGGAAAAGCATCCCCTTACAGAAGAGGAGACAGGGGGCTATGCTTTATTTTGAGAGGAACCAAGGATATGAGGGCACTGGCTTGCTGGCTGGAGCAACTGGTATGAACATAAAGAGCAGAGAGATTTGGATAACAACATGAAGCCCACTTTGGGCAGACCACAAGTGGTGGAAAGGGACATTCTGCAATACAAGAATATAAAGAAAGTTTAGGGCAGATTTTGAAATCTTTAAGGGCAAAGAAAAGCCTTTTTCAGGATCTGACATGCACGAAGCTTCACCTTCAGGAGTAGTAACACCATTCATTCACTCCTTCCGTGTTTGCTGACGCCCAGTGTGTAAACGCAGGCACGGTGGAAGCTGCCGGGCACGCAAGTTGCAATCCCTGACCTCACGACATTTCATTCCAGGGGAGGAGACCACAATAAACAAGAAAACTTATAAACAAGCTAATTTCAGATAGTGAAAAGTGTTACAAAGAAAAAAATCAAGCAAGAGAAAGTGATAAAGATCAGGCAACAATGATTTAAGTTGGAGGGTCAAAGAAGGCTTCTCTGAGCAAGGGATGTTGGAGCAGAGACCTGTACTCCTGGAGGAAGCAACCCTCACAGAGACCTGGGGGAGCCTTCCAGGCAAAGGAAAGGGGAGGGCTCCTGGCGAAGAATGGCAGGTGAGCGGAAGCAAGCCATGGGGGTGGGCAGTGGTGTGAGCAGGGGCGAGGGGGTGATGTCAGAGAAGTCAGCAGAGCCAGATTGTACAGGACTTTGAAGGCCAAGGAAAGTGGTTTAGATTTTCTCCTGTATGCATGAGGAGCTCCTGGAAGTTTCAGAGTAAGGCAGACAGCTGAAATTACCTGACCACTCAGGCTGAGTTGGAGAATCCTAGGGGAGTGGGAGTGAGCCAATTACTATACTCCAAAAGAGAGGCAAAGTCCCCGAAAGGCTGGGGCATAGCTGTGGCGTTTGGCTTTCTGGTGATGTATTTAAAGAGAGCCAACAGGTCTTGCTGATAGATTGAACGAAAAGTGGGAGAACGAGGGAAATCGAAAGGAGAGAGAGAAGAGCCTAGAGGGGGCAGAGCAGCCAGTAGGACCTATTGCTGCTGGGACAGGAAAGCAGAACGAGGGGCCAGGCCACATCTGGCAGCAAGGAGAGGAGGGGGCAGGTGAGGAAGAGTCCAAGGGGTGAATTGGATAGGGCTGCCAAGGGCCTGAATGAACAGCCAGAGAAGTAAGCAAGGGTGACTTGGATTTTCCAGTCCAGACCATGTGGGAATAGTGGTTCCCACTTCCAGAAACAGGGGATTCTGGAAGAGCAGCATAGAAGAGGGATAATGAAGCAGTAGTGGACATCAGGATTTGCAGGGGACAGGGTCCCTTGTACACAGAAAGGAAGAATTAATCATGGGACTTAGCAAGCTACCTGAAGCTAAGTCAGAACTGTCCACCTGCAAGGTGAGCTCCAAAGTCTAGTGCCATTCGTGCACTGGCACTACATCCTACAGGCCAGTGCTGATCGTAGTCTGCCTCACTGTGAAATGACAACAAGGCTGTGTTGCCCTTCTGTAAGTCCATCCCTGTTGCCCACCAAATGAATAATTGTTACAAGAGTACAAAAGCTTAGCTCTCTTGCCTTAGGTGGGACAACTCTGGGTGCCCTTCATAGATCCTCATAGGATCAGGCTGAGATTAGACCTCAGCTATTGTCTGGTAGCCAGACTCTAAGCTCTTCCCTTGCCCTATTTAATCCCGAAAGACACAATCCCGAACGCCATAATCTCGAATGTTGATATCCTGAAAGATCCAAAATCTAAAATCCTGGAAATTATTAATACAATCCCAAAGGATTAAAATCCCAAATGTTGAAATCCTGAAAGCCACATTCTGGGGAAGGAATTAGCGTGTTTTCAGTTGTATGCAGGATAGCTGCATTATGTTAGTTGCATCATGTCAGGTGGAACTATTACCTTGTTATTGTCTTTATGTGGAAATTAAGTATGGTTTAAGGAGGTGCATATGGGTGCCAAGGGGTGGAATTGTGGACTTAACTTTAGGTGTCAACTTGACTGGATTAAAGAATACCTAGAAACCTGGCAAAGCATTTCTTAGGTGTGCCTGTGAGGGTGTTCCCAGAGGAGATTAGTGTGTGAGTCCGAGTAGACTAGGTGGGATAGATCTGCCCTCAAGTTTGGGGGGCACCATCCAATCAGCCAGGGACCTGGAGAGAACAAACACGGAGAGAATCAGACTGGATTCTCTCTGAGAGCTGGACAGACCTGTCTTCTGCTGCCTTGGACATCAGAACTCCAGGCTCACCCATCTCTGGACTCCAGGACTTAGACCAGCAGCCCCCCAGGTCCTGAAGCTTTCAGCCTCCAACTGAGTTACACCATCAGTTTCCCTGGTGCCGAGGCCTTTGGACTTGGACTGTGCCACACTACTGGCAACCCCGGGTGCCAAGCTTTCAGATGGCCTGTCACAGGACTTCTCAGCCTCCACAACCACATGAGCCAGTTCCCCTAGTAAATCCCTTCTCACCTATCCAGCCATCTGTATCTACCCATATTTGTATAGATATAGATACATGAGAGCTGTCCAGAAAGTATCCAGCCATGTAATATGTTCTCATTAAATTAACAATGGCTGGATACTTTCTGGACAGCCCTCACAGATATACATGACAGAGATATAGCTATAGATATACCTACTGGTTCTGTCTCTCTGACTAACACAGAGTTGGTGTTGAGGAAGCTGAATACCATTCGTCCTACTGTATCCCCTATCTCGCTTCCTTCACTCCCTTACAGGTTTTACCCCTTCAATAAATAAGTTGCATAATAATCTCCATCTCAGCTCTTCTACAGAACTGAACACAAATCATTATTATTAATAATAATAATTAGAATAATATCAAGCAATGACTAAACATTTAATGTGGGCCAGACACTGATAAATGCTTTACTTGCATTATCTCATATAATTCTCACAATAACCCTATGGGATAAAAACAGTATTATTGACAGTAGTATTAGTTTCCTGTGGCTGCTGTAACAAATGGCCACAAACTAAGTAGCTTGAAACAACAGTAGCTTAAAACAAAATTTACTCTCCCATAGCTCTGGACTCCAGAAGTCTGAACTCAAGGAGCTGGCGGGATTACACTTTCTCTGAAAGCTGTAGGGGAGAAAGTATTCTTTGCTTCCAGCATGAAGGGGCTGTTGGCATTCCTTGGCTTGTGTCCACATCATTCCAACTTCTGTCCCCACAGTCATGCCAGCACTCCCTCTTCTGCATGCCTGTCCTATAAGGCTACATAGCATTGTGTGTAGGGTGCACCTGGATCACACCAGATAAGCATCTCCTCTCAAGATCCTTAACTTCATCATGTTTTTTGCCACATAACATAATATTCATTCTTTTGCCATATAAAGTAATATTCACAGGATCTGGGGATTAGGTAGTGGACATACCTTTTTGGAGACTACCATTCAGCCCACCACCCCAGTTTACAGATAATGTGAGGGGAGAAGGAAAAAGTAGGACAAACAGAAATCACAAAACAAGATAGAAGAGATACACCAATAAAAACAATAAATTTAAATGGACAGGGCATCTCAGAATGGAATAAACAAAAAACAAAATTTAGCTAACTGTGGTTTACAAGAGATACATAAAAATTGTGACTCAAAAAGTGGAAGGCAAAGAGATTGAAAAGGATACACCAGGTAAACGCTATTTCACAGAAAATCAGAGTGGCTATAGTAATTATAGACAAAACTGACCTTAGAAAAAGGCATTAGTAGGAATAAGCTGGAAGTATTAGTCATGATAAGTTCAGTTAGGCTGCAGTAACAAACAACCCAGAAGATCTTAGTGACTTACTCAAAAAGTAGTTTATCAATATTTCTCTTCATGGAACATACCCATCTCAGAGTGGGAGCAGCTCTGCTTACAGTACATTCACCCTTGAACCCAGGCTGATAGGTTAGTCTCTATCTATAACATTGCTGGTCTCACGGAAGAAGGAAATGGCATTATGAACCATGCACTGGCTCCTAAATGTTCTGAAAGTGATGCTTCTCACTTCCATTCAGACATCACTGCCCAAACCAAGTCACACAACTAAAACTTATGTGAAGGGGAAGGAAAATATAATCTTCCCTTAGTAGGGGAATGAGTAGTTTAACAATGATACAGTCTACCATAATGGGCCAATGTGTAATCCACAAAACCATTCACTAGGAAGTTATAACAATTCTGATATTTTATGCAAATAATAATTTAGCCTCAATAATTTAGTAAGAATAAAAAGTAATAAGCCTTTTGAGGCTGTGATTTTGAAACTAACAAAATCACATTTAGAAAATGACAATTTTATATACATACTTGGAGATTTTTGGATGTTTCTATCTAAAATAGATAAATTAGATGAAATTAATAAAGATATTAAGTATATACATATAACAGACTATTAGTCAGCCTTAACAAAGAAGAAAATCCTACCATTTGTGACAATACAGATGAACCTGGAGGAAATTATGTTAAGTGAACTAAGCCAGTCATAGAAGGACAAATAATACATGATTCTACCTATGTGAGATAACTAAAATAGTCAAACTTATAGAAGCAAAGAATAGAATGGTGGTTGTCAGGGGCTGGAGGGAGGTGGAAATGAGAAATTGTTTTCAATAGTTATAAAGTTTCAGTTATGCAAGATGAATATCAATTATGCAAGATAAATAAGTTCTAGAAATCTGCTATATAACATAGCACCTATAGTTAACAATACAGTATTATACACTTAAAAATGTATTAAGGTAAATCTCATGTTAAGTGTTCCTACCACACTCTCTTACTCACACACACACAAGGAGACACTAGAAAACTTTTGAAGGTGATTTATATATTATCCTGATTGTGGTGATAGCATCATGCCTGTATGCTATATGTCCAAAGTCAACAAATTGTATACATTAAACATGCACAGGGATTTTATTTATATCAATTATACCTAAATAAGGATGTTTAATAAAAAGATATTAAAGACTCAAACAACAAAGTAAGCAAGTTTGATCAAATAGACATGAATATAGAATGTTGCAACAACAAAGAAAATACATGAAACATTCATAAAAATTGAACTTAAACTAGCACAGAGAACATTTCAAAAAATTTACAAGCATTGATATCTTATAGAACAAATTTTTTGACAAATTATAGTTAAATGAATACTGACAATAAAAAAATAGAACAAGATAGTCCAAAAAATACATATGTTAGAAATTTTGGTAAATTTTTAAATAAACCCTTGGATATAGTAAATTGCTATTCACAAAATATTTAGTATTGAGCAATAAAAATATGTGTTAAAACTTATAGGATACATCTGCCTAAATAAGACTTAGAATGCAATTTTTCATTACTTACACCAATCCTCCCACTAACCATTGGGATCCTATGTGGTTGTGTCAGGAGGCAGTGCCTGCCTCTCAACTCTCTCAGTTCATGTGCCTACCCAGCAGGAATCCTCCTATTTATATGATTTAGAAGAAAATATCTTCAATGTGAAATAAAACTAAGTAGGCTTTCCTAAACAGCAATGATGAAATATGTTGAATCTGGGAAGACCTCAGAGAAACTGGATTATGTCAACAGCAATTAATGTGTATTGTAAAATTACCCAAGTCTGTAATTTTACTCAAGGAAGAACATTGTAAAAAATCTCCCAGAAGTGTCACAAATTGCCATAATTAATCAATTCTTTCTCAACTTTGGGTAGAAATTAAAATCATCATTATTATTATAAATAATATTAATGTAAGATCAAATGAAAAAGTACAACAGTGTTTTATAAATCAAAATACATTTCTATATATGGTTTTAGCAATAAAATACTTTTATTGATAAAAGATAAATAAATAAAACTTATAGATACAGCTAAAGTTGTACTCAGAGGTAAATGTATAGCCTTAAAAATACATTTACTACAAAATAAAGATTAAAAACATACCTAAATAGCAAGAAGACAGAAGAAAAACAGCAAGGTAATACACAAAAAAAGTTTTTTTTTTAAGAAAAGAATAAAAAGTAAGAACAAAATTAATAAATAGAAAAGAAAGAATTAGAACCAATAAGAAAGTTCAGAAAGTTTGTCACAGATATAATCAATAAAATCAATTGTGTTCTTATATACCAGCAATAATAGTTTTAAAATATTTAAAAATTTTAAAAGATGACAAAAAATTAGAGAAATATTAATGCATAGAGGAATAATAATCACAAAAGATGTATATTATGTTTCTGAAGAAAATAATAAAATTTTATTGAAGAATATTAAAGAAAACATAAATAAAGAGATATGTCATTTTCATGAGTGGGGAGAAAATATTACAAAACTGTCAATTTGCCTCAAATTAAACTACAAGTTTGTTGTAATTTAATTAATCTATAAATTTAATTGTAATCTATTTAAAGTCAGACAATGATCTTCAAGAATTATGGTAAGTTGATGCTAAAATACATAGAGAAAATCAAAAGACCAAAAATTGACCACAATTTTTGAAGAAATAACAAAGTGGGAGTAATCATTATATCGAATATTAAGACCTATAAAGCAATCATGAAGATAGTGCAGCATCTCTGCAGAAACAGATAAAATAAGACAGAGGCCCACAGAACCTTAAATATGATGAAATTTGACAGGACAGAGTGACAATATAAACCACTGGGGAAAGTATGAAATAATGAATAAATGGTGCTGGGACAACTAGGTGCTCATATGGAAAAAAAGCAAATTATATTCCTCACTCCATACCAAATATATATTCCATCTGGATTTTAAAACTAAGCACAAAAGCAAATCTTTAAAAACCTTCAGTAGAAAATTCAAGAAACTATATGACCTCAGGGTAAAGAAGGATTGCTAAAGACACAAACACCATAAACCATAAGGAAGGTGAACAAATTTCACTACATTAAAACTGAAAACCTATGAAAATCAAAAGTTACCATACACAAATAGAAAATAAATTTCCACATATGCAAGGAAAGTAAATTCTCCACATATGAGGAAAAGACATATGCAAGACATAATTAACAAAGGATTTATATCTGAAATATATGAAAATTCCAACTTGATGAGCAAAAGAAAAAACCCTATGGAAAAACTGGCAACTGGAATCAACAGGCAATTCACCAAGAAAAAAAGATGAAATGGCCAGTATATATATATAAATATGGCCAACTCCACTAGTAATCACAGAAATGTTCTTTACAACAGTGATATACCATTTCACATTCATCTACTGGCAAAGATTAAATAGCCTGATGATACCAAACATTGGTGAGAGTATGGAGCAATTGGAACTTGAAACAAGGCAAAATTAGAACAACCACTTTGGAAAAAAATTTGGCTAAATCTAGTTATGTTGAAGATGTGTGTAGCCTTAAGATCTAGCAACTCCAATTCTCAGTACGCTCCCTACAGAAACCCATGAGTGTGCATTATGAGAATATTTACTGGAACACTTTTTGTAATTTAAAAAAATGGGAAAACAATCTGAAAGACCATCAATAAAAGAATGGATAAATTGTGATATATTCATGTAACAGAGCACTCTACAGCTATGAAAATGAAAAAGTTAAACCCATAGTTAATAACATGGACAAATCTAAAATACATAATGTTTAGTGAAAAAAATATTACGGAATTTTCTAGAGAAGAAAACCAATTATATAAAGCTTAATGTCAACCCAAAACAATACTTTATAATGTCAATAGGCATATTCAATATGATAAAAGTATATTTCATAAGCGACAAATTTAGAGCAGTGTGTACCTCTGAAGGAAAAAAGAAGAGAATGGGGTTGGGGCGAAGCATAAGGTACTTGAACTGAATATAGCCAAAGGGAAATGTTAAGATTTGGTAAATCTAGTACACAGATGTTCACTCTGTTATTCTCTTTGTCTGCACATCTGAAACATTTTATAATTCTTTTAAAATTAAAAACTATAGGCTCTTTTGTTATGACAGGGGCCCATTCCGCATTGTGGTGAACATAGCTTGCTCTTGCTCTGTAAACCCACCTTGCCCTTCCTCAATAAACCTTGTTTCACACTTGCCTTGCTTTAAAAAAAAAAAATTAAAAATTATAAATAGGTAAAAACAAACAGTGGAAGCTTCGTGCCCAGCTTGCTTTTACATGGAGAAGAGGTAATACTGCCATTCTCTGTAGGCTGCAGTTAACATGCAAGGAGAAACAAAACAAGGTCCCTCCAAGCCCACTGAAAGGTAGCACAGCTAGACCTCGTAAGAATTGGAAAGCAGTCCCTTCTCCCCGTCACCATGTGTCATCCACTCATTGTATTGTCCGGTCTCTCAAAGCACCCCACAAGTTCACAAGACTTTTCAGCCCCAGAACATGCATGGACCATGTCTCCACGTCTCTCAGCTCAAATCTCGGAGAGTATTTGACTGACCACTGCCAAACCCATGGGCCAGCCGGCCTTGGGTCAGACGTCTACATCTAATTCAATCAGCTCTGACTGAGGCGAAAGGAGTAACATAACCTATAAGGACTCCGTTTAGGGGTTCGTGGGCGGGACGAGATTCAATCATCAACCTAGTTTATCTGGGGGGAACTGGAACGGAAGCCTGCTCGGAAACAAAGGATGAGCACGAGGCTGAAGTACTGTCCTGTGGTCTTTCCCACACTTCCTGAGCAACCATCTGAGAAGTTGAAAAAAGACAATTCCTCACATTCTTGGCCTGAACAGCAAACTCCACGAACATATGAGAGCCAGGCGGAAATGCAGCCGCGGCCAGGGGGTGGGGTGGGGAGCGCAGCAGAGCTCGTGAGGACACCGCTCACATGCGGGGAAAGGAGTCCACAGGCCCCTAGAGCCCGCCCTGGGGCAGCCGGGCCCCAAACTGCACCACTCCCTTCACCCCAATCCCTCAATAGGCTCCTCTTCTGGAACTCTTATCTCAATAAATGCACCTCTATCCATCCTCTAGCCAGAACCCTGGGCATAATCCTTCCCCCTTTCTCCTGGGATGCCCTACAAATGCCCCACAATAACGTCCTGTGGCTTCCACACGGAGGGCTTCCAGTCTTCGCCAGCTTCTTCCGTTTGCCATGCCGCCCCCCACCTGCTACAGCCCGCTTTCCTCTCTCACCTGTCTTCTGAAAGAGCCACTCGCGACTCAGGCAAAGGATCCTTAAGACCCCTGAGTCTGAGTCACGCCTTCATTCAGCCAGCATCCACCACATGCCCACACTGGGTCGGCCTCGGTGTGAGCAGTGGACGGAGACGGTTGGGATCACGGCCATGGCCCCCGCACTCCGTGAGGGAGACAGACGGTCTTTAAAAGATAAACAGGAAAATGATGCTAGCTGTAAATTGGGTAAGTGCTCTAGAGGAAAAGCTCTGTGTTCTTTGAGACTGCTGAACCAGGGACACCTAATTTCAATTGAGGCAGTCAGGAAAGACCTCTCTGAAGAGTGGCTTTTGACCTGTCAGAGTCACAGTTCCCTTCTAAAAACCTTTCATCACTTCCCCTTTTCAAAGACAAAGATAACCCAGGGCAAAGCCAAACATAACTCAGTTCTGCTTCCCTTCCTGAACTTTCCTCCACTTTCTCTCTAGCTTCCACTCTCCAGCCACCCTGGACACCTCTCTGCTCCCTGAAAATGTCATCAGGGAAAGACCTTCTTGTCCATTTCCCTCCGCCAGTCATATGTCAGATGTCAACTAAATGTCACTTGCTCCAAATAGCCATCCACGAGCACCCCTGAGGAGGGTCTGCCTGCGCCTGGGTGTCAGATATATTGTTCCTTCCTTACAGCAAATGCTCTTGCACCCATCTCTTCAAAATCTGTTAGAGACCTAGGCTCCATGTGTGCAGGGGAATTCCTGTCTTGTTTTTCAGTATATCCCCAGGGCCTAGCTTATTAAAGGTACTTAACACATAACTGCTAAATAATCAAAGAAATGAATGAATGACTTCACTGGCTTGGCTTTGTAGAAACTCAGAGCCTCAGAATTGGAAAGGACCTCAGAAGTCACTAAATCAGACATCGCAGACACCACAGTCTCTTGCAAGCTTTGCACCCGTCTCCCGAGCTTTCAGCAAGCTCCGCGCAGGCAGGGGCAGCAGCTTACTAATCTTGGTGTCTCCTCCCCCTGCAGAATCACTAGCCAGAGAGTTCCAAGAGGATCCTGATCTCCATCCACAGCCTGGAAACTATGTGGGAAAGATCTCACAAGTGACTTGCCTGCAGGGGATTCCAACAGATCCCACTGCAAACGTGCTCATCCTGGCTCCTGCTGCTTAATGTCCTCAACTGCATAGTTGCATAGAAGCTCACTCCAAACTCATGGCCACCCTGCCCTGTCTGTCATTCCACGGCACCCAAGATTCCCACATTATAACATTCCGTTTTCTTCCAAGAATCCCCTCTCCAGGCATTGTGCTGTGCCTCTGCTGCTGGCTGAATGCCTAGAGAAGCCCTGGGCTTCTCCTCGGCACTGTGATCTCTATTATAGGGAGTTAACAAGGAGCCAAAGACCACCACACATGCACATGTGTGCGCACGCGCACACACACACCAGTGAGCTCCAGAAATGGAGTTTTCTTCATTTCTCCGTCTTCGGGGCAGCCTCCAGCTTTAAGTCCTCCACTCTTGGCAGCAGCCTTTGCCTTTGGGAGAAAGACAAGCAACTTTAGAGTGATATGGAAATCACCCCCTAAACATTTGCAAGCCTTGCAGGACTTGGAGCTGGTCCCAAACCAAATTCAATCAGCCCTTTCTTCCCCCCTACACTTGCTGCCTCCAGCTGAGACCCATCTCATACAGTGAAGCCCAGTGAATGAGGTGCACCTGATAAGTCCCAAGAGGCCCCAGCCCCAGAGAAAGTCACCAGCAGAAAGGAGGAGCGGGGGAGGGAAGGAAATGGAGCCAGGCCTGGGACAGCTGCCATGCTAAGCCTGCTTTTGACAGAGGCCTCTGCCTGCACTGAGAAGAACCTTCAGCTAAAACATGAATTTACACGGCAAGGAAGTGATCCCGCTGGCCTGTGGGCCCAGTTCCTGAGCTTTTAGAGACTGAAAATGTTCAGCTTCTCAGTGTTTGACTCAAAAAGCCCTAAATCCCTCTAGCTTCTCAGATTAATAAATGATATTTGCAACTGGATACTGTGATACTGGTATTTCTCCCCATCTCTTATCCATAAAAACCTAATTATAAAGCATTCATTGAATTCGATCCTCCGATGAGACAATGAAATTTCAAAGGATCCATAAAGAAAGGCTGAAGAAAGCCTTTAGCACACAGCCCTATGTGCTCTGAAAACACAACAGCGCCTGTGTATAACTGTGTCTTCCTAGCAATAGGGGAACTGGGGGATTTGCCAGTGGAAGGAAAATCTGAAGGACAAGACACTGACCAAAGGAATGGAATGGTGACTGTTGAACTGTAATTCCACAGGGCAGCTACCTAGGACAAAACCCAAGGTGTTTGCCCTAATCTTTCTTGCTACTGATGGTTAAACGATACTTTCCCCAGCTGTCACACATCATAAACTCCCTGCCTGCCTTCGGCACATGCTAACCAGGATTTCCCTGGCAAAGCCCCCACAAAATCCTGTTACATCAAAATGAGTATCAAAATATTTGGAGGATTTGGATACCCTTACGTGATGTCTCTCTGCTCACATTGTCACAATCTAACCAGCTAAGAAGAGCAAATCCCAGAGGAATTAGAAAACCAAAGTGATGGGAACACCTCCCCAATGCAGGGTTAGAAAGCTGTCTCCATCCTTCAGGCAACAACAAAATGCTGCATTGTGTCGTGTTCTGTTGTGCTTTTCGGTTCCATCACTCCCATGTTGAGGGAAATAAAACCTTAGCCCTGGAGCCAGACGGTCACAAGTTTTCCTCCAGGCTCCACGATTTTGTGACCTTAAACAAAATGCTTAACTTTCTTGGAGCCTTGGTTCCCTGGGGTAGGAAGAGGGGCCATGCTACGTCTTTGGTACATTGTAAAGGCAATAATTACTATTATCAATGACGTCTGCGACTTGTGAGAGCTGCTGTGCTCTTCACAAAGTCCCTGAGATGAGCAAAAGGCCTCGACAGCCAGCCCTGCTCAGGCAAGCGCATCACCAAGACCTACAAAGTTACAAGAACGTGAAAGCCATGTTTGCTGATCCTTACTGGTAAGTGATACAAAATCCTCATGAATTATACAAGATGCCTCATGTGTAAACAGAGATATCATTTAAAGCAACAAAGTCATTTCTGAATTGTGCTTCAGTGACTATGAGCTGTGGATTCCCTAGATAAATCCCCTGTCTCCCCCCGCCCCCCACCAAAAAAAAAAGCTAACAACACATCTTACCTCCCTTTCGAGGACAACTGACTCTGGAAATAGACATGGAGGCCCTGAGGGCACTGGTCAGCTACACGGTCCCACAAGGGCCTCTGCTCCTTCTCCCAGCGCGTTCTAATAATGGAGACATGTCCCAAACCCGGCTCAATGCAAGCGGCTGGGTCAAACTCACTTCCTGCCTGCAGTCTGTTTCCCTCCTTCTGGGCCCCTTCTGCATGAGCCCACGGATGCAGCTGTGTTTGCACTAACATTCCTGCAGGGGGGAGAGAACATTGCTGCAAGGCAAGAAGAGGATGATAATTAAAACAAACAATAAAATGAAAATTTCATCAGCATTTTCAGCATATGAGTTTCAACGAGTAGCATTTTAACACGGAGCTGGGACAATTCCATTTTGGCAGACATCCTAAATGCTTTGAAGCAGGGAGTCTACCCATGTCCTTTCAGGAGAGAAGTCTGGCTGAGCTCTGGGGAGCTGGCCAGGAGAGGGTATATTGCTCATGGCCTGGGTCTTCCCCTTGCTGTGAGCCTCAACTGTGCTTTTGCAATGGGATTTCAAGAGCTCTGGAATATCACGCCTCTAAGAGGCAAATAGGAAGGAGAAGGGACATCCATTGGGCACAATTAGGCCAATCTTCTCTGCTTTGGGAAATTAGACAAAGCCGAGCCAACTGGCTCCTGGGAAGAAGACGTGGCCAGGCCAGACAGGACAAGGCTGAAATGAAACCTAAAGAATTCAAAAGGCCCCAGCTGTCCTTCAGAAGAGCCAATCAGGACAGAGTGCAGAACTTCCAGCGCCCAGAGCTAGCAGTACAAAAGAGAGGGGAAGTGGGCAAAGGAGAGTTGGGAGAAGACGAGAGCAAGGGAAGGGAGCCTTCTGGATTTTCCAAAATGCTCTTTGGTGACCACAGTGAGTAGCTAAGAGGTCAGGTTGTCACAGACAAAGTAAGGTCCAGGCCTAAGGAGGCAAAGGTCTTTATCTCTCAAAGAGCTAGAGGGCACAGCCCAGCGAGCAGGGACAGAGGGGCAGCCGCAGGAGGCCCAGCACTGGTCGGAACGGGAAGAGCCGAGAATCTTCCCATTACAAGCGAGACACCCAAGAGAAAACCTGCCAACCAGGCACTACCATTTGTATCCTCAGCTATTTTTAAATGTGTTTTGTGTTCCTCAATTTCCTTTTTAGGTATATTGTGTATTCAAAACCTGATTTTTTTTTCTGATTATTAAAGCAATATATATTCTTAGCAAAAAAAAAAAAAAAAAACCCAAACATTTAAATACTAGTTACCTATACTCTCCTCCACTTCCTGAGATAACCATTGTTTCTATGTTGGTGTCTATTCTATATTCCATATATGTATACATATATATAATAACTATTGTCACAAGCTCAAGATCATAATGTACAATCTATTTTTTAACCTATTCTCTCCACCCAAAATACCATGAACACTCTTCCATGTTGATTCTGTCTCAATCAACAGCTTTTTGTGATGAATAGAACCCACTAACACTAGATTCAGTAAAATGGAATGCATCCTATGAATCAGGAATCTCTTATAGAACCCAGGAAATGCCAGCTGGGACGCAGCGAGCAGCACTGCCCCAGGAGACACCTCAGCTCCCTGCCCAGTGCACAGGGTCGCTGGAGCCCCGTTCTCTGCTTCTGGGAGCAGCAGCGGACAGCAGCCACCCAGCCCCACCAGCCCTACCAGCTTCATCCCGAATGCGTCACACCAGCCTGCTAAACTCCCAGTTCCAAATGCCTGAGGTACGTAATGTGGCTGACTCGGTTGATGTCATCTTACACCCTCGAAGTAATCAGCTGTGGCTGGCGGGAGTAGGAGATGCAGGGAACTCGTGCACCAGTCCATTAGAGAAATGGACTTCCTTACAAATGTTATTTACTGTTTCTTCAAAGGATACGCCAGGAAAACAGCTTGTATTAGTCAGGGTAGACTAACTGCTATTTACCAAAACCCCACAGGCTTATTTCTTGCTCACATCCCAGTCTCCTGTGGACCAGTGGGGACGTGGCGGGGTGGCGGCCAGGAGACGTTGGCCCCTTCCGACTGTGTCCTGTCTCGTAGGGCCCTGGAGTCCTCCGCCACACCCTCTGAACACAAAAACTTAATAGCTTCTGATCCACTTGCTTCCAGGCAATTCCATGTGCAAAACAAACACATTCAAGGTCCTTTTAGATATAATTCTAAAATATGCTTGATTTCTTTGTTTCCCGCTCACCCTCCCGCCTCTCTTGTTCTCCGCAGCTGTCTTGAGGCTACGCGGAAGAGTAGGCTTGAATGCGACAGGCACACCCCAATCTAACTTTTTGCTTACAAGACCAAGTCACTTTGTTCAATTGAAACATTTTAATGAGTCTCTGTCTCCTATAAACTTTCTCAATCATATCTCTTACTGTTAGGAAGCAGTCAGCTTTTCCAACCCCTCTGAAGCAGATTGTATTTTTCAAAAATTGGCCATAGCGATCTTGCCAATCTCGTGTATTCTCCCAGAACCCTGACACTCGGCCCACTGAAGTGCGACTCCCCTCTGTCTGCATACGTGCTGGCCTTAGTGACTTGTTAATAAAGACTGGCGTGAGGTAGAGGTGACACTGCCTTGCTGCTGAGGCCAGGTCATAAAGGAGACACAACTTCTACCCGGCAACCCAGCTGCCATGCTTTGAGGAAGCTCAAATGCACCCACATGGGGAGACCAAGGGGAGAGGTCTATGTGCAAAGGCACAGAGGCCCCCAGCCAACAGCCCGAATCAGCCACCAGACACACGAGTGAGTGGCAGATGATTCCAGTCCCCAGCCTCAAGTCTTCCAGTTCACTGCCCCCAAACAAGGTGTCCCTGCTGTGTCCTGTTTGAAGTCCTGATGCGCAGAATCTAGGAGCATCATAATGGCTTATGACACTATGTTTTAGGGTCATTGGTCACACAGTGATAACAGCTGGAACATGCTTGATGTCCCCACATTTCTGAATTCCCTCTGTTGCTTTTTATTCTTCTTGCAAATCGTCTCATTCTTTCCTAACTTTCTTCTTGTAACACTTTGCCCAAGGCAGACAATAGGAGCCCCCCATACATAAACATGCGCACACTGCTAATATTCTATTTTCCAAACACTTCTCCGAGACTAAAATCCCAGGCACATGGTCTCCCTTCCAGCTCATCACTGTGAAGTTCTACCAAATGCTTTGCCGCGGCGACACGGGCCTGGCCAGCCTTCCAGCCTCCCGCAAGTGTTTCCTCACCACCCACCACCTGACTGTTAAGCCCATGTCCCATGTTTTAGACTTTTTTATTATGGAAGCACCCACTTCTGGGACCAATTCCTATATTATTCAGAGTAGACTCACTTCTGTAACAAAAAATCCCATGTTCAGCGGCCAAACCCTATGGGGTCTTGTTTATTGCTCCTGTCACAGTCCAGCACACGTTGGAAAGTCGCCACTCAGGAAGGTTGACACCTTCAGGCTCCTTCTGTCCTGTTGATTCTCCACCACCAGCACTCAGCAGCCTCCCCGGGGCCCTGTGCATCCCGCCAGCACGGAGGAGGATGGTGTGGTCGGTGCCTGGAGGTAGCACACCTCCCCTCGACCCAGGTAACTCTAAGGAAGGTTTATGCAGTCAGCTGTGACCCTAGGAACAAGAAACAAGTTTGATGAGCATCTAGCCATCAACTTGTGCCCTGCCCCAGGCAAGGGGAAAAGTTCAAGCACAGTAATGTTGTCACAGAGTCCCTGCGCTGTAGAGACCAGGCCTTCCCAGGGCCTTAGGTACGTGCTTAGGCTTGTCTGGCTACTGCCAGGGTGGTAGGCAGAATAACGTACCCCAAAGGTGTCCGTGTGCTTACCCTAGGCCCCATGAATACCTCACCCCACATGGCAAAAGGGACTTTGGGCCCAATCTAACGACATGCATCCTTAAGTGCAGAGAAACCTTTCCCAGCTGAGGTCAGAAAGGAAGATGTCGTCAGAGAGATGCTATGTTGATGGCTTTGAAGACAGAGGAGGGATCATGAGCCAAAGAAACCTAGAAGCTGGAAAAGGTAAGTGGACATATAAAGGAAATCCAGGAAGGAACACAGCTCTGATGACACCTTAATGTTAGCTCCGCTGGACTTCTGGCCTACGGAACTGTAAGACAGTAAGTTTGTGTTTTAACCCCTAAGTCTGTGACCATTTGTCATGGCAGCAATAGAAAACTCGCTGTCATAATACAGCCAGTAACTGCTCTCAGCTCTAAATTCTGAGCCTAACATTTCAACGCACGTGGTGCCCCGGGCTCCGGTAGGAATATACTCTGTGTTTTTCTAACTAGCATCTGGAAACCCTAAGGACAGCCTGTTCGAGAACTCTGGCCCACTGATCCACACCCACGCTCTGGCGTCCTTTAATCCCCTGCACCCACACCTCTGAGACGCACCCACCCAGCCAGCCAGCACACGCTGTGCTTGAGCTCCTCCCCGTGCCACTCACTGAGCAGACGGGAGCCCGCCCTCCTGTGCTTGGCCCCTGGCAGAGCAGAGAGCCAGGCTGGCCAGGGACTGCCCATATGACAGTGTGGCCACCACATTGTCACGGTGGCCACCGTGCTCCCTACCACCTTCAACAACTCCCCTCAAAAAAGGATCTGGATGTGATTCCCCCGGTGGCTACAACGATTGATGCCTTAAAACACTGCACACACTCATTCACATGCCCAGGGAAGAAGGCCCTGTAACATGAACCTATGGTGTAAGAACAAAAAGAGAGAGAGAGAGAGAGAGAGAGAGAGAAATATGGAATTTTAGGCAGCCAATTAAGTGAGAGTAGGATTATTTGGGTCTCCATGTTTTCTCAGGATGCCTTCAATAACCAATATTCTACCTGTCTATGTTGCCTAACCTAGCCATAAAAATATGCGCACACTTAGGGGAAGAGATGAAGAAGGAGAGCTAGGAGGAAGGAGAGAGAGGTACCAACTGAGGACACAGGCAAGGAATTGGCCCATACACTGGTAAAGCATGGGAAATGACACCCATGGGGTAAAATGTGCTTTAAAGTCTGCAGGTGGGAAGGGAGCAGAAAGGAGCAGGTGGGGGCACGGTGGGCAGTTTGCGTGGACCGAGGCCCCCACATTTTCCAGCGCTCTCGTGCACAGCTAGGTTGCAGTTCTCACCACCAAAGCAGGGCGGGGCCCACCCTGCAGCCCACTCACCCAGGGGCCTCCACTGCTCCTTCTGGAATCATGAACTCTGGCGGCCCCCACCTCTCCCTGGAACAGCAGGAGAAGCTTCCCAATCCTGTGAGGTTTTGAGATATTCCCCCAACAGCCTCCCAAGTCCTGGAACAGCCTCTCCAGATCCTCTGGGGAATTCCTGACACAGGGCCAACTAGGATTCCCTGATGAGCCATAAAAATTGATTAGCATAATTAGATCAGACACACCATGATATCGTTACAGTCCCCGCTGCTGTCTTCTCCCTTCATTAATAAAATGCACACCCAGAATCTAATTGTCTAGTCCCGTCCTTGCTGGCCCTGAATGAGGTCCTGCAGGAGAAGGGATGGGGACAGCGAATGGGCCTGGCTATTCCCAGTCCCTCACACTCCCTCTCTGCCCCTGTGCACTCCAGACCCGCTGGACCCAGGAGGAGCAGCCTGCTGGGCGCCAGGCTCCTGGTGGAGCGGAAGTGCTTGTGGAAGTTGGAGAACCAAAGCTAAACCCATCAGTCAGAGATGGTTCATAGACTTTCCTGGGGCCCAAGGACAGTCCAGCTCAGACAGCACCAGAACACAGTGAGTTAGGCAAGCACAAAAGTTCTCACAATCTAGAGACAGCAACATCTGGGAGAGTCACTGTGAAGACACATTTCTGTCCAAACTGTAGACAGTAATATTGGGAAAAGTTAGAACTAAGGGACTTCACACGCCCTCTGTTTAAATGAAAATTGTCCACAGGCCTTTGTTTCTCCAAGCCGCTCCCTTTTCAGCTTTATCTTTATTCCAACCCTATCATGCTCCAAATTTTGGAACTCTCTTCAATTATTCTACTGAGAATGAGATCCCATTCCTTCCTGAATAAAGAAGCTGAGCAAGGCGCACGAGAACCCTCAAGGACCAACCATCTGGGCGGGCGGAGCAGACCCTGCAGCCAGTTCCGCTGTCCTCACAACTACACAGACAGCCACACAGCTGTCCAAGGAACCTGGTAGGAGAAAAGTGGAATGAAACTGAGTATTTTACAGCAAAAGCCATCCTCGGCTTTTCTCCCGACGGAGGCACAATTTCGTGACCACTGAGATAAGGGGTCAGATGCAAAATACATCAACAGGCCAGGCGCGGTGGCTCACGCCTGTAATCCTAGCACTCTGGGAGACCGAGGTAGGTGGATCGCTTGAGGTCAGGAGTTCAAGACTAGCATGAGCAAGAGTGAGACCCCGTCTCTACTAAAAATAGAAAGAAATTATCTGGCCAACGAAAAATATATAGAGAAAAAATTAGCCGGGCATGGTGGCGCATGCCTGTAGTCCCAGCTACTCGGGAGGCTGAGGCAGAAGGATTGCTTGAGCCCAGGAGTTTGAGGTTGCTGTGAGCTAGGCTGATGCCACGGCACTCTAGCCTGGGCAACAGAGTGAGACTCTGTCTCAAAAAAAATACATCAACAGTGAAAAGGCAGAGGGATTTCCTTTTGAGAGATCTCATGTTATTAACAACGACCCTAACAAGAAGAAGTGACATTTATTGAGCACTGCTGGCCCCCTTTAAGCATTTCTCTATGCATTCTATTACTTAATCCTCAGAACAGTCCTGTGGGGGAAGGACTGTTATTGTCCCCACTTTCCAATGAGGAAACTAAAGCACAGAAAGACGAGGTGCCTTCCCTCAGAGCTGGGGTGACTCTGAGCCACCTGCCCCGCTGCGGTTCTGATGCAGCCCCTGGCACTTGTTTGTAGCCCCAGGCTTGCAGGGAGGATCCAGACACCTCCCATTCGTTTGCCCATCAGGGGTTTACTGAGTGCATACTACGTGCACAGCACTGCTCTAGTGCTAAACACTTTGCGAACAGAGCAGACAGACTCTCTGCTGTCTTTGTGGAGCCTGGTAGTGCAGAGAGACAGACAATAAACATGAAAATTAGAAAATCACATGCTCTGTTAGAAGGTGGTAGGATAAATGCTATGGGGGCAAGGAGAAGGGAGATGAGAGATGCTAAGGGGTCTAATTTTAAATAGGGTGTTCAGCCAAGGCTCACCTAGAAGCTGACATGGGAACAAAGGCTTGAAAAGGTTAGGGAGTGAGCACACAGTGTAGGAGCAGGCCTGAAAAACTTCTCTCCTCCCAGGCATGGAACATCCACCCTAATTTCACAGAATCCCAAAACTGTGCAGCTAAAAGAGATACAAGATATGTGACCGTGGCTGGCACATAGTAGGAATTCAACATTTGCTAATTGCCCTTCCTTTCCTTTTAACAGGGATGGGTTTTCTTTCTAGGAACAATATTTGTAGAGCATTTGGAAATTTGGGACATTGAAGGGCTGGAACAGAGATGAAACTGAAGGGGCTTTGAGAAACAAAGGCCCATTGATAATTCTCAGTTAAGCAGAGGGACTCGGCCCTGTATCAAAGATCAAATTAACGATGCTGCCTTTCCTTCTGTAATGGGATGAATAGTGTCTCCTAAACATTCCTATGCTGAAGTTCTAATCCCCAGCATCTCAGAATGCGACCTTATTTGGAAACAGGGTCATCGCAGGTGTAATTAGTAAAGATGAGGACGGACTGGAATAGGATGGACCCCTGTCCCCAATACGCCTGGTGTCCTTATAAAAAGGGGAAATTTGGACACAGAGACTTGTACACAGGGAGAACACCACTGGAGGATGAAAGGAGAGATCAGGGTGATATAGCAGAAGCCACGGAACACCAAATATTGCCAGCAAAACACCAGAAGCTGGGAGAGAGGCATGGAACAGCTTCCCCCTCCCGGCCCTCAGCAGGAAACCGCCGACACCTTGATCCTAGCTTCCAGACCCTCAAATTGTGAGACAATACATTTCTTTTGTTTAAGCCACCTAGTTCATGGTACTTGGTTATGGCAGCCCTAGCAAACTCATGCACTTTCCAAGCCTGTTGCTTCTGATATCTCACGGTGGCTGTTATTAAATTGAGAGAAAGAATGGCGTGGGGGCAAGGAAGAAGAAAAGAATTCAAGTGCTCTTGAGAACAGTATCTTGGAAAGAACTTTAGGTGCCGATACTAGTACTGGAAACTGACTGGAAGCAAATAGTTCAGAAACCTACCAAGATTTTAAGGGAATTGAATAGCAAAGAAACCGTTAGCTGGCCTAAAAGGGCCTGAGAGTGAAAAGCTCAGGCCAGTCGTAAGCCGACATACACCCCGACGCCCTCTCAGATGTGACCACTGAGGGCAGGGGACAAGGAAGACCCTCCCAAACGGTACGCAGGGGCTCTGCGGAACCACGGACAGGACATCTCTCCCAGAAAGCAGAAGCAAGATCTCATCAGGGAGCGCCCCACTGCCAGAGTGCAGCCTCGTCACCTGCCTGCCAACACACTGCATCCATCCTCGGGCACGGTGTGCCTGCCGAGTGACACTGGCCAGATGGGCATTTTTAGGGGGATGTTCTTGTCCTTGCTGCCCCATTGCACCTTGAGCGCAGGTGAGTGGCCCTTCTAGTTCACAGGTGCCAGGCCTTGGGAAACCACACAAAGACTGGAGGGAAAACATGCCCCCTCTGAGGCCAGGGTGGGAGAGCATGACCAATACCTGGTGACAGGAAGGGCGGCCAGATAGGGTGGTAGCATTTGCCAGCTGTGCACCAGCATCTGGGAATTTGTCTTCCTCTTCTTTCTGGGCGTATAGCGAGACCATTTCCCAGTCTCTCTCGTGGGGAAAGGTGGCCACGTACGTGAGCGCTTGCCCGTGGAACATGAGTGAAAGTGATGGCGTCTTTTGCAGGCCACAGCTTCCAAGAAGTGTCTGTGCCCCTCTCCTCGCCACCCCGTTCTTCCCTGCCCCCATCCAGAGAAAGAGGCAGCAAGGCCACAGGGGATCACCGGACGACCCCACAAAAGATGTTCCTGAGTCATCGTGGGTGGAGCGCCATCTGCTGGTCAGAGATGCCACATCGGACTGTTAGCTGAGCAAGAAATGCTCTTCCATTGTACCATACCAAGCCACCGAAATTTCGGAACAGCTGGCGTTAACCCACTCTTGCTCCCACTCACCCCAGCGTCCCCAGGTGACCGGACGCCAGAGTCAGAATTCAGACCTGGCTCCCTGAAAATGGGATCTGAGCACGCACTCGGTCTAGCACCCCCGCCCGGCCCCGGAAGGCACTCAGTGCAGAGGGCCCAGAAGGCCTCCTGACGCCTCCCTGCATGACTCCATTTAACCCTGTGACCCTGCAAAACAGGCAGTGTTTTTCCTTTGATGCAAGTAACAAAACTGAGGGCAGAGAGATTTATAACTTCCCAGAGGTCACATTGCTAGGTGGCACAGCCAGAACTGCAACCCGTATCCAGCGACTCCAAAGCCTTTGCCCCAAACCCAAGGCCACACCCACACCCACACGTGCTCCATCCGCGCAGGGGGCGGGGCCTGTGCTGTGCTTCGCTCTGCCCCTTGTGGTCCCTCCCAGCACTGTGCATGACCTCCAGAACCGGGAGGAGCTCCCTTGCCCCCAAACCGCTTCTCCGGGAGGCAGTGTCCCCAGCTGGGGGTGAGGATGGCCCCTTAACCCGGGGGGGAGGCCGTGCCTCCAGAGCCCTTTGCTCCCCTGGCAGCGGTGGGGGTGGCGCGTGCAGACCCATTTGCCCTCTGAGGAGTGACTGGCAGCTCTTCACACGTAAATGTCTTAAATATCTACTGTGTTTTAAAGTAAATGTGCATATTTTTATATCTTGGTACGAAGCCATTTCAAACATTACCCAAGGAATCTGGATAAACCACCCTCTCTGCTGTCTCCTTGTGTTTCCCTCCTTCCTTCCCTTCTTTTTCTTCCTTCCTTATTTTATTTTATTTGTGTTACCTTAAATCCCTTCTGATACCAGTCTGTCTAAGTGCTCAGGCAAGGTAAGCTAATTATAATGGGAAATTTCCTGGATAAAGAAAATAAAAATCATTTCCAAGTCAAATAAAAGTTATTTTATTGTCTACTCTTTTGCAATGGCAATTGCAAAGCAAGGTTTCACTTAGAATGGGAATGCCTGATCTTAGAGAGGAGGGTCACAGTTTATGGAACACAGTTAGGTGCACAGATTTATTCAAGGGTCATCTCTATGGGACACACACAAGGCAGCTGTCATTATCCTCATTTAACTGGTGACGAAACTGAGTCTCAGATGTACTAAGTAAATTTCTTGAGGGGGTACAAGGTAACTGAAGGGGGAAAAGGAGACATTTCCTGAAGACCCAGGGCCCCAGTCTCCGTGGTCAGGTTTCGGGGCTACCTGGAGCCTGCTGTCCCCTCCCACCCAGCAGGACTTTCCTTGGCACAGGAAAGCTGGCCCATCAGGACTCCTTCCCGTGTTCTCTAGGTCTCTTCTTAACCTGCTGTCTCCTTTCACATTTGGTGGACAGAAAATGAAAATAGAGGTCATTTCTCACAGCTTCAATAAAGGTCAATTCTGTTTCCTTCCCCATTTTATGGATGGAAAAATTGTAACACCACAAAGTGGTTTTTCCCTAAGACCTTTCCAGTGAATTACTTCAAGAGTGGAGGCATCACCTTGAAAGGACATTTACTGTGTCTCCTTGTTCTCAGGCAGAACAAGCCCTTGGCCTCCAGGAAACACTCTCCACCCCACACCCATCTCCTCCGCTCCCTGCACCGGGAAGGCCCAGCTCAAAGCCTGGAGCAAGATCAGAAAAGTTTGAGCAGCAAAACCCTCTGGCATATGATTCATTTGAATGGCAGTGGGTAACATGAGAATGAATTTCAGAGTTTGGGGCCAAAGATTGAACTTAGAAGTGGGCTTGCTGGAATATTAATGTCAGGGGTGGGAGTGGAGGGGATGCGGCAGAGACAGCCAGAGAGGGAAAGAGAGCTGTCTACTGGTGTCAGGCGCGAGCTCTAGAGCAATAGAGATATACTGGGAGTTCAATTTCTGTTTGCCTGAGCCAGGGAGAAAATCTAATTAAATATGGTGTCTGAGTTTGGAGAAGCTGGGATGGGGCTGGAATATAAAGTGTGGCGGCTACCCATAGATCAGAGGGCAATATTAATAAACCCACGGAAAGGGACAGCAGGATCCGCTGGTGGTATTGATAAAATGCAATGCAAAGACAAAGCAGGCTGGGAATATTGCATGATAATGCTGATAAAAGCACACCAGGGACGCCGCCCCACGGCCGGCCCCTGGACTGCTGCGTGAGGAGCTGGATGAAGAGCGGCTGGTCCCCTCTGCCCTTCCCCAGTCTCCCCCTGTCCACCCTGACCATGGCCCCACTTCTGTTTCCCACAAGCACGCGAACTCAGCATCAATGAGCTTTTCCGAGAACGACTGAAGCCAGAGCAGGAGATGAAGAATGAACGAGAGGAATACGTGAGCCTCCATTTCAGCGGAGAACATTTGGAGAAGGAAGAAATAATAAGGGCTACAGAATTCCTTTCTCGGCAAACTTCAAGAAAGGGCTAGTTGCATATTTGGCTCAAGTAGACAAGAGTCTCGCGTGGAGGCTGAGGGCTGCCTATGGGAACAGTCTTTGCTGAGCTGCTCACCATGTGTTAGACACTTGCAGAACTCCAGCCTTCTGGCATGTCCAAAACCAGGGCAGGAGCCCCAGGGACTTACAGTTGTCAAGGAACCCCAGGAATTCCTTGAAAGTGTTGGGGTGCAGGCCAGTGGGATTTCAGGGTGACATCCCTGGAAACTAGTTGCTGCTTTTTCACGGATCCTCTGTCTTCTCACGAACCGTTCCTGCAGGGGGTGCTGATGGGGCAATTTTCTTGGCGGGTGGAAGCACCACCTGCACCTCGACCTTTCTCAGGGGCCAGTATCTCAGTTACAGCGAGGCTTTCAGATCTCAGTCGAACTACATTGTTCTTTTGTCATCTGTATTAATCGCGATCAGCTGGTACATTATGATTTTTGCCTTATTTTTCTAAGCTTTCTGTGATAAAGCTAGCATCTGCCTCAAGTATTTTCAGCAATTTTTATTGTGTATTAATCCATGCAGTCTATAACGCTGCATCCTTTTCCAGGGACTGTGTGTGTGACCATAACAACAGCAGTGGCTCTCAACAAATGCATTCTGCTTACATCCAATTCAACACTGAATCTATACTTTGACCTGCCTCTGCAGCCCCCGTATCTGACCTCCACAGACACACCGTCTTCTTAGGAGCTGAATTGGAATTGGAAGGTTTTAGTTGGAAGCCCACATCCCGTACCAGCTAGCTCAGTGTATTAACCTCTCTGAATTCTCTGAGCCTCAGTTTCCTTTTCTGTTAAATGGGAATAATAATAATTTCAACCACTCTGGATGGGGTGTGAGGATTAAGTGAGACAATCTACTAGGAAAGTGTTCTTCAAGTTCTGAGACTGCTGTCTGGCCACACACCTAGAGAAATGGAAATCCATTCAACACTCAGGGGAAGCCTAATTATCCTAACAGCCGCTTACATGGGTATTGTGCACCACGACTTCACTCAGCCCTCATCAAACATGTCACTTGATCTTGACAACGTCTTATGAGGTTTGGCGGCACTGTTTTAATCACATAGATGAGAAGACTGGATCTCAGAGACCAACCAAAGATCTTTTCAGATGCAAAGCTGATCCCGTCATGCTGCCGCAGCCTTAAACTCTCACACTAGGGCAAAGGCAGCGTGGAATCTGAACCGGAGCCATGGCCTGCCACCCTGACCTGGACCCCCTCGCTGGCTCCACCTGGGCCATCAGCCCTCACTGTCCACACTAGGGGTGGTGCTCACTCAGCATCTCTCCAGCCATGCTGCAGTTCCTGCCCCCTCTATCCTCCTTGCTGCCTCTGCTGCCACCACAACAGCCGTGTCTTGGACAGGACAGGCCTACTTGTGCCTCAGGGCTTTAGCACATACTGTTCCCTCTGCCTGGAACACCCTTCCCCAGATAGCCATGGCTCGCTTCCTGACCTACTTGGGGTCCTTCCCAAATGCCACCTCCTCAGCAAGGCCAGCAGTGTCCATGTTATATAAAAGAGCAACTCCCAGCCACTCTCTCCACTCTGATTTCCTTTACTTCAAAGCATGTAGCACCGCCAGCCTCCCGTCTCTCAGCTATCTATAAATCTGCTCACTGTCTACCCCTGCCCCCCAGAATGTGAGAGCAGGGACTTTCTCCCACCCGCGCCTGTAACTTCAGAGCCTACAAGAGTGCACATATGTTCATTAGTTCATCCAAGAGTTCGTGACATAATTTTTTAAATGAGTCTCAGACAGATTAAGCCACTTGCCCTTGACTTGATTACATATCTAGGAAGTAACAGAGCTGTGGCCTCAAATTCAGTGTTTTTTCTACCATACGAAAACCTAAATTCTGAATAAATATAACTCAGGGCGACAATGATACAGAGAAGACTCCCACGGCCAAATACATCCTGCAGTGACTGAAGAATCCAGTTCCACTGCAGCCAGGACTCACTCGTGTCCCGGCAGCACTTAGGGTGCCCTATGGTAGGGAGGACAGGAGGGAGCCAGACTTGTCACACACAAGGGGTCAACGTGCACCAGACTGCTTGGGAGCAACCTGGTCGATGGGCCCTCCTCTGGAGGAATTCTTCTCCCTTTCGGCCCAATACACCTGTGCGTGTGGTACATTTACCTGTATTGTCTCTCTTTGCAACCTGAGCATGAAAGTTTTATTCCTAGCAACGGAGCAAACCTACTGATGGGGACTATGATATTGAAGGTGGGGCTTGTGGAAGACAGAAAGGGAGAGAGAGAGAGAATGGTGCTGACAGATGACAGACAGATGATAGGGAGAAAGATGATAGAGAGACAAAAAGAGAGGTGGAGAGAAGAGGGAGGGAGATGGTAAGTGGGGGGAGAGGGGGAGAGAAAAAAAAAAAATATATATATATATACACGGTGGGGAGGGAGAGAGCTAGACAGATGGGGTTGGGGAAAGCCCACAAGGTGAGGAAATCTTGGAATGCCACCTTCTGCTGGTCCTTTCTTTCAGTCTTTAAGGCCCCTTGAAGGGCCTTTTATGTTCAGTAGGAAATATACATGGCAATCCCAAAGGCTCCACCCTGAGGATGCTAATCGCTACAGGAACTGTCACCAGAATGATCTTGGGAGAGATGCTTTTTGCAGCCTGGGTGCGTTCAGAGGGACCTTGTCACACCTATGACAGAATTCCATTCAGAAGAGGAAACACATGGTTTGCAGACAGAATGTGTGACCTGGAGTGGCAGGGGGTGGGCAGTGGAAGGACAGAAGTATCAGGAATACAGACGGGATGTTGCATCAGCCTGGGCCTGAAAACGCAACAGGTAAATCAGCGGTAACTGCACGTCAGTGGGCTGCTTTAGGCTACACTGAATCCGTTCAAGCTGTAATGAGCACCCATTGAAGACAGACAAGACCCGGATCTTGCACAAAAGAATCTTCCAATGTAATGAGTCTGACAGGCCCATCAATGAGAGAGAAAAAATGATTTAAAAATATAATATAAAAAGAGATTATGCTAAATATATAGACAGTGAGAGGTGGAAGTAAATGTAATCTCATTGGGAGCTGGAAACCAGGAGAAAAGAGGACTCACCTTGCACAGGGTGTGGTGGGGAGCTGAGTCCCAAAGGGCGGGTGGGACATTCAAAGCAATCGGGGTGGGAGGCACTCCAGCCTGCTGAACAGCAGACTTGGGCCAGGAGGAAGAAGGAAGCCGCCAGGCAAACCCCACAGACTTGCAGAAGCAGGGCCCTCACCTGTCTGGGATGGACGAGGCCAAGTCTGGAGATGACGTCTGGTCATCTAAAATAACTCTAGGAAGTACAGAAACGCACGAACAACATGAAAAAAACTGTGCATATGATCCCTGCCCACTACCTGCTTCCAAAGGAAGGCGGTACACACGAGTATTCCAAACTGAACTTGCTGATGCAAACCCTGAGGCATCCTCGACCAGGGAGGCAGCCTCGACCAGCACTGTAGCTTTCTCCCCTCCCATTATGGAAAGAAAAATGATGCATCTCTGCCCATCAGGAATTTAAGTTTGTTCATTTCTCTTAGTGTCCTCCTGCTTCTTCAAAGCATGGGGTGGAGGATGCTTGGATTGAAATGTAGTCTTTCTATTTAAACAAAAGTCCCCCAAGAACAGGAGTGAAGGAAAACCTACCATCCTTTCAGCACTGTACTAATCGTAGCTACATTTATTGGGACACTTAATATATGAGCTGAACACTGTTAAAAGCTATATGTACATTTGCTCTGTGCCTACCATGTAGATATTATTATTCCTATGTTACCTATGAGCTCAGAGAGGTGACGTGGTTTGTCCAAGGCCACACAGCCAATCCATCTCAACACAATTTACTGAGTGCCTACTATGTGCCAGGCACGGGGTGGCTCCCGAGGTCTGCCCACTTGGGACCTGCTGCACAAACCCAACATGAAGATAGGAGGACAGGCAGGCCTCAAAGTACTAGACAGAGAAAGAGCAGTCTAACATCAAGGGCTTGCCCAGGGCCCCAAGCAGGAGGCAGTGAAAGTATCAGTCAAACCATAACACCCTTCCCCGCTCCAGCCCCTTCCAGTCGTTTTGGCCAAGACCAACTCGGGGCCAGGAGGGGGGAACAACTTCAACAGTCAGCATTTTCCAGAGAGGTAAGCTGGGGTCTAGATACACTGAATGGCCTGCCCCTTCTCTTTGGGGCATGTAGGTAACACTGAGTGGCCACCAGCTCTGCTGGGGATTTGCACTCATCTACTATGATAACACTGAAAGAAGGGTATTATTATCTCACAGATGGAAAAGGCCCAAGTCTAGAGGCATTAAGTGACTTAAGCACCACTATCCAGCTCACAAAAGGCAAAGCAGCATGAACATGGCCCTGCTGCCTCCATCACTTCCTCCTCCCACGTCCCACACGGCTTCTGAGAATGTTGGCCACCAGCCCCGAGAAAGTGAACTGAAGTGGGTGCAAACTTGAAGAACAGCACCCTTTTATTGCTTCGCTTCACAAGGCATTGTGTGACCCTGACATCAGGAGACGCAGGGTAGTGAAATGCGTGTGCAACTGCAGACACACACACACACACACACACACACACACACACACACACACACCCTTACCTGCCTGCATGTTTCTGCAACATGACTGGTGACATTCTCCTGATAAGGCCCAAGGAAAGGCCACACCCTTGCTGGTGGCTAGGTCTCTCCGCTGCAGGATGCAGAGCCAAGCCTTCAGGAAAAAGGCTGCATTAAGGGCCAGGGAGCCAGGACTGGGCTAGGGGGAGGGTTAGTGGGCTCAGGCTGAATAAGATTACAGTGTACCCACGGAAACAAATTACCCATAACTTGTGTCTCTCCCTTTGTCAATTCTGCTGGACCAAGGCAAGGCAGGACACCTGGAGGTGGTCACAGGTATAACCAGCAAAAGAGTTTCCCAAAGACCAGGTGAAGGGCAGCTGACGTGAGCAGAATGTCCTCCTGGTGCTGATCGTGGTGTTGCCAAGTCCTCTTCTACTAAGAAAAGCAGCGTTTTTATCCGTGTCTCAACACAGCCTGAGGACAGCTGTCTCAGAATCGCCGGGATGGAATTGATGGAAATGCAGGTCCCCGGTTCTGTCTCAAACCTACCAGTCAAAATGAATCGGGGTGGTACCCAATCACCTGCATTTTTAACAAGAACCCTCCGCAGAGGGATTCTGATGTCCGGGAGAGTTGGAGAAGCGCTGCTTTAGCCCAGCCTTTGAAGAATTGGACACAGGACTTAGGTCCCAAAAGGGGGCTCCTGAAGCCCTGGGACTCTGATTCATGGTGCTGCTCCTTTGTCCGCACCCCCCCCACCCCCACTCCTCCCACCCCACCCCACCCCTGTCCTCCAGCCCATCCTCTTACAGGGCCTCTGGCTGACTCGAGAAGCCCCTACGGTGAGCCGGCAGCACTGCATCTTTGTGGAGCGGCAAGGTGAATGCAATCCCCCAGACAGTGAATTCTGCAGCCACATAGAGCCAGACGGCACCTCTTCCCCCATTACAGAATATAGGGTCCACCACCCTCTGTTCCCTCCCGAATCCTGGAGTCAGTTCTGCCCAGGGTGGGTAGGGGAGCTTGTCCGTACTGGGAGGACAAGCGCAGAGCTAGCTGCAGGCACTAATGGGCGTGCTGGTGGCTTGTGCAGGCGTCCTTGGTGGAAAACGTCAGCAGTCAGCAGCTTGGAGTTGAATGGGCAGCGAGGGCACCATCTAGGGCCTGGCTGCTGACACCACTGGCTCAACAGCATCATCTGCTGGCTGCAGGGTGCCACACCACCCTCCTCCCAGTCCAGGCCCCAGGGGGGCCTTTCCTCAGTGAGGGCACACAGCCCCCTACTCAGAATGTGAGGAGTCCTGGGTCCACCTGGTCCCCAGAGGAGCAACTCTTCTGAGACCACAGAGCTGGAACTCTGGTTCTCCCTTGAAAATGTGCAGACCCAGTGTTGACCAAGCCTGATCTCTGACAATACACTGCCTCCCACACTGGCTCCCAAACCCACACGAATATTTTCAGTTTTCCTAAATGTTCGTCTGTGGTTCCTTAGCATCTTTAGAGGCCCCCATAGTCTTTTGCCTCCCAGTATAAGCTCCAAGAGGGCAGCGACTATTTCTTTCTGGATCGACTAGATCACCAACTCACATTGCAAACAATATGAATGTCTTACGAGTGTGAAGATTAACAGCAGCAATAACAGCCATCACTGCTGGGAAGGGCTGTGCTATGCTGATGCCTCTGCCTGGGCATAAGAGTCATCGTAGCCACCCTGTGCTGAGGGTTTACCAAGTGCCAGGCATGCGCTGCACCCTCTGTGGGAGTTATCTCACTTGATCTGCACAAGGACCCCAGGAAATGGAATTACACGGAGAGGTTAAGCAACTTGCTCCCAGGAGAAGCCGTCGTGTGCACACACGCGGTTAGGAAGCGCATGCTGTGCTGAAAGCATGCCACGTGCAGTTTCTTACTGAGCCTTCCATGCACCCTCCTAATGAGGTGGGCACTGCTGTACCTGCCCTTCCCTGTCATCGCGTCTCACAGACCAGGCTCCCTGGCATGACCCAGTCAGCGTTCATTTGTGGGACCTCCACGTCTACCCACAAAAAGGTGCCATGAGAAGACACCAAGGATGAGGGCCCCGGGAAGGTGGAGGAGGCACAGAACTGAAGTGAGCACTAAGAAACACCCGCAAGCACTCAGGATGCAGACCCATCCGGTCATGGATTTGTTTCACAAATATTTACTGAGCACCTGCATCAGGAGCTGTGCAGGGGGGCACCCTGGAAACAACAGTAAACTAGGGAGCTCGGCCCTGCCCTGTCCTCCCCGGGGTACGTTCCAATGGTGGAGACCATCCCCAAATAAAGAAATGGGTAAACCGTCACAGACAGCAGTGTGCCAAGAGGAGTGCTAGCCAAGTTGCCAGTTTGGACCTTCTCCACTACCGTCCCCTGCCTTTGCTATCTCCCCCCCCCCCCCCCCCCCCGAGTCCTGCCGTGTCCTTCCCCACCCCCACCAAACCCACTTGTTGGGGGCCTTCTAGCCGCAGACCTTTGCCTCCACCCTCCTCCAGAGACCATGAGGGTGCCCCGGGCCCATTTCCTCCCACCCAGGTCCCTCTAGTCCAGTGGCCTGAGAATAAGCTCCAAGGCCAAGGCGGCAGGTGAGGGTGGGGCAGACAGGCTGGGGGAGGGGAGCGGTCCCGGGACTGGGGAGGAGCAGGGGAGCCGGGATGGGGAGGGGAGCGGTCCCGGGACTGGGGAGGAGCAGGGGACCCGGGATGGGGGAGGGGAGCGGTCCCGGGACTGGGGAGGAGCAGGGGACCCGGGATGGGGAGGGGAGCGGTCCCGGGACTGGGGAGGAGCAGGGGACCCGGGATGGGGAGGGGGAATGGGGCCGAGGCCTGGGGACCTCCCTGCTCGGCTTCGGCTGCTGCAGCAAAGTTTCCCAACTCGGGAGAGCAGCTGCTGCTTTCTCTTGCCTTTATTTTTCCCTCTCAGGATGGAAAATGAATTTCGAGCATCGCTGCGGAGCCTGCCAAGTAATTGGAAAACATGTCGAACAATGTGTCTGGTTGCTCCGCGGAGGCGGGGTGGCTTCCTTTCCTTGTCCCTCGGGGAGGAGTCCTCCGTGCAGTGCCGTCTCCAGGTCCCCAAGCCGCGGTGCCCACTCCCCGGGCTGGAAGGGAGAAGCCCCAGAAGCCGCTCCACCGGGGAAGGGAGTCCCTCGGGCGCGAGGGAGTCAGAGCGGGGGCGGCGGGGGCGAACGGAGGCAGCGCGGGTCCCGGCGGTGCGGGCGCTGCATGGACGAGCGCCGAGTCCCCGGAGACGGGCCCGGTCCTGGGGGCCCGCCCCACTCGCACCCCACGGCACCCCGATGTGGAGTCCCCGACCCTGCTGGAGCTGGAGCCGCGGCCCAGGTCCCTCGCTTCTCTTGCCACTCCTTCCCCACCTCCAACCCCTGGCTCCACCTGCCTGGGCAGCCTCCCTCTGAGACCAGCCAGCCCCGCTTTCCCATACCGGTTTGGCTGGCTGCCTAACTTCCTCCTCTGGGGATGGAATAGAGCCCCCACCAACCCCAGGAGGATACCCCAGGACAGGACACTGGCTGGGCCTTCACCCGATGGTCCCCACATTGGGCGCAGTTCCTTCCAGCTGCATTTACCTTAAGTCCCCCACGTTGCCTGCCTCTCTGCAGTGACACCTCAGGAGGCGCCTGCTCCACAGCAGATGTGAACAAACCCTTCTTATCTCCCTTGGTGTTCCAAGCTCAGCTTTACCTAGAGGAGCCAGTCTTTGGTGAGGCACCAGGAGGCCAAGGTTGGGCCTGGGTCCCTGTCTCTGTCTGGAATTAACAAGACTGCATTAGGAAGTGACACACACCTGAATGACAAGGACAGGCCAGCATCCCCTATCCCCATGATCACCACCACCACCACCACCACCATCACCAAGAAGTCCCTTGCTGAGACCTCCACATGTCCTGCCTGGACCAGCTCCCCGCCCACTGCCCACCCCCAGCTCCCACGCCCTCCCCTCAGGAGGATCCATGACCCACAAAGCCTTTATTAGCTCTTTCAGCTCCATTTAGCTACACAAATGGTTTGGTCACAGCTGACTGGTCCCAAATTTGCCAGTGATTTTCTTTTAATTTTCCGTGGCTCAGTCCCCCTGTAATACAGGTACAGAAGGCATATTTGTTTCCAAACTCCCCTCCTGGGGTTAATCATGCACAGAACAAAACTCCGTTTGAGCCACTTAATGATTTCATTTCCACCCTAGGTTTGAGGGAGCTGTGGCTATAATACTAATGTAGGTCCCTCTACCCCCAAATTCCAGATGTGGGTGTGAGAGAGGGAGATCGGGAGCCCCTCAGCCATCCCTCCCAGGCCAGAGCCGCCCACTGCAGGTCTCCTGCACTCTCTGGGTGGGGTGGGCGCCCCTCTTTTCCTGGGCACATCTTCCATCCCCTGGAAAGCCCTGCTTGGCCAGCTGGTGCTCTTCCACCCTCCTTTCCTCTGGATCCCTGCCAGGTAGCATGGGGTCGTTGGGCACCCACCTGTAGAGTGTGCACCTGTCCACCTCAGTCTTTCCTCCTGCCATTCCCCCACTGCCCCTACCTACCCTACCTGGCATCCCGGACAGCCAGACATGCAGGCAGAATCCCCTAACCATCCTCTGTGCCGCCCCCATGGTGTTCCTTTTCCCTCAAAGACCCCTCCTCCGTTGCCAGAGCCTGGCAAGGCCTCTGAAGCTCTGCGTAAACATCACTTCCTCTAGGAATCAGCTGACACTTTTTCTGTCAAGCAGAGAAATCACTCCCTCCTTCACTCTACCATTTATACTCTTGGTTTATTTTCACACTGTATTTATTTGTTTGCATGTCAGCCCCTCCACCACTCTGTCAACAGAAAAGAAGCCAAACTCTGTAAAATAATTTTAAAGAGATTTATTCTGAGCCAAATTTGAGGACCGTGACCCGGGGCCAAACCCAAGAAGGCTGGAGCAAGTGGACTCGCTGTGGCTGGGTTACAGTTTGGTTTTATACATTTCAGGGAGACAGGGGTCACAGGTAAAGTCATAAATCAATATGTGGGAGGCATAAATTGGTTTGGCCCGAAAAGATGGGCCATCTCTCCCAAGGTGTGGGGGTGGGGGAGGGGGCAGGGGCTACAGGTGATAAGTGGGTTTAAAGATTCTTTGACTTGTAATTGGTTAAAGACATGAAGCTTTGTCTAAAGGCTGGAATGTTTTAACATAAGGAAATGTTAATCAGAGACATGCCACCAGACATGTATTTGTTGTGTAAATTGAGGAACTGCAGATGTCTTGAATAGCCTTAGGCCTGTTAATGGGTTACAAAGGATGTCTCCAAGAAGGGAGGGGGCATGATGAGGCACGTCTGATCTCCCTCCTCGAGGCAGGGAATTTAGTTTTAGGATATCCCCTTGGCCAAGAGGGGGTCCGTTCAGTCACCTGGTGGGGGAGAGCCTTAAGATTTTATTTTAGTTCACAACTCTGAGCTCCTTAAGGATGTACCAGGCTACTCACCTGGGTGTGCCCACACTCCCAGCACTGGCCTGGGGCGGGGAGAAAGTGCTCAGTGTTCTTGGACTGAAGAGCCCCTGTATAGTTCTTGCATGTGGGTGTGAGCTTTATTCATAACCAAGATACTCAAAAGTGTCCCATCTGAGGCTTCCCAAATGGTGCTAAAAATCTACCCCCAGCCAGCCCTGCTCTCAGGAGCTGACTCAAAGAAAAGACCAGGGCACCTTCAGGAAATGTGTTTTCACGTGCAAATGGCACCATCTGGTGGTTTCCAGCAAAACAGCCGCTCAGCCAGCAATAGTGGACCCAGAGGGCTTCCTCCCCCTGCCAGTCTCCTGCGGACAAGGGGTTTGAGAAGGGTGTTCTGCGGCAGCATGGGCTCTGGCCTTCCCAAGAAGCCCGAGTAAGGGGCTGGGAGGGCGTGGTCGCCCCCAGGATTCTGAGGAAGGCCTGCTCACCTCTCTTCTCTCCCTCCCTCCGCTGAGGTGCAAGCTGCTAAGCAGGCTGGGTCTTTCCTAGCCAGCAGTGCTGGAACGGGCTACTCCTCCACCTTGAACATTCTCCAAGCTCCCACCTCAACCTGCACGGGCCAGCCCAGCCCGGCCCCAGGTGTCCATCGTGACTGGGGTGTCCTATGGGGGCCCAAGCCCAGGGCCCAAGCTGAGCTTATCTCCCAACCTGGGCCTGCCTGCCTTAGCTGATGGCACCCTCCCCAGCCCTACCCCAGGATGGCTCTTGTCCACCCGTCATGTGCCATGCCTGACCAAGTCACGAGGCCTGTCTCAGACCCACCCCCCACTGCCCAGGGGACCCCTGCTGGGCTCCCTGCTGCCACCCTTTGCCACAGCCTGTCTCCACTGGTAACAGCACTCTCTGCTTCAAATATTCCTGCACGTCCCACCTCCATCTCTGCCAGGAGGAGGTGGGGATCCCAGGGGGGCCAAACCCCACACGGCAGGCCTCTACCCCTCTACAGCCTCTCCGTGGACCCACCTCCCCCCGCTCCCCGGTCCAGCCAGAGCGGCCTCCTCTGTGAGGCCCGGCCCCCCACTCAGAACCCTCTCGCCCTCCTCGCCCTTGCCGCTGCCCAGGGCTGCTTGGCCCCTCTGCCTAGGTGTGTCCTTCTCACCCTGTCCTCCCGTGGCCACTCCCACTGGAGCAAGCAGGTGAAGGGAGGCCTGCAGGAGGGAAAGGGGAGGGGAGGGAAAGTCCAGATGTCCTGTCCCCTGTGAGGGGGGCAGGGTGGGTAAGGGCCTGTCCTACCTGCTACCTCGGCCCACCCCCTCCCTTCCTTGTACGGTGTCTGGCCAGGCAAAGGACACCACCAGCCGAAGTGCTCCCTCCCCAGCTCAGCTGTACAGGGCAGTAGTTAAGGACACTGGCTCTGGCATGAGCTCACCTGGATTCAAATCCTGGCCATGCCATTTAATGGCTGTGGTACATCAGGAAAACTACTTAACCTCTCTGAGCTTCCTGTTCCTCTTCTGCAAAATGGTGACAATGATTTTAAAGTAATAAAAAAGAAATCTCCTCAGTTTTTTCTCTGAGCAGGTCACATTTCCATTATATGTGGTATTTCTCCTTTATAGTAGATATGAAAATTGTGACTCATAAATAGTTTGTTTAAAATTCATCTCCCCTGTCAAAATGAATGTTCCACCAGGGCAGGGACAGGGTGGGCCCTAGTCACTACCATATGCATGGGGCCTACCCCAGGGCGCACACATAGTATAACGAAGTGGCTGGAAAAGGTGGCTTTGAAGCAGGAGCCAGGCTGGGGTTCTAACACTCCCAGGCACCAAAGTGACTTTAGTCAAGGTACTTAACTTTCTTGGTCTTGTGTTGTCTCCTCTCTGATAATAATAATAGTATCTACATTAAAGGCTGCTTGGATTAAGCACTTGGATATATCTAAATTCCTTAGATAAGACCAGGCACATAGTAAGTGCTCAGTAAACATTAGCTGTTATTCTCATAGACACTCAATAAATACTTGAATGAAACTTCCTGTTTCTAGTCTGACATGTAAAGAGCTTGGAAGTCATCACTCCCATCCTCACAACAAGAAAAAAAGCTGAATAAACTGGAAATTCACAACTCTTCTTATATCCATTAGAGAACTGAGCTCACAAAGCAAACTGCTGACCTTAAAATTGGAGAGCCCGAAAGGTGGATACAGAGAATCACAGCTTCCCAGAGCAGAGAAGCCCAGGAGTATAAACCTCCACAGGGACCAGTCTGAGCAAGAAAACCTGCACTGTAGCTGACAAATTGCTGGAAGCTAAGTGTGGACAAGCTTGATGGTTAAAAAGTCCAAGAGGGCCTAGTCATAGGGGGGTCCCCACACTTTCGTGAGTTTTTACTCCAGGAGCTCTGTTAGGTCCTCACAGTGAAAGTTGAATCCCTCCTGCTTCCCGAGGAAGAGGTGGAAAGTAGCCACTTTTAAGTATGTCCAGAGCATTCTGTTCTTAACAAAAGCCTACCTGCAAGGTGAACTACTTTGCCAGAGCCAAACCAGCCTGGAAGACGAGAAATATCCAACTCCAGCCCTTCCGCACTAGCCTTTCCTCTTCCTATCTTTCCTAAAGTTGGAGGGGGTGGGCGCTGAGAGGCGGAGGTCACAGCCCAGGGGCACAGGTTCACTAACTACTGAGACCTAATCCTCCAACTATAGAACACTTCCCCTCCCCCCACACAGTACCACCCCGATAGTAGACTCCTGTGCAATCACAGGGCATACAGCTGAAATAACTGTGAGCCTCAGGCTCTATTTAAGGAGTCCTATGGAAACCCAAAGACAACAGGGAAGACAAAAGCAGGGATATCAGAGCACATCTGACCTCTGACACAGCTATAGCAAATAGTAAACACAGCCTACCTTCCAGACTCACGGCAAAGGTGTAACCACCTCGGTCCCTTTATCTGATACACCACTTCTGGCTTTCAACAAAAAGTTTCAAGGCTTACTAACAGGCAAAAAATATAGTTTGAAGAGACAAAGCAAGCATGAGAACCAGACTCAAACATGGCTGGGACTTTAACACAGTTATAATAAATATTGTAAGGGCTGTAATGGAGAAAGTAGACAACATGCAAGAGCAGACAGGTAATGTTAGCAGAGAGATGGAAACTTGAAGAAAAAAAATCTAAAGAAAATGCCAGAAATTAAAAAAAAAACTATACAAAAATAATGTCTTTAAAGGGCTCATCAGTAAATTGGACAAGGCTGAGGAAAAAAATCAGTGAACTTCAAGAAGTGTCAACACAAAGTACCCAAACTGAAAAGCAAAGAGAAAAAAAGAAGGAAAAAAACTGAAAAAGATTTTCCAAAAACTGTGGAACAATTACAAAAGGTATAACATATGTGTAATTGGAATACTAGAAAAACAATAAAAGGAGAAAGGAACACAAATATATTTGAAGTAATAATAGCTTAGAATTTTCCAAAATTAATGACAGACACCAAACAACAGACCTAGGAATTTCAGATAATAGCAAGCAGGATAAATGGGGGGAAAAATCTACACCTGGTCTTACCATACTCAAACTGCAGAAAATCAAAGACAAAGAAAATATCTTGAAAGAAGCCAGAGTAAGGTAATAGAAGGTCAAGAATAAGAATTACATCCAACTTCTCCTCAGATACCATGCAAGCAAGATGAAAGTGGAGTGAAATATTTGAGTGTCGAAAGAAAAAAAATGCCAGCCTAGAATTCTGTATCCTGAAAAATTATCCTCCAAAAGTTAAGGAAAAATAAAGACTTTCTCAGACAATCAAAAATTGAGGGAAATTGTCACTAACATATTTGCCTTACAAAAAATGGTAAAAGAAGTTCTTCAAAGAGAAGAAAGAGGCTATAGGTCAGAAAATCAAACATACGTACATGAAGGAAAGAAGGGTGCTAAGGAAGGGAAAAGTGAAAATAAAATAAATACTGGAAACAAACCAGCCACACTTCCCTCAGGAAGCCCTCCCTGCCCCTGCCCATGCCAGCACCCCTTCTAATGTTCCGGGAGCATCCACATGGCCTTCGTCACACAGTGCTGGAATGGCTGCTGTCTGTCTCCCCCGCAGGGCTGTAAGCCATGTGTCCCCAAAGCCGGGCTTGCAAGCTGCCCAGCATCTGTGAGTGAGTGCATGGAGACCGGCATAGCACAGTAATCACCAACACCAGGAGTGCTGTTAAATAGCACATCTCTTTACTAGTGGTTCAGCAAGAAAATTCCAGCACTGCCACTGTCTTGGTGAAGGGCTCACGTGCTAGAGTCTCTCTGCCCAGGTCTGGTCATTCTTCAGGTCAAGCAGGAGATGGATGTTCTTCTGACATAGGCTGCTCCTTGGCCCTGAAGGACTTCAACCTGGGAGGCAGAGAAGTGCCCAGGGGACACGTCATGGAGCTGTGGTTGGCCAAAGGGCAGAGCTGATGATGACTCCCTCTAACCCTGCTGTTCTGCACACTCACAGAGCTCTGTCTGGAGAACAGAAAATCCCATGGAACAAAAAGGCAGTGGTGTATCAGCCAGCTGGGATTGAAGCCTGGGCCTCCTGCTTCCAACTCACAAGCCGCTGTGAACGGCTTGCCCTTCCAGAACCCCTGATCCCTCATCTCTAATAATAGTAGCACACACCTGACGTGGCACGTCTGTGTGCTAGACATCGTCACCCCCAAGACAACCCTCTGAAGCAGACACTCCACTGTAGATGAGGAAATGGAGGCACAGAGGCGTTAAGTAACCTGCCCATGGTGGAACCGGATGGGAACCCACTGTTTGCTCATGGACGTGGCTCAACCTCTGCCTTCTGTAGGATGGGCTTGAACGATGCCCTCCTCTTAAGATCGTTTTTGGTTCAAATGAGAAACCTTGACAAAGTGCCTTATGAGGAAGCTGACATACAGTAAGTGTTCAATCAATGCCAGCATTACATCCCCATGGCCTTCCTGTGAGCATCCCAAGGACGCTGTGTCTAAATCACGTCTTTAGCTTCCGCAATAGCCTGTGCAGCCGTTCCCTCTGGCAGGGGTGCAGTGGCTGCTTCCCGGATGGCAAATGCAGCCGTCTTGCCCTGCCGTTGGCCTTCCACCTCCCAGGACCTCATAGACAGCGATCATGTGACCACTGGGACCCAGCCCAAGCAAAGAGGCCCTGCGACCCAAAGTCACATCCCTACTAGGTGCAAGTCCAAAGCCTGTGTGGCATCAGTCCTGACTCTCTGATCTTGTGACTCAAGGTGAGGTTAGTAGACCAGCCGCAACGATGCCCAGGAACTTTTAGAAATGCAGAACTGCGGCCCCACCACCAGGTACCCAGCCTGAGATCCTAGAGCCACGAACAACGGAGAAGCAATGCTCTCTGACACCACAGTTAAGAGAGTCAGAGAGGCCAATCTGAAGCTTGGCTTCAAGTCCTTCCAAAAGCTTGGAAGGCATTGCAGGAGCCCGAGACAGCCGCCTTCTCCCCCACCCCCACTGCCCCAAGTGCAGGCCCCTCCCCAAAGGGAAAGGCAAGGCCTTCTTATCAAGTTCCCCACCCGAGCGCACCCTCCGCTGCCCAGGGTAACTGTGCTCTGCCCAGTTCCTCACCTGTCGGCTCTCTCACCTCTTGCTCTTAGCACTCGAAGGAAACTGTCATGCAGGGGTCCTGAGTTCCCTCACTTGTAATGTGGGATATGCTGCAGGGGACAGAGGGGAGGGGCGAGGTGGAGGGGTCTGCCTGCTAGCACAGGCTACCCACCACGCACCCAGACCACGGCCCAGGGGCTGGGGGAGCGGAGGTCGGGCTGGCCATGCTGGGCCGTGGCCACATCTGGGCCCAGGAGCAGAGTCCCACCAAGAGGCCCTCAGCCCAGAGCCCTCTGTGCCCCCCGGGGCAGGCACCACGGAGGCTGACACAGCCCTGCAACGCGGAGCACAGAGGACAGGACAGCAGCACAGGAACTGCTTGTCCCTGCTCTTGATGGTGGAACACCCCCACCCCACCTGCCCTCAGTTAGGAACACAAATCAGTGGGTCCCAAACAGCTTACCTTCTTCTCACCTGCTCTATTCGATCTCGCATGATGTCCTCCGTCATCTCACTTGGCACTTGGAAGATACGGGTACGGCTGCAAAACGCCATTCAAACCTTTGTTACTAGGCATAGTGAAATTGCTAGAGCTGGGGTCGCAGGAACAATAGCTCTGGCCCCATTACAATGAGCATGTGAGCTGGCCCCTCCCCCTTCTTGAGTCTTGAGCACAAAGCGTTGTCACCACCCAAGGACGCCAGAGCCGCCCAACAGTGCTGAGCAGGTGGCAGGGGGTCCTAAGGCAGCCGGGGACACAGAGGTTGCTGCCTTGACTGAAGTCAGGGGGTCAGTGGTCTTGAAAGATATGGAATGCACCCCTTCTGAATTCCTCCTCAACTTCACCACCACTATCTACAATCTGCGTTGGGCCACATCCACTATGTTTTAGAGATATTTCTAGAACTTTCTGTCGCAGGGAAGCCGAGGGTGCCTGGTGGCTGCTGTTCTATTTCATCACACTAGCTTTGCTGCCTCCCTCTGGTCCCCTTCCTGTCCTTTCCCACTCCTCCCCTCACGAGTGCTCCCCTCCATCCACTGAACACCCCGTTTCTGTGTCTGTTGAAACTGCCCTCTTTGGATAATGCCCCATTCTCAGTGCTCGGGGCCTTCATAGGTGACAACAGCACTGCTACCGCCACCAGGGACCCGCAGCCCACGAGGTGGGCTGTGCTCATGACTGTCACTGGGCAAGGAGGAGCCTGAGAGGGAGATAAAGGCAAAGGTGGCCTGAGAGGAGATGAAGAGCGCAGGGACTCCAGCAAAGGGAGTGCCCCGGGCAGGACGGTCGGGAAGGCCTCAGAGAAGGGCCCAGCACTGGGCCCTGGAGGGCACAGGGGACCAGCCAGGTGCGAGGTTCCTGCTCTCTGAGTGCTCCCTTTCCCCACCCTGGCTCCTGTTTCCCCAGTCCTGCCCCACTCAAGGGCCAGTCCGAGCAAACAGCCTGCTAGAACGCTTTCGAGTACCCCAGGTGTGACCTGGGCCCCCATCCTGTGTTCTCAGATATTCTTCATGGCTTCTCTAACATTTTCTTCAACTTTCACGGACCTTGCCCACCTGGGTAACTTTTAACCCTTTGAAATTGAGGACTATGTTGTATTTTCTCTCTCTGCCAAAGGGCCTAGCAAACACTGGGTAGCCAGCACACGTCTAACAAACAGATAAATATTCAGGGTGCTCCTAAAGGGGTATGCGTTCTCTGACTGTACACTTACTGAAACTAAAAGGGTGACACTAAAGCCAGTGGATTACGGGGAAAACAGGCAGAGCCAGTGGATTAAAAAAATCTCTGTAGAAAATCCAAGATAGAAAAATTATACGTAGATAACTGATGGCTGTAGCCTGGCTCAAAAGCTCAGCCCTGTTACAGTTACGCTAACAGCCAGGATTTTCAAAATACCGGAAGGTGATGTGTGTATTGTCCCGGCTAAGGAACGCAGCTTTAGAATTCCACAGTGCAACCAGGTCAGGCACAAAAAAGCCTGGATTACAATCAACGGCATTTATGATTTCAGAGGCCTCAGAAGATTTTCCATGCAAAACACTCAAGGCCCAGGAAGGCCTCAAATTCCACCATTCATTAGCTCTTCCTGTCATGTAATTGCTGTGTGTTTGGATCCTCCTAAAACACAGGTGCCATGAGAAGGGGCAGACACATGAAAACCCCATAAGGGGAACCAAAAGTGCACTTCCTGAGAAATAAAGCCTCCTCCACAGAAGACAGCAAAGCCCGCGATGGGGGCAGGGAAAGGGAGGGGAGAGTAGGGAGAGCAGAAGGTGACTTCGGGGCTCAGTGCCAGACCAGTCCAAGCCCCCTATCGGCTACTGGGAAGAGCTGGGTGATGCAGCCCAGAGGCCCCAGTGAACACGGGCACCGGAAAGGCGATAGGAAAGCCTACACTTTCCTAGCAGGAGGTGGCTCTGGCCCAGCTCCCCCACCTGAGCCCCTGTGTCTCAGAGCAGGAGAGGTGGTCCCTGGCAGGGCCAGTGTGGAGCACAGAACTCTAGCCTCAGGCTCCGGGAAACCTCCAGGCACCTCAGTTGTAGTTGAGGGCTTTGGCTTTTGCAATTTAAGAGCTTATTTTCTTTTAGCTCTTTAAAGTACAGCCACTTCTGAACAACTCAAGTGCAAAAATAACAGAAGTCTGAAATGTATTCAGAAGCATTTAAGACACGGAGAGCAAGCCCAGTTTTCCAACCCCTCGAGTCATTTCGAAATGTAGGAATGAGCTGGGCTTTCCAGATAGCAAGAACATTCCCTTAAGCACCCAAGGCAGTGCTGAGGCATTTCTCAGCCACAGGAGACAGCACAGCTAGGGAAGAGCGACTGTGGGTTCACGCTGGCCGCATCCGGACAGAGGGACTGGTGCCTTCTCCCACTCTCCCTCCCCTCCTCCCCGCGCCTTCGCTCAGGGCGAAGGGGATGCTTCACCTCCATCTGATGAACTGGATTCTTGTCCTCTCCTCCAGCACCTCCTGACTCTGGTTTGCTGACAGATCAGACTTTGAGAGATGGTGCTTCACCTAGGAAATCCAGGAGGGGCCCACCTGATTCTCACCCAGCACGGACCCCTGGCTGGGCTGCCACACGCCAGAGGCCCCCTGCCCAGAACCCTGCAGTGGGACCTCCCACCTCGGTCCTCTCTCCCAGCCCCCTCCCAGGACTGTCTCAAACTCTGTTACCGCATCTCTGGTCACATGTATGTCTTGGCCATGGGTGGGAGGAAGGTTGGTTGACATCTTCTCCTTTATGCCCTGGGCAGCCTCTTCCTCTGTCTGAAATGTGAGTGATTTTCCTCTGAAAGTATCACCGCATCTGATCCCAAGTCCTCTCTTCTCCTCTTCCTCCCCCCTTTCTCCTTCTCCATCACAACACACATACCTCATCTTCACACACGGGCACTCCACATCTCACTTTCCTGACCCAAGCTCCTCTACTGCGACTTTCCTGTGAAGTCCCAGGGACCTCCTTAAGTCCCTGGCCCTGTCCCAAGGTGTGAGATGCCCTCAAGCTGAAAATGATGCTGCTCCTTAATCCAGGATGCTTGAGAAGCAGGGCAGGGTTAGTGGTGACACTAACACATTTCTGCCCAGGACACGGGCCCCAGTGTCCTCTAGGATATTTAGATGGATGAGACTCAACTCAAGGCAGGGTATTTGACAATGAACTTGAGTTCCCAATTCTATGTAGAAGGGAGTCCCGATCCCCACACCCACTGAGACCAGCTCTGTAAAATTTTGAATACCCTGAGTCACAGAAGAATTTTACTCACTTTTTTCAACCAATGCTGTACTACAGATACAGCCTCGCTTTCCACAACATCAATGTCCTAGAAGAAATTGGTAAGCTGATAACCTCAGGAAACCCAGCAGCCCAGCTCCCCGTCCAGCCCGCTCTTGTTCCAAGGCAGAGGTTGTAAGGCCTCTCTGAAGGGCAGCAGGAGCACTGAGAGGATAGTAGAGATTAGAAGCAGTCCCACGTGGCTACCGCCGGCGCTGCTTACCGAGCTGGTTATTGGCGGGAAGGGGAGCCCCATGCCTTTCCGGGCGAGAATGTACACAATCCACGTTGTAATTATCATCTCTGGGCTTTCACCAGGCCTCCTTCTTGGCTCCCTCCTTCCATCGAAGCTGCCCAAGAACTCCTGTGGGACAGGGAGGGCATTGATGGGAGGTGCCCACCTGATTGGTTGACCAGTGGTGATGTGACAATGCCCTCCCTGCATCTCCAGGGCCAAGCAGAGATGGAAAAGAGAGGTCAGGAGGTTATTCCTTAGTGACAGTCATAGCTCAGAAATGGACAGATAAGGGGATGGGAGGTAGGGCCCGAGCAGGACACAAAGGGGGAGTTACCCAAACCACAGATAGAGAACATCAGGGTGGGAAGGTGGGGTGTTGATTTGATGACTGGTCACCCAGTCTTGAGCAATGCTAAAGCAAAAAGAGATTTCACAAATCAAAGAAACACATTTGTGGCAAAATGACCTGGGGCCCTCTGGACATTCTTTCAAAAACAATGCCACAGGTATCCCTACTCTTATCTTTATATATTAGGGGGGGAAGATATTGCTGTCCACCCAAAAAACATCAAAGATGGGGGTCAAAATTCTCAACAAGGATGTCTTTTTATTTGGAATCACTTTGTCTACACAAGTGATTCAAATCATTAAAACATAATCCAAACAGTAAGAGGTTAATAGGGTCAGAAGTGAAAGTGCCATTTCTTTAAAGGTTGTTTCCTGATTATTCTATTAGGTTATTAAGTATAAAATGCCCGACATCCTTAAGTACTAAGTTTGACTGTTGATAATCTCTGACATTTCACTTTGACACTTCTTGTTTTATTTTTATTGTGAAAGTACATCCTTAGTCTTTCAAAACATGTTTTGGCTTGTGATTATCTTTCAGATTTTTTTAGAGCAATTTTTGTGAAGCCATGGATAAGTCAAAAATTTGTGTTATTTTCAAATATGAGTTCTGTCATGAAACCAATTCAGCACAGACAGCTTGAAATATCAACAAAGTGTTTGCGAAGGATGTGGCTAATGAATGCACAGTGCATGGATGGTTTGAAAAGTTCCATTCTGGTGATTTTAATCTTGAAAATGAGCCACGTGGGCAACCTGAGACCAAGGTGGATAATGATGAGCTGAAAGCTGTAGTGGAAGTAAAACCATCTCAACCTAAGCGTGAATTAGTAGCAAGGTTTGATGTTACTATTCCAACAATATTGGACCATCTGAGACAAATCAGCAAGGTAAAGAAGCTTCATAGTTGGGTGCCACATAAATTAAACAAGCATCAGAAGAGATATCATCTCAAAGCTTGCCTTTCTTTGCTGTCACGACATAAAGGTGAACCATTTCTACACCATACTGTTACATGTGATGAAAAATGGATTCTTTTTGACATTCACAAGCATTCAGCACAATAGTGGATAAAGATGAAGTCCCAAAACACAGTTAAAAACTGAATATTCATCAAAAAAAGCTAACGTCATTTGTTTGGTGGTGTAGGGCTGGTATTATCCACTACAGCTTCATGAAACCTGGTCAGTCGATTATAGAGAATGTCTACTGCAATCAATTGGATGAAATGATGAGGATGCTTGTGATTAAGCAGCCAAGATTGGTCCATAGAGACAGGCCAATCCTCTTGCAAGACAACGTTCAACCACATGTCCCACAAACAAAGCTGCTCAAACTACAGAGGCTGGACTTGGAAACTCTCTGTCATCCACCATATTCACCAGAACTTGCACCAACTGCTACCACTCCTTCCAGGCTTTGGACCACTCCTTGCAAGGAAAAATGTTCAATTCTCAACAAGCTGTGGAAAATGCCTTTTGTGATCTCATTGTCACTTGCTCTCCAGGTTTCTTTGCTACTGGCATAAAAAAGCTACCATTAGATGACAAAACTGTGTTGATAGTTTGGGGGCATACTTTGATTAATTGTACTGCTTCTTGTTTGAGACATAATAAACTACACTTTAATTCGAAATTGGACATTTTATGTTTAATGACCTAATATATCAATTCACCCATGGTGAGCTGCCTTGAGGGAAGGACAGTCACATGGAAATGGGAAGGGGGTCATGTTACCACTTTGGAGTTGAGGGCAAAAAATCAACAGGGGCTCCGATGGCCACTGTTCCCATCAAGAACCTCTACCAGAAAACTGAAAGAAGTTCACAGTATCTTAAAGGACCCTAAGCAGATGTTCAGCTGTTCTCAGAAGTAGTTGTACCTCAACCCTGAGACTATTCTCAAAGTCTCGGAAACCAGGACCATAATAATGTCTCTACCACTAGCTTGTTATGTACCCTTGACCTAATCAGTCGTCTCTCTGGTGTGAGTTTCTTTGTCTTAAAATGAAAGGCATAAAATAGCATCTCTAGTTTTATTCTAGCTCCGTTTTCCCATTCTCATTCGTCTCAGGACTGCAGAAAACCTTTTATCACTCTCCCCGATTCCCCTAACATAATCGCTACGTGTCGTCACTCTCAACAAACCACCTCAATTTAACATCTTCCCCGTGTTGGCAGCATAGGCCAGGGCTCGGCTCTGCTCCGGATCGAACCTCCAGATCAGAAAGGTTTATTTCCCACTCTGAGAGCAACTCTTCACAGCAGCTGTGCTTCACATGGGGACTCGGAGACCCAGGATGGTCCGTCCTGTCACCACCATTCTCAGGGTGTGACCGCCACGACTGCCCGAGCAGGGGAAGAGAGCACACGGGGGAACCAAGTCGGCCCTTCTGCGCTGCAGCCCAGAGGCTGCTACTTCATCCTTAAAGGCTTTGGACCAGTACTAGTCATATGGCCCCAACCCAACTCCAAGGGAGACCGGAAATTGTAAAACAGCAAGTGACATTACTTGTCAACATCTCTGTTTCTGCTACTATCCCCTAAAAATTGTTTTTGACCTTATTGATATAAATTTATTCTTTGAATATTTAAAACAATGTGATTCAAAAATCAAAACTGAGGCAGGCATGGGGGCTCACACGTGTAATCCCAGTGACTCACGAGGCTGAGGCAGGAGGATCCCAGGAGTTCAAGACCAGCCTGGGCAACAGAGAGAGACCCCCATCTCTAAAAGAAGCTAAACTACATGAAAAGATATATTCAGGTGAGTGCCATCTCCTCTATCCCTTCAACTCTGTTCTAACTCACTTGAAAAGTAAAATTTTCATTAGCTTCTGGGCTATACATCTTGTGTTTATGTTGCCAAAATGAAGCCAAGATATAAATTCTAGTCTCACTTTTGTATTACTATATCAAAATGCATACAGTAAAATGTACAAATATATGTACAGCTCAGAAACATTTTTATGCATACACACACACCTGCTTAACTACTGCCCAGATAAAGATATATAACATTTTTTAATACCTAAGCAGATCCCCAGTGAATACTCTATGGTTACCACAAAGGTAACCAGCATTTTTACTTCTATCACCACAGATAAGTTTTGTCTAGAAATATATACTATGTACTCTTTTCTCTCTGGCATCCTTCGCTGAACATTTTATTGTTGCATGACAGTGTAGTTTGTTATTATTTCATTTCTGGATAGTATTTCATTGTATTACTATAACACAAATTATTTATTAAATTTACTATTGATGGACATTTGGATTAGGTCTGGATTGATGCTTTTTAAAATAATGCTGCTATGAACATTTTTGTACTGCACCTATTTTTGGTTGACATAAGCACTGATTTCTAAGTATATAACAAGGATTGGAGTTGTTAGGTTATAGGCATTACAAATATCTAGCTTTAGTATATACAAAAGAGTACTACAAAGCAGTTGTGCTAATCTATTGCTCATAAGCAAAATGAAAATAACAGTTGCTCCATGTTTTTGTCAACACTTGGTATTGTCATTCCTTTATATTTAGCCAGTCTGTTGGAGGTATAGTGGTGATTAATAATAGTTTAATTTGCATTTAACTGATAATTAATTTATAGCATTATGCATATTTTTATTTGCCTATTGGCCCCTTTGGATATTCTTTTTTGTGAAGTGCCTCTTCAAGTCTTGTGCCCTTTTATTAAATTATAAGTCTTTTTCTTATTGATTTGTTGGACTTATTTATGTATTGTGGATGTGGTCCTTTATCAAGTATGTGTTTTATAGCTATTTTATCCCAAGCCACAACTTTCCTTTTTACTCTTTTAGTATTATCTTTTGAGGAACAAAAACTCTTAATTTTTAAAGTCAGTTTTATGGAGATATAATTAAATAACATAAAATTCACCCATCATAATGTATAATTAAATGATTTGTAATAAATTCAGAGAATTATGCAACCGTCACAACAATCCAATTTTAGGACATTTTCCTTACCTCAAAAATGTCTGTCATGTCCATTTGCAGTCAGTCCCTTTTTCCAATCCCAGTCTCACCATCCACTTTCTATTTCTATAGATTTGCTTCTTCTGAATGTTTCGTGCAAATGCAATTACACCATATTGTATCTGGCTTATTTCACTAAGCATAATGTTTTTGAGGGTCACCTACATTGTTGCATGTAACAATAATTCATTCCTTTTTGTTGCAGAGTAGTAGTCCATTGCATGGATATACCACATTTTGTTTATTCATTCACCAATTGATGAGCATTTAGATGGTTTCCACTTTTTTGGCTATTAAAAATAACACTGAGATGAACATTTGAAAAAAATTATTATGTGGACGTATATTTCATTTCTCTTGGGCAGATTCCTAGGAGTGGATTGGGTAACTTTATGCTTAACATTTTTAACAGCTTTATTGAAACATAATTCACATTCCATAAAATTCACCCATTTAACACATTGACTGCCACACTAGAAAAAAAAAATTTCCTTGGGGCCATGGTGTTTTATTACAAAAATAGAATAAAAACTTCAAAAACAAAATGATCCTTTCTAGTTTAGTGAAAAATTTGTTATTTTTTATTGTTTTCTGTGCATGGATTATATGCAATGAAATTGTAAATATTAAATGTAACAATAACAGCACCAACAAGTAAGATTTTCACGAACCAACTGCAGTCCCCAGGCTCAAAACTAGTGTGAGTTAAATACAACTCCCATGGCAGTTAATGTGTTAAAGTGTACAATTCAATAGTTTTTAGTATATTCACAGAGATGTGCAACCATCAACTCAGTCCAATTTTATATTTTTTACTCTTTTTTTAATTTGTATAAATTTATGAAGTACAAGTGTGATGCTGTTACATGCACAGACTGTGTAGTGGTAAAATCAGGGCTTTTAGGATATCCATCACCAAAATAAGGTACATTATTTAATTTCTCATCATGCACTCCCCTCTCACCCTCTCTCCCTTCTAAGTCTCCATTGTCTGTCATTCCATACCCTATATCCATATGTACACATTATTTAGCTCCCACTTATAAGTGGGAGCAAGTGAAGTGGTATTTGTCTTTCTGTGTCTGATTTGTTTCACTTGAGATAATAGCTTCCGGTTGCATCCATGCTGCTGGAAAAGACATGACTCCATTCTTTATTATGACTGAATACTATTCCATTGTGTATATATACCACATTTTCTTTATCTAGTCATCCCTTGATAGACACTTAGGTTGATTCCATATCTTTGCCGATGTGGATAATGCTGCAGTGACATACAGGTACAGTTATCTTTTTGATATAATGATTTCTTTGGGGGGGGGTAGATACCCAGTAGTGAGATTGCTGGTTGGAATGGTAGTTCTATTTTTAATTCTTTCAGAAATCTCCATACTGTTTTCCTTAGAGGTTGTACTAATTTACATTCCCACCAACAGTGTATGAGAGTACCCTTTTCTCTGCATCCTTGCCAATGTCTATCATTTTTGCCTTTTTAGTAATAACCATTCTGACTACTATAAGATGATATCTCATGGTTTTAATTTGTATTTCTCCAATGATCAGTGATGCTGAGCATTTATTCATATGCCTGTTGGCCATTTGTATGTCTTCTTTTGAAAAATGTTTATTCATGTCCTTTGCCCACTTTTCAATGGGATTATTTTGTTTTTTATTGTTGAGTTTTGAGTTCCTTTAAGTTCTGATTATTAGTCCCCTGTCAAATGCATAGTTTGCAAATATTTTCTCCCATTCTGCAAGTTGTCTGTTCACTCTGTTGATTATGTCTTTTGCTGTGCAGAAGCTTTTTAGTATAATTAAGTTCCTTTTGTCTATTTTCATTTTTGTTGCCTGTGCTTTTGAGGTCTTAGTCATGAATTCTTTGCCTGATCCAATTTTAGAATATTTTTTGTCACCTATAAAAAGTAACCTTGTGCCCATTAGCAGTCAGTCCCCATTTCCCCCAGCCTGTCCCCCAGCCTGCCCCTCAGCCCCAGGCAACCGTTAATCTACTTTCTGTCTCTAGAAATTTGCTTATTCTGGACATTTTGTTCAGATAGAATCACAACATCTGGTCTTTTGTGACTAGCTTCTTTAACTTAAGATGGTGTTTTTGAGGGTCATCCAGATTGTAGCATATATCAATAATTCATTCTTTTTTATTACAGAGTAGTATCCCACAGTATGGATGTACCATATTTTGTTTATCCAGTTGATGAATATTTGCACTGTCTGTTATGTTTTGGTATGAATAATGCTGCTAAGAACATTTGTGTATGGGGTTTTGTGTGGGCATATGTTTCCATTTCTCTTGGGTTTATATCTAGCAGTAGAATTGGTAAGTTATATGGTCACCCTGTGTTTAACATTTTGAGGAACTGTCAAAATGTTTTTTAAATGGCTCCACCATTTTACTCTCCCATCATCAATGTATGAGGATTCCAATTTCTCCACATTCTTCCAGCACTGTTATTATCTGTCATTTTGAGTTCAGCCATCCTAATGAATATGAAGTGGTATTACTTTATAGTTTTGATTTGTATCTCTCCAGTGCTTAATGATGCTGAGCATATTTTCCTGTGCTTATTAGCCATTTGTATACCTTCTTTGGAGAAATATCTATTCAAATCCTTTGCCATTTTATAACTGGATTATTTGTCTTTTTATTTCAGAGTTGTAAGAATTCTTTATATATTCTGTGTACAAGTGTCTTATCAGATACATGATTAGCAAATATTTTCTTCCATTGTGTGGGCTGTCTTTTCACTTTCTTAATGGTGTCAGTTGAAGCACAAAAGTTTTGAATTTTGATAAAGTCTGATTTCTCTATTTTTGTTTTCATTGTTTGTAGTTTTGGTGTTGTATTTAAGAAACCATTGCCTATCCCATGATCATAAAGATTCACTCCTATGTTTCTTCTAAGAGTTTAATAGGTGTAGCTCTTATGTTTATGTATATGATTCATTTTGAGTTAATTTTTATGAATAGTGTGAGGTAGAAGATCCAACTTCATTTTTTTGCATGTGGATATGCAGTTGTCCTGGTACCATTTATTGAAAAAAATATTTTTTCTCCATTGAATTGTCTTGGCACCCTTGTAAAAAATCAATTAACCATAAGCATAAGGTTTATTTCTGGATTGTTAATTGAACTTTGTGTCTATCCCTATGCAAGCATCACACTGTCTTCATTACTGTAGCTTTGTAGTATGTTCTGATATTGGGAAGGGTAAGTCCTAAAACAATCAGTCAATTCTGGCATTTTAATGGGGACTGCATTGAATTTGTTGACCAATTTGGAGAGTATTTTCATCGTGACAATATTAAGTCTTCTATCCATATACTTGGAGTGTCTTTCTACTTATTTGGACCGTAAATTATTTTCAACAAAGTTTTGTAGTTTCAGTGTACAAGTCTTGCACTTTGTTTATTATTCTTAAGTATGCCTTCCTTTTAGATGCTGTTGTAAATGGAATTCTCTTAATTACATTTTTGGATTTTTCATTGCTAATGTATAGAAGTATAGTGCATTTTTGAATAACGACCTTGTATCCTACAGCTTTGCTAAATTCATTTATTGTATTAGTTTCTAAATGGTTTCCTTAGAATTTTCTACACACAAGATCAGGTCATCTGCAAATAGAGATAATTTTCCTTCCTCCTTTCCAATCTGAATGCCTTTCATTTATTTTTCTTGCCTAATTGTCCTGGCTATGCATTGTTAATTAGAACTGGAGAGAGTAAACATCCTTTTCTTGCTTCCTGATTTTAAGGGAAAAGCCTGGTCTTTCACCATTAAATATAGTGTTAGATAAGATTTTTTTGTGGATGCCTTTTATCAGGTTGAGAAAGTTCACATTTTATTACTAGTTTTTTTAGTGTTTTAGTCATCAAAAAGCATTGGATTTTGTCAAATGCTTTATCTGCATTTATTGAGGTTATCATGTACTTTTTGTCTTTTATTCTATTAATGTCATGTGTTACATTAGTTTTTGACTTTCATATTTAAACCAACCCCTGGGATAATCCCACTAGCGATAGTGTATAATTCTTTTTATGTGTACTGAATTCAGTTTGCTGGTATTTTATTGAGCATTTTTATATCTATAAGAAATATTGGTCAATAGTTTTGTTTTCTTGTGATATCCTTGTCTGGTTTTGATATTAAGGTAATATTGCACTTATAGAATGAATTGGGATATATTCCATCCTCTTCTACATTTTGGAAGTTTGTAAAATAATTGGTGTAGTTCTTCTTTAAATATTTGGTGTATATTTAACTTTTTAATAAATGTCAAATTTTTTTCTGTAGCATTTTACATTCTCACCAGCAATGTGTGAAGGTTCAAGTTTCTCAATATCCTCATTACATTTGCATTGTCTGTTTTATCATGGCCTTCTTGTTGAGGTGTGAAGAGTATGTCATCTGTCTTAATTTGCGCTTTTATGATAGCTTATAATGTTGATAATCTGATTATGTGTTTATTAGCTATATATATACACACACACATATATACATATATATATCTTAGTTTGTATAATATCCAAATCTTTTTTAAAAAATTAGGGTGTCTTCATTAAGTATTAAGAGTTATATATATACACTGAATGCAAGTCCTTTATCTAATATGTGATTTACAAGTACTTTCTCCCAATCTGTGGCTTGTCTTTTCACTTTCTTAGTGTTACATTTTGAAAGCAAAAGGTTTTAATTTTGATGAAGTCAAATTTTTTTTCCTCTTATGGAATATGTTTTTGGCATCATATGTAAGAACTCTTTGCTCAATCCAAGGTCATCAAGAATGTTTGCTATTTTCTTCTAAGGGTTTTATAATTTTATCTCTTACAATTAGGTATATGATTCAGTTTGAGTTGTTTTTGTGTGTATGGTATGACTAAGGACCTGAATACATCTTTTTGCACATAAACATATAATTATACCAGCCCCATTTGTTGAAAAGACTGTCTTTTGCCCCCACTGAATTGCCTTGGCACCTTTGTTAAAAATTAAATTGATCATAAGAGTTTATTTCTTTCTGCCTCTCAATTTCGTTCCATTGACCTATATGCTTATTTTTATACCATCATCACATTGTCTTGATAATTATACCTTTGTAGTAAGCTTTGAGATCAGGTAGTGTGACTCCTTGTCTTTTATTCAAAACTTTTCTAGCTATTTTAAATTCTTTCCATTTACACACAAATTTTAGAATTATCGTTGCTAATTTCTACCAAAAAATAAAAAGCTTGATGGAATTTTGATAGGCATAGATAAATTAACCTAAGTTATCTAATTTGTTGGTAGTATTATAAGCTGTTCATAGTGTTCCCACAGAATCTTTTTAAAATCTATAGATTTGGTAGTGATGTCTTATCTTTCAGTCCTAATTTTGGTAATTTATTATGTTCTCTACTTTTTCCTGCTCTTCCTAGCTAAAGGTTTGTTAAATTTCTTTAATCTTCTCAAAGACCACCTTTCGTTTACATTGAAATTTCCTATTTTTTCCCTCTGTTACTTTTCTGGTTTCTATTTCTTTGGGGATTTTCCCCCTTTCCTTTTGTTTTTTTTTTTTTTTTTTTTTTTTTTTTTTTTTTTTTTTTTGAGACAGAGTCTCACTTTGTTGCCCGGGCTAGAGTGAGTGCCGTGGCATCAGCCTAGCTCACAGCAACCTCAGACTCCTGGGCTTAAGCGATCCTACTGCCTCAGCCTCCCAAGTAGCTGGGACTACAGGCATGAGCCACCATGCCCGGCTAATTTTTTTGTATATATATTTTTAGTTGGCCAGATAATTTCTTTCTATTTTTTTAGTAGAGACGGGGTCTCACTCTTGCTCAGGCTGGTCTCGAACTCCTGACCTCGAGCGATCCACCCGCCTCGGCCTCCCAGAGCTAGGATTACAGGCGTGAGCCACCGCGCCCGGCCCCCCCTTTCCTTTTGATTGCTTGGGTGTACTTTACTCAGTTTACTAAGGTGAAAGTTTAGATTATTAATTTGAGATCTTTCTTTTTTTCTAATATGGGCGTTTAGATATAAAATCCCTCTAAACATAGAGTTAGTTGTATTCTATAAATTGTATATTCATATGAATTCAATTCAAAATATGTTCTAATTTCCTTTGTGACTTATTTTACCTGCAGAAGTACCCCCTTATCCACAGGGCTTATATTCCAAGACCTCCAGTGAATGCCTGAAACAGCTGATAGTACAGAACCCAGTTCCTGCCAATCAGAACACGTTTCTTGTCCTTCCACCCACAAATTTAATGCCTTTTCCATCTTACCTAAACACTTATCATCCACACATTTTGGCTGTAGCTTTTGTGGTTTGAGATGTCACAGCAAAACTAGTGTGAATTTCATTTTCTTTTTCACAATTTCCCAAATAGAAGATTCATTCTCACCATAGATCTTAACAACTTCAGCATATAATTTTTTTTTCTTTCCTTACTAAGTCCAGAATGTTTACCTTTTCACTTAAAGGAAGAATTTTATGGCTTCTGTCAATCCAAATTGCCAGCCTCCCTACTCTTGTGCCATGGGGCCATTATTATGTAAAATAATGACATGAATACAAGCACTGTGATACCTTGACAGCGAATAACCAAGACAGCTGCTGAGGGACTAGTAGGTGGATGGTGTATACAGCATAGGTACATTGAACAAAGAGATAGTTCACGTCCTGGGCAGGACAGAGCAGGATGGTGCGAGATTTCATCACGCTATTCAAAATGACTTACAATTTGAAACTTATAAATTGTTTATTTCTAGAATTTTCTATGTATGCTGTTTAACTTACAAATATTTGGGGATTTCCCAAATTTCTCCCCATTGTGTTGATTTCTAATTTAATTCTTTTGTATCCAGAGAACATACTTTTTTATTCCGATTCTTTTAAATATATTGAGATTAGTTTTATGACATAGCATATGACCCATCTTAGAGAAGATTTCAAGTGTACTTACAAAGAGTGTGTTTTCTGCTGCCGTTGGTTGAAGTGTTCTCTCACTATCAGATCAAGTTGGTCAATAGTGTTATTCAAATCTTCTATAAGTTTGATGGTTTTCTGTCTACTTTTTCTATCAATTACTGGGAGTAAGTGTTTAGTTTCTAACTTGAACCATTTAGTTCTCCTTCCAATTCTGTCAGTTATTGCTTCATATGTTTGGGGGCTCTCTTGCTTCATGCATAGATATTTATAATTGTTATGTCTTCCTGGTGAATTAACACTTTTATTATTATGAAATGTCCTTCTTTGTCTCTAGTAATATTTCTTATCTTAAAGTCTACTTTACTATTAATGTAGCAATTCCAGCTCTCTTGTGGCTGCTATTTGCATGGCATATACTTTTCACTCTTTTATTCTTAAACTCTTGTGTCTTTGAATCTAAAATATGTCTCTTACAGACAGCATAGAGTAGGATCCTCTTTTTTCATCAAGTCTAACAATCTCTGCCTTTTGATTGAAGCATTTAGTCTATTCACATATAATGCTAATATTGATATGGTTGAATTTACATTTGTCATGTTACTATTTATTTTCTATATACCTCATGTGATTTTTGTTCCTGTGTTCCTCATTTATTGTTTTATTTTGTGTCAAATAGGTAATTTTTAGTGTAGCATTTAATTCCTCTTGACTTTATAAACTGTATTTGTGTAATTTTCTTGGTGGTAGGTCTAAGGATTATAATATGCATCTTAATTAATCACAGTCTACTCCAAATTAATACTAACCTAATTCTGGGAAACTTTGCTTTGGTGTATCTCCATCTCCTCCACTTCTATTTGCAATTGTCATATGTATTAAACCTATACATGTTGCAAACCCAGTAATACAAGGTTGTAAACCCAGTAATACAAGGTTATAATCATTGCATTGTGCATTCTTATATCTTTATAAGAAATTAAGAGAAGTGAAAAAATGCATATACATATTTACATAGATTTATTTTTACTATTTTTAACTGTGGTAAAATGCACCTAACATAAAATTTATCATCTTAACCATTTTTAAGTGTACAGGTCACTGTTATTAATGCATGTCAACAGAAAAGAAGCCAAACTCTGTAAAATAATTTAAAGAGATTTATTCTGAGCCAAATTTGAGGACCATGGCCCGGAGCCATGCCCAAGAAGCCTTGAGCAAGTGGACTTGCTATGGTTGGGTTACAGTTTGGTTTTATACATTTCAGGGAGACAGGGATTGCAGGCAGGTCATAAATCAATATGTGGAAGGCATACATTGGTTCCGCCAGAAAAGGTGGGACATCTCAAACCAAGGGGGGGTGGGGCTTACAGCTTATAGGTGGGTTTAAAGACTCTTTGACTTATAATCGGTTAAAGAAATGAAGCTTTGTCTAAAGGCATAGAGTTTTAAATTAACACAAGGAAGTCTGTTAATCTGAGACAAGCTACCAGCCATATATTTGTTGTGTAAATTGAGGACCTGCAGGTTTGTCTTTATAGCCTTAGGCCTGATAATGAGTTAGAAAGGATGTCTCCAAGAAGGGAAGGAGGGGCATGATGAGGCATGTCTGACTTCCCTTTCATGGCCAGCAACTCACTTTTAGGGTATCCCCTTGGCCAGGAGGGGGTCCATTCAATCAGCTGGAGGGGGTGAAGAGCCTTAAGATTTTATTTTATTAATAGTTCACATGCACAATCACATCGTTGTGCAGCTGCTGTCGTTGTCCATCTCCAGAACTCTTTTTATTTTGCAAAACTGAAACTCTCCACCCATTAAACAGTAACTCCCAGTTCTGCCTATCCTCAACCTGTGATAGCCACAATTTTACCTCCCATCACTCTGAGTGTGACTATAGGTACCTTAAATTATATAAGTAAAATCATACAGTATTTGTCTTTTTGTGACTGACATTTCATTCAGTGTAATATCTTCAAGGTTCATCCATGTTGTAACATATTTCAGAATTTCTTTCCATTTTTAAGTCTGTATTATATTTTATTGTATATACAACGTATTGTTTACCCATTTATCCATCATAGACACTTGGGTTGCTTCTACCTGTTGGTTTTGTGAATAATGCTGCTATGAACATTAATTGTACATATATCTCTTCAAGACCCTGCTTTCAATTCTTTTGCATATATACCCAGAAGTAGAATTTCTGGGTCATATGGTAAATGCATGCATTTTTAGTTTTTTGAGGAACTGCCATAGTGTTTTCCATAGCAGCTGCACCATTTTACACTCCTATCAACAGTGTACAAGAGTTACAATTTCTCCACATTCTCATAAACACTTAACTATTTTCTGTTTTTAAAAAATACATATATATAGTACTCACCCTAATAGGTATGAGGTAGTATTTCATTGTGGTTTTGATATGCATTTCACTAATAATTAGTGATATTATCTTTTTTATGTGTTTATTATCCATTTGCATATCTTCTTTGGAGAAATATCTCTTCAAATTCTTTGCGCATTTTTTAATCAAGTCACTTAGAGTTTTTTACTATTGCTGTTGTTGAGTTGCAAGAGTTCTTTATATAGTCTAGATACTAATCTCTTACCAGATATATGATTTACAAATATCTTGGTTGCTTTTTCACTCTGTTGATACTGTTCTTTGATGCACAGGGTTTTGAGTTTTGACGTAATCTGATTTATTTATTTTTCTTCCTGTTTCTAGCTTTTGGTGTCATATCCAAAAAATCATTGCCAGATCCAATGTCATGCAGATTTCCCTCATGTTTTCTCCTAAGAGTTTTATAGTTTTAGCTCCTACATTTAGATCTGTGATACATTTTGAGTTAATTTCTTTATATAGTCTAAGGTAAGGGTCAACTTCATTCTTTTGCATATATAATAGATACCCAGTTTTTCCAACACCATTTGTTTAAAAGACTGTTTTTTCCATTGAATAATCTTAGGACCCTTTACAAAAATCATTTCACCATATATATATGAGGGATTATTTCTGGGCCATCTATTCTTTTCCATTGGTCTGTGTGGCTGTTTTTATGCCAATACCACGCTGTTTTGATGACTATAGCTTTGTCATAAGTTTGAAACCAGAAAGGTGAGACCTCCAACTTTATTCTTCTTTTTCAAGATTGTTTTGCTTATTTGGAGATCCTTGAAATTCCATATAAATTTTAGGATGGATTTTTCCATTTCTGCAAAAACAAAAATACACCATTGGACTTTGATAGAGATTACACTGAATCTGTGGGTCACTTTGGGTAGTATGGACATCTTAATCATATTAAGTACTCTGATCCATGAATGCAAGATGTCTTTCCATTCATATGTGCCTTCTTTAATTTCTTTCACACTGTTTTTGCCTGCTTGGTTAAGTTTATTCTTAAGTATTTTTTTCTGTTATTGTAAAAAGAATTGTAGCATTAATATCCTTTTCTGGTAATCATTGTTAGTGTATAGAAATGCAACTGATCTTACATGTTGCTTTCGTATCCTACAACTTTGCTGAATTTATTAATTCTGAGAGGTGATTTTTTTTTTTTTTTTGAGGCAGAGTCCTGCTCTGTCACCCTGGCTAGAGTGCCATGGCGTCAGCCTAGCTCACAGCAACCTCAAACTCCTGGGCTCAAGCAATCCTTCTGCCTCAGCCTCCCAAGTAGCTGGGACTATAGGCATGTGCCACCATGCCTGGCTAAGTTTTTCTATACATTTTTAGTTGTCCAGCTGATTAATTTCTTTCTATTTTTTAGTAGAGATGGGGTCTCACTCTGGCTCAGGCTGGTTTCGAACTCCTGAGCTCAAACGATCTGCCCGCCTCGGCCTCCCAGAGTGCTAGGATTACAGGAGTGAGCCACAAGCACCTGGCCTCTGAGAGGTGATTTTTATGTGTGAAATTGTCAGGGTTTTCTACATATAAGATCATGTCATCTGTGATCAGAGATAATTTTACTCCTGCCTTTCCAATTTGGATGCCTTTTTTTCCTTGCCTAATTGCAATGGCTAGGACTTCCAGTACTATATTGAATGGAAGTGGCAAAAGCAGGCATCTTTGTCTTGCTCCTGATATTAGTGGAAAAGCTTTTCATTCAGTGTGATGTTTGCTGGGAGCTCTTTACATATGGTCTTTATTATGTTGAGGTAGTTTTCTTCCATTTCTGGTTTGTTGAGTATTTTTATCATAAAAAAGGTACTGAATTTTGTCTAATGTTTTTTCTGCATCAATTGAGACGATGATGTGGGTTTTTTTTCCTTCATTCTGTTAATGTGACATATTACAGTGATTGGTTTTTGTATGCTGAAACATCCTTGCATTCCAGGAATAAATCCCACTTGTCATGGTATATAATCTTATTAGTATGAAATTGAATTTGGTTCGCTACATTTTGTTGAGGATTTTTGTCTCAATATTCATAAGGGACACTGTTCTCTAGGTTTATTTTCATGTTATGTCTTTGGCTCTAGTATCAGGGAATGGTAACTTAAAAGAATGAATTTGGAAATATTCCCTCCTCTTCAATTTTTTGAAAGAGTTTGAGGAGAATTGGTGTTAATTCTTTAAATATGTGGTAGAATTCATCAGTGAAGCTATCCAGTCCTGGGCTTTTCATTGTTGGGAGGTTTTGGATTATTGACTCAATCTCTTTAATAATTATAAGTCTGGTCAGATTTTCTAATTCTTCTTGATTCGGTCTTGGTAGGTTGTGTGTTTCTAGGAATTTGTCCATTTCATCTAGATTATCCAATCTGTTGATGTACAATTGTTCATAATACTCTCATAATCCTGTTTATTTTTATATTAATAAAATTGGTCATAATGTCCTCTTATTTATAATTGTAGTTATTTGAGTTCTCTTTTTTCTATGTCAGTCTAGCTAAAGGTTTGTCAGTTTTGTTGATCTTTTCTAAGAACCTACTTTTGATTTTGTTGATTATCTTTATTATTTTTCTATTCTGTTTTATCTCTGTTCTAATCTTTATTGTTTACTTCCTTCTACTACCTTTGTGTTTAGCTCTTCTTTTTCTCATTCCTTAAGGTATAAATTTAATGTGTTGATTTGAGATCTTTGTTCTTTTTATATAAACATTTGAAGTCATAAATTTCCATCTCAGCACCATTTTCACTGCATTCCATAAATTTTGGTATATTGTGTTTTCATTTCCATTTCTTTCAATTATTTTCTAATTTTCCTTGTGATTTCCTCTTGGCCCATTTGTTATTCAAGAATATGTTATTTAGCTTCCACATATTTGTGGATTTTCCAGCTTTCCTTCTGCTATTGATATCTAGTTTTATTTCACTGTGATCAGAAAACATATTTTGTATGATTTCAATTTTTCTAGATGTATTAATATTTGTTTTGTGGCCTAACACATGGTCTATCCTGGAGGGTGTTCCATGTGCGCTTGTGGAGGAAATTGTGTGTTCAGCTGTTGTTAGATGGAATGTTCCATATGTGTCTGTTAGGTCCAATTGGCTTTTGGTGTTGTCAAGTCCTCCCTTTTCTTATTAATCTTCTACCTAGTTGTTTACATAGAATTCTCTGTTTACCCACTCATTTGCCATTCCCAGTGCTCTTTCTCTATGTGGACTTGAGTCACTATAAAGTATCACCTCCTTTCAGTCCACAGAAATTTTCTTAATGTTTCTTACAAGGCAAGCAAGATAGCAACAAATTTTCTCAATTGTTATTTATTTGGAAATATCTTTAGGTCCCTTTTTTTAAGGATAGCTTTGCTGAATTTAAAATTCTTGCTTGGCTGTTGTTTTCTTTCATCACTTACAATACGTCATTTTCTGCTTTCTGGCCTTCATTGTGTCTGATGAACAGGTTTTAACTGTATTGTTGCTCCCTGTGTATGATAAATCATTTTCTCTCCTTGTGATCATTAATTTTATGTGTCAACTTGGCTAAGCTGTGGTTGCCAGTTGTTTGGTCAACCACTAGTCTAGATGTTGCTGTGAAGATTTTCTTTACATGTAATTAACATTTACAATCAGTGGACTTTAAGTAGATTACTTTCTATTATGTGGGTGGGCTTTACCCAATCAGTTAAATGTTTTAAAGCAAAGACTAATGTTCCTCAAAGAAGAGTGAATTCTGCCTCAAGGATGCAACTTAGAAACTCTGCCTAGGTATCCAACCTGCTGGCCTGCCCTGCAGATACTGGACTCAGCAGCCCCCAGAATTACATGACCTAATTCCTTAAAATAAATAGTTAGCTCTTTCTCTACACATATGTAGAAAGATAAGTTAGATATTGATATACATATGTAGATGAAGATGTAGACATAGATACAGATTCTAGTGATATGTCATTGTTTCTGTTTCTCCAGAGGAGCCTGAATAATACACATTTTGGTACTAAGAGTGGCTCTAGAAAAACAGAATCTTAAGGATGAGTTATCTGAATTGGTTCTGGGGTTTCTGGAATTGGTTCTCCAGTAGGAAATACAGCATTGGTAGTTCCTGACATGAAGTGGCAATAGAGACATGCAAAATATAACTATGGGCTATCCCTAATCAAATACTAACGAGGCAGGATTCTGGGTCACCGTGTACACTCATGTGCTGCATAATGACATTTCGGTTAATAACAGACTGCACATACTATGGTGTTCCCATAAGATTATAATACTGTATTTTTACTGTACCTTGTCTATGTGTAGGTATGGTTAGATACACAAATATCCACCATCACGTTACAGTTGCCTACAGTATTCAGTACAGTAACACGCTGTACAGGTTTGTAGTCTTGGAGCAAGAGAAACCCATATCTCCTCCAGCCACAGAGCTGAAATTGCTGAAAACCAAACCCAGAGTCTCATCCTGTGAGTAGCTGAATTACTTAAAACAGAATTGAGTTCCCAACTGTCTTAGTCCATTCAGGCTGTTGTAAAAAAAAATACCTTAGAGTCTACGGCTTAGACTTTAGATTTATTAAAAACAGAAATTTATTTCGCAGTTCTGGAGGCCTAGAATTCCAAGATCAAGGCACTGGCAGAATCAGTGTCAGGTGAGGACCCACTCCCCTGCTGTGTCCTCAGGTGGTGGAAGGGCAGGCATCTCCTTTCGTCCTCTTTTATAAGGGCACTCATCCCACTCATGAGGGTGGATCCCTAGTGACTTAATCACTTCCAAAAGGCCCTTCCTCTTAATGCTATCACATTGGGATTAAGTTCCAACATACAAATTCTGGAGGGACACCAACATCCCAACTGTAGCAACAACCTTGCAGGACGTCTGCTGTTACAGTGAAGGCACTGACTGGGAAGTTCTGGGATCCTGAAACTGGAATTGGGACATACAGAAGTATCCTCATGAGGGCAGGGACACCGAAACCCTAAATTATTCTATTGTTATTTTATTTTATTTTTATTTCAGGATATTATGGGGGTACAAACATTTTGATTACGAGTTGTTTTTGTACAGTTTGAATCAAAGTTATAAGTGTGCCCACCACCTGAATAGAGTGCACTGTACCCCTTAGGTGTGAATTTACGCATCCCCTCCTCTCGCCTCCCCCCTGCTTGATTTCTGTTGAGTTTTACGACCATACATACCCATGAGTGTTGAAAAGTTCATTCCAATTTAATAGTGAGTACATGTGGTGTTTGTTTTTCCATTCTTGTGATACTTCACCTAGAAGGATGGTCTCCAGTTCCATCCAGGTTGTTACAGAAGGTATTAGTTCACCATTTCTTTTTATGGCTGCATAGTACTCCATGGTATACATACACCACATTTTATTAATCCACCCATGTATTGATGACCACTGAGGTTGTTTCCACATCTTTGCAATTGTGAATTGTGCCACTATAAACAGTCAAGTGCAAGTGTCTTTTTTATAAAATGCCTTTTTTTACTTTGGGTAAATACCCAGTAGTGGGATTGTTGGATCCAATGGTAGATCTACTTTTAGTTCTTTGAGGTATCTCCATACTACTTTCCATAGAGGTTGTACTAGTTTGCAGTCCCATCAACAGTGTATAAGGATTCCTGTCTCTCCACATCCATGCCAGCATTTGTAATTTGGGGCCTTTTTGATAAAAGGTTTTGATAAAACCCATTCTCACTGGAGTTAAGTGATATCTCATTGTGGTTTTGATTTGCATTTCCCTGATAATTAGAGATGTTGAGCATTTTTACCTATGTTTGTTGGCCATTAGTCTGTCTTCTTTTGAAAAGTTTCTGTTCCTGTCTTTTGTCCACTTTTTAATGAGGTTGTTTGATGTTTTCTTGCTGATTTGGTTGAGTTCTTTGTAGATTCTGGTTATTAGCCCTTTATCAGATGTGTAGCATGTGAATATTTTCTCCCATTCTGTAGGTTGTGTATTCACTCTATTTATTGCTTCCTTGGCTGTGCAGAAGCTTTTTAATTTAATTAGGTCCCATTTATTTATTTTTGCTGTTGCTGAGATCGCCTTTGGGGTCTTCCTCATAAATTCTTTGCCTAGGCTAATGTCTGTAAGAGATTTTCCAACTGCTTCTTCTAGAATTCTTATAGTTTCATGCCTTACGTTAAACCCTAAGTTCTTCTGGGTCTCTTCCACCCCTGTCTGAGATTAACCCTGCTTTGCCTGGACAAACTGTGACTGGCTTTCCAAGTTGTTTGCCTTCTAAGACACTGCTGATTCTCCTCGGGCCCCTCCCCCACTGCTCCTCTTTGCTTCTCGGCCTGTAAGTACGTTCACATCCCAGCAGCCCCTAAAAGGTGAGGTACAAAGTGTGGCCAGTATGGAGGTGAGCTGCATTCCAAAACTACAACATGATTTTTCAAATTTATACAGATATTTGGGGAATAGGTGTGGGAAAGGATGTTAACTGGCTGGAGGAGCACTGCAGGGGACAGTGTCTAAGAACGTAGGGATACTGGAATGTTGACGTGGATTTATTGCTTGAAACGTGCTCTCCTGCCCTGAAAGCTTCCAGAGAGCTAACCTTTCACCACAACTGTGAGAAATAGACTTGTGAGGGGAGACTCAGTGTCCTTGAAGTGCTCTGTGGTCACTCTTCTCTGTGGGTCAGAAATTACAGAGGAAACTGCTGCCACTGAATTGGGAAACCCAAATGAAATGAGGATAATTGGAACCTGGGATGGCAGGGCCCAAGCGGTGTAGTTAATGCAATGAACAGCAAAGTCAAAGCAGCACTAGGAATAGTCTGACTCACAGAGACCTGTGGTGTCAGCTGGTGGTCCACGGTGGCCCCAGAAGAGAAATAGATGAGCAGTCTACTAAATTATTACTTGATTTGTACAAGTGGAAAAGTTCTAGGTCAAATGAAGAGAAGTCTAACTTTACTGATGAAAACAGAGTCCCAGCCCCTTAGTCAAGTCCCAGACTTGAGCCAACGTGCAGACCCAGAGCCCCGTGCACTCAAGAGAGGCAGGATCCCTGCATGCAGCCAAAAATGCATACTGTGAATTTTTCTCCCTGCCTTCCCCGAAAGGAAACTGTAGCTCTTTACCAGGGTTAAAGGCATTGGGGGAGAGAAAATAGACTTTTCAGGGATTACTGGACACTGATTCTGAACTAAGCCTAAGAGACCCAAAAAGCCACTATGGTATACAGGTTAGTGTAGGGGCTTATGGAGGTCAGGTGATTAATAAAGTTTTAGCTCAGATCTGTCTCACAGTGGATACAGTTGGGTCCCTGGACCCATTCTGTGATTACTTCTCCAGCTCCAGAATGTATAATTAGAATAGACATACTCAGCAGCTGGCAGAATCCCCACACTGGTTCCCTGACCTGTGCAGTGAGGGCTGTCATGGTAGGAAAGGTCAAGTGGAAACCACTAGAACTGCCTTCACCTAGGAAAATAGTAAGCAAAAATCAATACCACATTCCTAGACAGATTGCAGAGATCAGTACTGCTGAACTTGAAGAAGAATGCAAAGGTGGCAATTCATGCCACATCTTCATTCCACATCTTCATTCCACTTGCCTCTTCAGCCTGTGCAGAAGACAGGTGGGTTTTAGAGAATGGTGGTAGATTCTCATCAGCTTAACTAGGTGGTGACTCCAATTGTAGCTGCTGCTTCAGATATGGTTTCATTGCTTGAGCAAATTAACACATTCCCTTGTACCTGGTATGCACCTGGTATGGTGCTTGAAGTGTCAGTGGCAGATAGGTAGCTGTCGAGAGCCTTTGAGAGGCCTCTATAGGTGAATCACAGTGCGAATACTCAGGATTTTGGAGCAAGATTTGCCATCTTCTGTGAATAACTTCTCTCCTTCTGAGAAAGAGCTCTTAGCCTGATACTGGGCCTTAGTAGAGACTGAATGCTTAACCCGGGCCACCAAGTTACCATGCAACCTAATCTGCCCATCATGACCTGGGTGTTGCCTGACCCACCGAGCCATTAGTTGGGTGTGCATGGTAGCACTCTACCATCACGTGGAAGTGGTACAGTTGCAATCAGCCTCAAGGCCCCAAAGGCACAAAGAAGTTACATGATAATGTGGTCCAAATGCCTATGCTCCCCACTTCTGCTACATACCTTCTCTTTCCCAGTCCACATGTGTGGCCTCAGGGGAAGTTCCCTAGGAGCAGTGGACAGAGCCAGAGAAGATTTGGCCTGGTTTACAGATCATTCCATGCAACACTCAGGCACCACCCAAAAATGGACAACTGCAGCACTACCGCTGCCTTCTGGGACGTCCCTGAAGGACAGTGATGAAGGGAAATCCTCCCTGTCTACAGAATTTTGAGCAGTGTATCTGGTTGTTCACTTTGATTGGAAGGAAAAATGGCCAGACATGTGATTATATACCAATTTATGGGCTGTGGTCAGTGGTTTGGCTCAATGGTCATGGCCTTGGAAGGAACATGATTGGAAAATTGGTGACAAGAAGGTCTAGGGATATGGATAGACCTCTATGAATGGGCAAAAAACTTGAAGATATTTGTGTTCCATACAAATGCTCACTGAACAATGAGCTCAGCAGAGGAGAATTTTAATAAAGTGGATAAGATGATCCATTGTATGGAAACCAGTGAGCCTCTTTCCCCAGCCACCCCTGTCACTTACAGTCAGGGTTTTTGTTTTATGTTGAAATTTTAAAAAGCCTATCCCAAAGTCATGAAGACATCCTCTGTATTTTCTTCTAAAAGATTTATTGTTTTAGAAGCTTTTACACTTTCATCTCTGACCCATGTCAAATTAATTTTGTGTGTTGTGTAAAGAGCTAGGAATCCAGCTTTACGTTTTTCATTCAGACATTCATGTTGCCCCAGAACCATTCATTGAAAATACCATCCTTTTCCCACTGAATTGAAGGGTTCCTTTATTATGAACAGTAGCTCTACACAACGTATGTGTAGAGCTACTTCTGGACACTATTTTCTATTCTCTTGGTCTGTTTTTTGCAACAACAGCACTTTTCTTAATTTTTATTTTATCATTGGTCTTGATGTCTAATAAAGTAAACTCTGATTTTTTTATTCTTCATAGCCTTGGCTATTCTAGGTCTTTTGCATTTCTACATATATTCAAAGTTAAATTGTCAATTTCCACAAAAAATCTTCTGGAATTTTGATTAATATTTTACTGACTATGTACATCAATAAATTGGACAGAATTAAGTTTTTTTATAAAAGTAAGATTTCCAGCCTGGAACATACTATATCCCTCCATTTATTTAGGTCTTCTTCAATTATATCAACAATGTTTTAAGAGTTTTCACTGTAGAATATTTGCATATCTCTCAATAAATTTATACTTAAATATTTGATATTTTAGTGCTATTTTTAACTATTTCTTATTTCAGTTCAGTTCTATTTCAACTATTTTTTGGTAGTAAACAGAATTTTTTATATTACCTCTATATCCAGCAACATTGTGATACTCACTTATTAATAGTACTTGTTTATAGATTCTTTGGGCTTTTCTACATACATGATCATGTCATATGTGAATAATGATAATTTTTAGTTCTTTCCAATTATTACAGTGTTTCTTTCTTGTTCTTGCCCTGTTGCACTGGCTAGTATCATCAGTAAAATGTTGAATAGAAGTGATGAAAACAAGCTTTGCCTCATTTCTAATCTGAGAGGAAACGTGCTCACAATTTTACTACTGTTAAACATGATACCTCGCTTTTTTGGTAGATTCCCTTCATCTAATTTAATAGGATTCCTTCAACTCCTAGTTTGATGACACTTTTTGTCATGGAAGAGTGTTAAGACATCCAAGTTTTTCTGCATCTGTTGAGATGATCATGTGGTTTTTCTTTTGTTCTGTTATTATAATGCATTAAATTGACTGATTTTCAAATGTCAAAACAACATTAAATTTCTATGACAAATCCAAGTTATTTAGGAGATATACAGAGTCATCCTTCAGTATCTCTGGGGTGTTGGATTCAGGATTCACTGCAAATAACAAAATCCACAGATGCTGAAATCCTTTATGTAAAGCAGTGTGGTGTAATATTGCATACATCCTACACACGTCCTCACATGTAATTGTCCTCTCTAGATTACTTATAATACTTAAAACAATGAAAATGCTATATAATAGTTGTTATACTGTATTGTTTAGGGAATAATGACAAAGAAAAAGTCTGTATATGTTCAGTATAGATGGAGCCATCCTTTTGTTTTTTTAATATTTTTAATCTTCAGTTGACAGAAACCATAGGTACAGAACTCAGGGATACAGAGGGCCAACTATGTACCTATATATGAATGAACACAAAGCTAGGTCATAAGTGACAGCAGCTTCTGCTTTGGTTTTTTGGATTTCTTGATCTTAGAGAAACTTGATGACTTCTAAGCAGTCCTGTAGAGAGGTCCACATGGGGACTAACGGAGTTCTCCCACCAACAGCCAGTGTCAACTTGCCGGCCATGTTGAAAGCAGACCTTTCAGCCTCAGGAAAGCCTTCATGTGACTGCACATCAACAAACATCTTGGCTGAAACTTCGTGAAAGACCCTAAGCCTGAACTACCCAGTTAAGCTGCTCCCAAATTCCTGATCCACAGAAACTGAGATAATAAATATTTATTGTTGCTTAAAGTCACTAAGTTTAGGAGTAATTTGTTATGAAAAATAGTTAAATATTACTAAATGTGTATATACACATTCTTTTGACTTTTTTAATTTTAGCAATGTATCTGTAACACTATTAATATTTCATATGATTTCATAAAAATCTTCCTCATTTTTTTACAGGTTATAGCACTACATTTTGTGGATGTGTTGTAATGTGTTGAATGTGCAATTGGGTGTTTTCAATACCTTGCGAATAATGCCGTAATTAATAACCCTGTGTACATTTGTTGTGGTTGTTATTAGAGGTGTTGCTTCAGGGCATATTCACGGAGGTAGGATTCAATGTACTTGCAGTTTTGTTAGGATATTGTTAAATGTCACCCCACAGAGTTGTACCACTTTTACTCCCACTGGCAATACATGAGCATGCCTATATTCCCAGGGCAGCATCAACAGTATTTTATCAAACTTTTGAAATTTGGCCAATCTGATAGGTGAGAAATTATATCTCTGTGTATGTTAATTTGCCTTTCTGTAATTACAAGGCAAGTTGAGTATTGACTTATTTGCTCAAGAGCCATTTATATTTTTTTGTGAACCTTCTACATGTTTTTTCCATTTTTCTGTTACGTGTTTAGTTCTTTTACTTTGCTTCTTAACAATTCTTCATGGATTAGGTATACTAGTAGTCTATCTATGATATATGTTGAAATATTTTCTCCAAGTTTATCACTTTTAACTTTTAGCCTTGCTAATAATGGTGTTTTGTCTTGTGAAAAATTTCCTCTTTTTTTTTTTTTTTTTTTTTCAGACAGAGTCTCACTCTGTTGCCTGGGCTAGAGTGCCATGGCATCAGCCTAGTCCACAGCAACTTCAAACTCCTGGGCTCAAGAGATCCTCCTGTCTCAGCTTCCCGAGTAGCTGGGACTACAGGTATGCGCCACCATGCCCGGCTAATTTTTTCTGTATATTTTTAGTTGTTCAGCTAGTTTCTTTTTATTTTTTTAGTAGAAACAGGGTCTCACTCTTGCTCAGGCTGGTCTCGAACTCCTGAGTTCAAACCTTGGCCTCCCAGAGTGAATTTCCTCATTTTTATGTAATCAAATTTATTAATTTTTTAATTGCATCTGGATTTTGAATCATAATGAAAAAGTTTTTTTCAACACCCCAAATTTTATAGGAATTTACCCAAGCTTTCTTCTAGTACTTATTTGGATGCAATTTTTACATTTAGGTCTCCAAACGTTTGGGAGTTTATTAAGAATATCAGTTTACCCTATGCATCGGTTATTGATTGCCTTAATAATGCTGCATTAAAAATAATGTCAGTGGCATATAACAAGTGTTTATTACTCATAAACTCCTGGAATCATAAACACTTGGAAACATGGACTCCTACCTTTGGAGTCAGCTAGGAGTCTCCCCTGATCTTGGCTAGGCTCACCCGCATATCTGAGGATCAGCTGATCTGCACTGGCATCGGATATAGGCTGGCTCCAGCTGCAGCAATTAGAGCAATGTGGCTCTGCTCTGTGTCTTAGGACTCTCCCAGTGGGTTACCATGGCATGTCCTCATGGCACTGGCAGCACAAGGCAGCAAGCCCTAAAATACAAGCTCGCTTCAACAACAGCCATATAACATCTGCTGACGTGAAAATGGCCAAGGCTGATCAGGTGCAGGGTAGAGAGGGAAGGCACTAGAAAGCCACATGGCAAAGGGTTTGAACACAGGAAGGGGTAAGAACTGAGGGCATCTCTAGTGCCCTACATCCTGAGATCGCCTAGATTTAGTTCGTTCTAAATCTCTCCTTCTCATCGCAGGCTCCCTGAGAGTCTTCCTCACTCGGTCTCTCCGTTTCCTCACCTCCCCTTTACCTCAGCCACTGCAGTTTCTCTCCCTCTCCTGATCTTCCTACCACGCCTGTTTTCAGAGGTTGCCAGTGGGCTCTGCCAATCCAACATCATATTTTGTGTGACAAAACATGTTAGTTGAGCACAGATCTAAGTCAGACATTCTGCAGGCAGGGCACGTGTGCGCCAGAATCTCGACTGCCCTCCCTCCTCTCCTCCACGGTGGGGATCCCACCGAGTGACTCCTGTGCCTGCGGCTTTCACTTGGCTTCAGCGAGACTGGAGGGGACAGGAGAATAAGCAAGGCGTCCGCTCCCTTGGTTCCATACTTGTGAGGTCATCTGGTGCTGGCTGTAGCCCTTGTCACTGCTGCTCTCAAGGTGGCCTGCCCTACAGAACTCCTCTTTCCCAATTATGGTGGCCGCTCCTTCCTTTCCTGCTTTCAGCCCTAGGAGAGTGGCAGCCAGCCACTAATTGCCCTGGGTTCCTGTACTACCTACATGGTTTCTTCCCTCCCTCACCTATGAATATTATCCTCTTTTGCATAAATTGCCCTCTGATTGTTTCCTGTTGAAACCCCGACTGATCCAGTGTGGCACCATCCATCACTCCCCTCTCCCTCCCACCTCTGCACTCAGAACTTGGATGTTATTCCTTCTGTTCATCTAATCAAATCCAGCAAGTTATACTGAGGCAGAGGGGAAGAAAATGGAGAGAGTCCCTGACCCCTACCCTCTGAGATTCTAGGAATTGGGTGTTCCGACAGAAAACAGAGCAAGCACTAAAACAGACAGGGCTGGGACTTTATGTGAGCTGTATGTGCTTCTGTCTAGCCTCTGGAGCACAGCACTAACATCTGCCTCCTTCCACAATGCAACATGCCCATCTCTATCCACCCTGGGCTTGGCAGCAGCAAGAGCAGGAAACACCCTGAGATACAAGGTCGGCCATCCTAGACTCCTTCGAGCTGAACACGAGTTCCCATGAGCAAGCAGCAAAGATATCCAGGATTGATTCTTTTTTTTTTTTTTTTTTTTTTTTTGAGACAGAGTCTCACTTTCTTGCCCGGGCTACAGTGAGTGCCGTGGCATCAGCCTAGCTCACAGCAACCTCAGACTCCTGGGCTTAAGCGATCCTACTGCCTCAGCCTCCCGAGTAGCTGGGACTACAGGCATGAGCCACCATGCCCGGCTAATTTTTCTATATATATTTTTAGTTGGCCAGATAATTTCTTTCTATTTTTAGTAGAGACGGGGTCTCACTCTTGCTCAGGCTGGTCTCGAACTCCTGACCTCGAGCGATCCACCCGCCTCGGCCTCCCAGAGCTAGGATTACAGGCGTGAGCCACCGCGCCCGGCCAGGATTGATTCTTGAGGTCACGTAAACCCTCCAAGGATTCTGAGAACTGTAAGAATAAGGGACCCTGGAAAACTGGCCTTTCCGTATATATGGCAGATGAGACACAGAGTCACTGAAACGTATGGTTCTAATGGGAAGTAACCCGATTGTTATCCCAGCTTGTAAAGACACACAGGCGATATGTACATGACCTTTCTCTTCTATGTGACCTACTGACCACTTCCTTCTTCTTAGGCCCCCTTTTCTCTGCCTGCTCCTTAAACATGCATGTCCCCAGGATTCTATTCTTTTTATTTTCTATATAAATTTAGGGGGTACAAGTGCAATTCTGTTACATGGTTATATTGAGTAGTGGTGAGGTCTGGGCTGCTAGTGCATCCATCACATAAGTAATGTACATTGTACCCATTAAGTAATTTCTCATCACCCACCACCTCCCACCCTCTCACCCTTCCAAGTTTCCAGTCTCTATCAATCCACACTCTATGTCCCTGTGTACACAATAGTTAGTTCCCACTCATGAGTGAGAACATGCGGTGTTTGACTTTCTGCGTCTGACTTGTTTCACTTAAGATAATGGCCTCTGGTTCCATCCACACTGCTGCAAAAGACATAAAATTTCACTCTTTTTATGGCTGAGTAGTGTTCCAGTGTGTACATATACCACACTTTCTTCACCCGGTCCTATGCTGATGGACACTGGGTTGATTCTGTATCTTTATTACTGTGACTAGGGCTGCAGTAAACGTATGGGAGCAGCTACCTTTTGGATGTAATGGCTTCTTTCCCTGGGATTCTCTTCTTGGCCACTACCCACCCTCTCTCCGTATTCTCAACCACTTCCATGATTTAATCTAAGGCTCCATTTGTGCTTCCTCTGAAAAACATTGACTTAGGGACAAGTGTTGGTGAAATCCCAGGGCCAGAGGAGGAACTTGGTGGCTCCTGGAGAACACTTGGTGCGCAGAGATACCCGAACCCCAGGGGAAGACAGAACAGCCTGCAGGACTGTGCCTGTCCTCTCTGTACTCCAAGGAAGCAAAGCGAGCACTGAGACAGGGCCAGGACTTTATGTGAGCTGTGTGTGCTTCTCTTTGGCTATGCCCGGGCAAGTGAGCTGAGTCTTCTCTCCCCACAGTGCCTTGAAATGGGTTGAAAGCTGCCTGCTGCTACGTTGCTCACTCAAGGAGTAAAAAATGACTATTTGCAGAAACGCATGATTCAGAGACTATACCATCTAGGAACCTGTCTAAGAAAAGAACCTGAGAAAGGACTTTACTCTCAAAAACAAAATACAAATACAAACAGAGGGTGATGGAGAAGAGAACGTGGTGAGTAATACACAAATCCATATGTATGTACATGGATGCAATCATAGATTTTTATATACACATATAGGTAACCATATATTGAAAAAGAGCATCTGAGAGTGCATAATCGAAGAAATAAGGATTCTTAAATAGAAGAAACCTACTTACTGCGAGATAAATTCTAATAAATATCCTAAACTCTCAGCAAAACCTGAGTATTAGGATGGGAGGCAGAAGTAAAAATATTCAAAGGTATCGTGCATGTTGGGGAAGAGAAAAGTCTGGAAGTGAAAATTTCCTAAAGTCTCACCACATGCAAGGTGACAGAGCAGTCAGATAATTGAGTGTCTTGATGGAAGAAACGGTTAGCATTTGTTATCACTCAATAGTGGTGAAGAAATATGGGTTTGATTGAGTACTTGAAAATGGAACATTATCATTAATGGAATGTAAAATGACAGTTAAACTTCCAAATTTAATAAGGGGGTAAAAAAAAAAGCACTTTTTTATTTCAAAATATTACAGGGGTACAAATGTTTTTGGTTACAAGGATCACTTTTGTAATGCTTAAGTCAGGGTTATAAGTTTGCCCATCACCCGATGGTGTTCACTATACCTGTTAGGTGGGTTTTGACCCACTGCTTCCTCCTACCTCCCCCCTGCTTGATTTCCACTGAGTTTTACTTCCCTGTGTGCACATGTGTGCTCATCAGTTAGTTCCAATTTAATAGTGAGTACATGTGGTGGTTGTTTTTCCATTCTTGAGATACTTCACTTTGGACAATAGTCTCCAGTTCCATCCAAATTGTTGCAAAGGCATTAATTTATGCTTTTTTAATGACAGAGTAGTATTCCATGGTATTCATAAACCATATTTTGTTAATCCACGCATGAATTGATGGGCACCTTGCAATTGTGAATTGTGGTGCTATAAACATTTGAGTGCCAGTGTCTTTTTGATAAAATGACTTCTTTTCCTTTGGGTAAATGCCCAGTAGTGGGATTACTGGATCAAATGGTAGGTCTACTCCTAGTTTTTTGAGGAATCTCCATACTGTTTTCCATAGAGTTTGTACTGATTTGCAGTCCCACCGACAGTGTAAAAGTGTTCCTTTCTCTCTGCATCCATGCCAGAATACATTGTTTTTAGACTTTTTAATAAAAGCCATTCTAATTGGTATAAGGTGATATTTCATTGTAGTTTTAATTTGCATTTCCCTGATGATTAGTGAGGTTGAGCATTTTTTATATGTTTATTGGCCATTTGTTTACCTACTTTTGAAAAGCTTCTGTTCATGTCTTTTGCCCACTTTTTAATGGGGTTGTTTGTTTTTTTCTTGCTGATTTGATTGAGTTCTTTATAGATTCTGGTTATTAGCCCTTTATCAAATGTATAGCTTGCAAATATTTTCTCCCATTCTGTAGGTTGTCTGTTTGTTCTGTTGATTATTTCTTTAGCTGTGCAGAAGCTTTTTAATTTAATCCAGTACCATTTATTTATTTTTGTTGTTGCTGTGATTGCCACTGGGGTCTTTTTCATAAACTCTTTGCCTAGGCCAATATCTAGAAGAGTTTTTCCTACATTTTCTTATAGAAGTTTTATGTTTTCATGCCTTACATTTAAGTCTTTTATCCATCTTGAAATAATTTTTGTGAGTGGTGAGAGATATGGATCCTGTTTCATTCTTCAGCACGTGGCTATCCACTTGTCCCAGCACCATTTATTGAATAGGGATTCTTTCCCCCGGTGTATATTGTTGTCTACTTTGTCAAAGATCAGTTGGCTGTATATGGATGGTTTTATATCTGGGTTCTCTGTTCTGTTCCATTGCTATGTCTCTATTTTTGTGAAAATATCGTGTTGTTTTCATTACTATAACCTTGTAGTACAGTTTGAGCCCTGATAGCGTGATGCCTCCAGATTTGTTCTTTTTGCTTAAAATTGCTTTGGCTAGTTGGGTTCTTTTCTGGTTCCAAGCAAAGCATAGAATTATTTTTTCTAGATCTGTGAAATATGGCATTGGTAGTTTGATGGGGATTGCATTGAATCTGTAAATCACTTTGGGTAGTATGGACATTTTAACAACATTGATTCTACCGATCCATGTTTGACTACACTGGCTAGATTTCCTATAAAATATTTCACGGTAGAGTTGATGTCATTTCTTTTCTTGTTCTTCACAGGCTTTACAAGGACTGCAGCTCCTGTTTCACCATGAATAATGACACCTTCTATAGGCTTTTGGTAGATACCGAGTTCTGTGTCAGCATGTTCTACCATCAGCCCCAGCCTCTCAAGGACAGCCACACCAAGCTGCTCGTCCACACTGGGACCCTCTCACCAACATCCTTGTCACCTTGGTGAATGGAGAGTTCTCCAGCCCAATTAAACAGCACAGTCCACTGGTGGGGTTTCTGGTCTTCTATAGCAGGTCCATCCTAGCACACCCACCTCCCTAAGCCTTTGGAGCTTTCATCCACAGTCCTCAAGGGAATTCCTGTTCCATTTAATGTGGGCCATCACACTTAGCAGCTATTAGAATTGCCTTGTGGGGCCCTTGCAAGACTGTTAAATTCTGTATCACAGAGGTGTGCCCCCATATTAATGCTCCCCTAAAGAGCTTTCTATTCCAGCCTCCTTGAGCCAGCAGGGCTCACTTGCAGCCATATTCCCCCATACCTGCCCAGGACACATCAGCCAGGCCCTGCAGTTCCTTGAGGAAATCCCTCTCCTCCCTTGGCAGACTCAATACTTGCCCAGGGCGGTCATGGGGTGGGGGTGGGGCTGCTGAGGCTTGACTCTTGTTTGTCTAAATGATAAGAAGAGACACAATAAGGGACACATGGGGCAACCACTGAGAAGTCAAGAATTTCTTATAAGACGCCTGCCTTATGTGAGGCATCTGCTTGTTCTAGCAAGGAGGGTTTCTGTCTTCCAGGAAAGGGGAATGGCCATTTCTGCAGTACCAGAGGCTTCAGGATAATCAGAAAGTTCAAGGTCTTCCAACACATTCATCTCTACACTCCCATCCCAGGGCCTGGGGTCCAGGTCCTTTCCTACCAGAGCCATGACTTTGGCATGGAAGACTCACCCTGGGTGAGATTAGCCTTCTCCAAAATTCTGCCACTCTTACAACTAAGTCCTGGGTCTGTCTTCAGCTTTGTCTGCCCTTCTGTGCATGTGAGAGTCTCCTCAAAGCTTCCAAGGAGGCATTCTTACTCTCACTCTGCATTAAATCAGTGATTGACTGCCCTGATCCCACATTTTCTCTCTTCAAAGCATCGATGGCATTCTGTGACAGCCACTTGATTCCACAGTTCCTTTAAGGATTCTTCCTCCAGTATCTCTCAAATGTAAGATATTCTATAAACAAGCACATCCCTTTCACCTGTACCCTGCCTCACTTCTGCATAGGTGACAGTCTTAGCAATTGCACCATTAGCACATGCCAGGGACTGTTAGTACTGAACCTACCACTATGATGGGGTCCTACTGCCAGCCAGTTGGCAGGTGGCCCAACTCCAGAATTCTGTCTTTAGAGTCCCCTGGCAGCAGGCCTTAGCATGGGTTTCCTACGTGCAGAGCCTAAGGTGGGCAATTGCTGGGTAGTGGGGTGCTTTAGTGTGGGAATAGTCTTCAAGAAAAAAGGTACAAGGAAGTGAGGAGAGCTAGACAAGTTTGGAAAAAGAAGTGATCAAGGATGCAGTCTCAGGTGAATTCCAGCCTTGGTCTAGTCCTGGGGAGCACCACAGGGGGTCCCCTCTTAAGGCGAGTGGTGGTCTTTCATATCCCTGTGTCAGCTGTTGGCTGAGGGTCACTCTGGGGGAGGGGCATATGACCTCTTGGGCAAGGAGGCTCATATCATTTGAGGACACCTCTCCAGCCACGGGGAACCTGTGAGCCATTAGCCACCAACATTCAGAGAAGCCAGGGGCTGGGCACACCCACCCCATAAAGCGGCCATGTGGGGGGCACTGCAGCAGCCACTGTGTCCTAAACACTGGAGCAATGTCCTGAGAAATGTCCACTCTGTCATCAGCAAATTCCTTTGCACCAGTATAATATCCCCTCTGCCTCCCAGCCCTAGATTAGTCAACGGTCACTGTCTCCACTTTCTCCTCAACCGGCTCCAGGTGGACTTCTGTCCCCACCGCTCCACCGAGACTGCCCTGGTCAGCCTGCCAATGCTGCATCTCACTTTCCTTCACCCAGTGGCCGGGATGCACCTGCTCGTCTCCATCTGCCCCTCTCCCTAGGCCTGAATAATCTCTCGAGGAGGATTCCCTAATCCCCACCTCCACGCCGGTCTTCCTCTGGGATTCCGGGCTTACGTATCCAGTGGCACCTGACCCCGCATCTCCAATGGGAAGGTTAGTGATCCTTTCAGACTTTTGATTTCTCTCCCCTTTCACACCTCCTCTTCCCTCCGTCCTCTCCTTCTGCATTGCTCAGGTCCTTGCTCAGGCTACGAGTCATCCGTGATTCCCCTGTTTCCTCGCCTCTCACAGGCCTGCCTGCTCTCCCACAAACAGATCCAAACCGGCCTTCTCCCCATTGCCACTCGGCTGGGGCTACCCTGGTGCAAACCCCGCCTTCCTCAGCTGTGGACGGCATCAGCCATTTCGCCCTCCTGCAGGCCCCTCTGCACCAGGAGTCAGAGGAGACTTTTCACAGCATCCGTCAGGCCATGCCTTTCCCAGCCTAGAACTCCCCGGTGACCTCCCGCCATAAGAATCAAACCTAACCCTCTTTCTGGTTTGCAAAGCCCTGGCCTGCTGCTGCAGCTTCACCTCCTGCCGCTCTCTCCTTCCCTTCCCGCTCAAACCTCACTCTTTCTTCTGTTCCCAGACCAAACTCATTCCCCCTCGGGCTGCCCTAACTGAGCCCTCTCCCTCAGACGCTCTTCACCTGGGGGTCCCTTCTCCTCGGCAATGTGACAAGGCCTAAATGTGTCACATAGAATAGGCACTTTTCTGACCAGTGATTCATTCTTTCAATAAATATTTAGTAAGTCTCTCTTTTGTGACAGGCACTGGGGCTCCATCAGTAAGGCAGACACGCAATGAGCAAGTGACACAGTGTTAAGGGACACTCCCTGTTGCCACACACAGGAATAAGGACCCCTCATTCTCAAGAGGGCTGGTCCCCTCCAGCACAGCTTGACAAGAGACCACACCACCGCTCCTCTGCAGGGAGAGGGGAAGGCAGGGGAGGAGAGCAAAGAGAGGGGAGAGCCCAGTCACTGGCCTAATGAGGTGTCTCCTTCCTCACCCCATGTGGGTGAAAAGAGGGTGCTTCCCCCTAAAGGCCCAGTGAAATAACACTCTGCAATAATAGGCCACAGCAACTGAGTTGCCAGCGAAGGACAAAGTGGCTTCTCCCTCCTCGGAAGGGCTGCACGAGCTGCAGAACCTCGCTCAGCCTGGCGCTGCCGCGGGAGCGCCGGAGAGAGTGGGACCAGCACCCCGGTGTTGGGGACATATGGAGGGTGTTTCTGAAGGAGAGAAGCTGGCTCCCTGCCCCAGAGCAGCTCCCTCGGAAAGGTCAAGTGATTTCCCCAAGTTCATACCTTACTAAATGGCAGAAGCAGGACAGAGACTTCGAGCCACTGTAAATAAGGTTGCTTCTGAAGCAGAGTGAGGAATCTATGCTCTGGCATTTCCGAGTCCCAAGGAAGGGTACTGCCTGCCTCGACTGGTGAGATAACTACAGCATCTTCAAATTCTTCTGGAACTCTGGGTTTGTAGACAGAAGGGTCCGAGGCCCCTGACCACAGAGGAAAAGGGCTCTATGGAAATAGGGGAAGGGCCCAAAAGGGAGGCTGGGGACACAGGAGACTGTGGCCAGTTTACAGCCCAACCTGGGATGGCCTGCACCACCAGGCTTGCCACCTGCATGACGGCAGGGGGACTTTTACAGACCAGGGCCAGCTCAGTCTCTCCCCAGAGCCTAAAAGCAAAGAGAGAGCCTTGACCCTGAAACCGGCCTTGTCTTGAGGTTTATAAGCCTATGAAGTTTGCTGTCTCATGGGCTCCCGCCAACCCTTTCTTCTCACAGTAAGTTACCAGAATTTCCACTAATAAAAGCACTGGCATCGCTCAGTGGGGCTCCAAAGTGTCACTTTCGAGACTTGAGGGGCCATGCGACCTCAGGTGGGGAACATAGGCAACCCCGGCCTGTGCCCTGTCCATCTGAAAGGAAGCCTAAGGGAAATAGTACGGGGCCTTTTTTATTTTCTAGGCAACATCTTGCTGCCTTAAAGCGTTTGTGGAACAAGGAGAGGAGGAAAGGAGGGAGGGAGGGAGGGAGGGAGGAAGGGAGAGACAGAGACAGGGGCTTCTTTACCCCATAAGGTTACTGTGAGCCCCCAGTGAAATAAAAGCAAAGGGATTTCTTAACATATGGAGCACTGTGTCAACATAAAGTTAGGCCCAGCTTTAAAAATAGGCTGAAGTCCCTTAAATAACACAGTTTAACACAGAGAAGCTTCTCCTGACCAAAATTTGGTTTTCCTTACTACTTTTTAACTTAGCTTTGCCACAGAGCCCGCAAATGTAGCAAAAAGGCTTATTCAGACCAACAAGCTGCCCCTATAGAAGACCCACACCCGTGAGAGGACTGAGGGGACTTCACTGTTCACAGCCTCGCATGCAGGAACCTGGAGCTGGCTTGCTCTGGGCGGGTCTGGCAATGCCGGGCACATTCGTTTGTGTGTAAATAAGAGACTGCAAAACACTCCAAGTATCCGCTCTTAGAATATCAAGACCAAAAAACATAAAAAATGTTGAAAAGATCCTCATCACAGCCTGCTAAGAAAAGGGGAGGGCAGAGGGAAGAAGAAATGGAAGCTAGGGAAGAAAGGGAACTGTGACAAGTGACTGTGGCGAAGGACAGGCGTGTGGACACCAGAGGGCCCTCCTGGTACAGCGTCCTCGTCTCACAGCTTCTAGGGAAATTTACATGCAGGCTTTCAAACACTGGCAGAGGTTTTAAAATTTGTAGATAGACCTATTTTCGTGTGTTCGGTTGGTTGTTTTCTTTTCTTAGAACAACAGACATAAATAGGAATATCATATTTTGATGTTTTTCCTCCACCTAAATCCCAAATAAAATTAAAGACAAGCATAGTAGGAGCTGATAGACACCCAGGGAGCACTGCCTAGAAAGAATGTAAGGCAGGAAGGACGCCAACAAATAGGAAAGATCACGTGGTCGGGGAAGGCAAGTATGCCAACTTAGGCAATCAAACCCATCTAATCAACCCTGGAGAGGACGGAGTAAGATGTGGGAACCTGCTAATTCCTCCCGGTGAGAAGATAATTCAACCAGAGAGGGGCCATCGCACCACTGACTCTTGCATGAGAGAGTTTGCCTTGGGCCAGCCCTTGTTAGCTGAGGACTCGTTCAGACCGGGATGGCGTCAAACCGAAAAATTACTTCCATCACATAATTGAAGAAAGAGTCAGCAAAGATTTCAGGCCGTGTAAAAAGCCTACCAAGTAAAGTAGCTTAAGTGCATTAAATACAGTCTCTGCTCCACTACTACCTTCTCTGTGAGGCCCACTCTGAGCACTGTATTTTAAATTGCAACCAACACCTTCCCTCTCTACCTCCGCTGCCCATTACCCTGCTAGACTTTTTGTCCCTGGATCACTTGTCATTTTGTTCCATCCTATGTAATTTTCTTAATGCAGTAATCACTCTGCTTTGCTACCACTAGCACAGAAGCCCTCCAAGAGCAGGAGCCTTGTGCATTTTGCTCACAGATGCATCCCAGGTGAACAGGACGGGGATGTGCACACTCGTGTGCATCTGCTCAGTGAATGAAGAGCAGCCCCTTCATCTCCAAGCCTCGAATCCTTTCAGAATTATGTGGAGCCATGAGTTTAAAACGGGTTGATTAGGGAGACCTAGGTTGATTAGGGGGCCAGAGGCGAGATTAGATAACATCAGGAAATAATTCCTAGGTACAAAAAAGCAATTAGAAGGTGAACTTTTTTAGCAAATGTTTATTTATATCAAAATACAAAACATTTCTGAAGCAGAGTAATGTTACATGAGGAGCAGTTAAATACTAAATTTTAATTAATTTAAACTTGCAACACTCCCAGGAGGACGTTCACTGGCTACACATCTTGTCATTTGATGTGCCTTTCTTTCTTTTTGCTTACGTACTTGTTCACGCATTTTGATTTTTAATTCAGGATATGAACATGCAGTGTTACTGGTGATGAGTTGGGTAGTGTTAGCAAGCCTGACAATACCAGCGCGTGGAGCCTGGCGTGACAGCCTGCGGCAGGCTGCGAGTCTCTCCCTAATCGAGTTTGGGGCATCACTCAGTTTTTAACCGGCACGTCTAAGGCCAAAGGGATCACTGCCGTTGGTAGCCAGGGCGGGCATTATTGCTTAGGGCCACAGAGCAAGCGTGGCTTAGGGGTCATCTCCAGTGGCGTCTTCTCTGTGGACTGAGAAGTGGATTAGGACAGCCAATACCCCAGGCCTGGGACCGGCAGGTCCAGGGACCCTGGCGGAGGGTCCCTTTTCCCCGAGAAACCAAGCACGGGCTGGGGAGGAAAAAGGTGCCTCCCAGTCTTGGAAATCTGTGATTTGGGGGCTGGAGGTGCCTGCCCCTTGGATGGGCCCTTTATAAATGATTAGAGTTTAGAGATTTTGAGGAAAAAAGCACCTGGTTGAGAGTGTAGCTGTTTCCAATACGCCTCCCTTCACTGACAGCCGAGGAGGGAAGGACACAGGAAACAGGAGAGAGAGCGTCCGCCTTCCTCCCACCACCCCACTCCCAGAGCCCACCTGGCTCTCCCTTTCAGGACCCACTTAGTGCACGCACTTTGGCATCATGCACTTGTAAGCTCACACACACAAGCACACGTGCACATACAATCACACACACACACACACACACACACACACGCCTGGTTTCCTTTCAGAGTCTGCTCAGGCAGCAGAATGGTGTCCCATCCTCACCATCATCCTTTGCTCCCAGGGGTCCCCTTGGCCCCCAGATCCCCAAGACCCGGCCCCAGGCTTGGCACACGCTGGCATTCCCAGGCTTTTGAGGAACACGTGATGGAGCAGGGAGCTCCCCACAGACAGGTTACACAGAGCATAGAACATGTTCATATAAGGCTTTGGTACAGCACCGATTTAATGTTCTTGTAGTTTGAGTTCTAAGTCATCTTTTAGAAGAAAAAAAAAAAAGCTCACTGAAAAAATAGTGTTTTTATTTACTTTTGAGTTACATACCTGAAGTTCAAAAAGCAAGCCTCTAGTTGCCATTCAATTTCACTCAAAGGTGTTCTGTGTGCAGCTGTACAATGTGTTGGTTTGTCTTTAATATTGAACCAAAGTCGGCCAATCAACGCCATAAAGTCAGCTGCCCACGATAACTGACTTTAACCAGTCCACACATACGGAAAGAAAAGAGAGAGAGACAGAGAGAGAGAAAGAGAACACAAAAGCCACCCCTAAGTCTCCCACCCCAAACCCCTAGAGAAAAAAATGAAATAGAAGACAAAATACAGCAAGAGATAAGGAACCAGCGGAGCGAAAGATCAGTCCACTGGCGTCTTCGAGAACAGCACCATGAAGCACCCTAGCGCAGTTATGTTGTAATACTCAACATTCAAGAAATGGACATGAGGTTTGAATGGTCCTCACAAGACCTGGTATGGATGGGGGTAACCCCCAAAGAAAGTGGGAGAAAGGAAAAAAGAGTTCGAAATGAGAGCAAGGAATCTCATGACGAAACTGACGGTCATATCCAGACTTGTAAGAAAAGAAGAGCTAGAGCAAGAGGCCACCAGGCGTCTAGAGGTACGGAGTTTTTAGGGGGTCCGAGGGGGGTGACGTCGGGAGCCCCTCCCTGCCCACATGCCTACTCACCCCCACCCCCTGCGTGTCTGCAGACCACCGGGTGAAACAGGGCAAAGAGTTCATAGAAAACTCGCCTCCAGGGGTGCGACGGAAGAATTCTATCCAGGATGATAAAAGCCCCTCCTGGTGGAAGAGAAAAAGCTGAAGACAAAGGGGCGAGAGTCGCTGACGTGAAGCAGCTGTGGTCCCTTCACTCAGGGGCTGCGGAGAAGAAGGGGCAGCTGGTGACAGCACACCGGCCCAGGCCCTCCGTCTCTGCCCCACGAATGGCAGTTAGGAAATTAAGTCTGAACTGGACTTGGAGACCTTCTGACACTGATGCGTACGACTCAGTAAATGAGGCGTCAAACTGCTGCTCTCCCCTAACCAGCCACTCCCCTTCTAAAACCTCCATCCGAAATTCCAGCATCAAGACCATTCCATGAAGCACCCCTCCCTGTCCCCAGACACTGCACTAGTTTACTGAGCCGTGGGCGAGACCCCCACACTGCAACGCCGTGGCCAATCCTTTGCCTGCAGGAAAGTGTGCTGCGTGGGCTCTCCCGTCCCCCGCCTCCTGCTTTCATACTGCCCAGAGTGGTTGACACGAACGTCTGCAGCAAACATCTGAGGACAATGGACAGACTCCTCTTCCCAAGCTATCGGGCGATGACAACAGGGAAGAGGCCTGCACTGATCCTCGGGAGAGCAGTTCCCAGCAGCTCTGTCTACTCCAAACTCTTGTTCTACATCGCAGATAGAGGTAGCAAAATGGAAACAACCCTACAGATTCCCCCACCTCCTACCGAAAGGGTAAAGCACCAAAAGTCAATGTCCCTTCTACTATATGGGGACCAAGGAGTATGTGACAAGCAGACAGAACAGCTCAGGTTCCTGGCAGTGGCTGTGGGCCTCACCCACCTGCCCCACTGAGGGGCTCAAAGGTCTCTTGCTTTCTCTGTGCACACTCAGACCTCACTCCCCTTTGCTCCACGGGAATTGTGAAAGGCTGGCTCTTCGGGGAAACTGGAGATTGCTGGGGGGCCATCTGTCCTTCCCCCTCAACAGCCACCCGCTCACCATCTTGCTGAGGGCTGCGTCATGGAGACGGCACAGGGCAGCGCTACATCCTCCCTAAGCGCTAAAATTTCCAGGCAGGGAATATGTCCCCACCTTCCCTTTTCCTCCCCAAAACGAAGAGTCCATTTGCAGATTGAGGAATGGAATGGCACCGTGCAGGCAGTGGCTCTCCTGCTCTCCTGTCCCTTGATGCTGCTGCGGTTTCTAAGGACCAAGCCTTTGGCTCAGTGTGGAATGACAGCCAAGGGCTGGGGGATCCCTGGCCGTCGTGGGAGCACTAGTCCCATGAGGTGCTGAAGTGATGTACCCTGCCGGTCACGTGTGTTCCAGAAGTCAGGCAGAGTTGACAGAGGAGAGAGGACAGTGGCTCTAAGAGCCAAAGGAATAGGACTGGAAACCCTCCCTGGGTGGAGGCTTTGGTGGCTTATGGGGCTTTGAAAGCCCAGAAGGGACAGAATCTGCTGCCCTTCTTCTTGCTCAAGTTCCCTGAAAAATCATACAAGGAACACGCAGCCGTATCCCCCCTGCCCCTCCCGAGGAGACTGCAGGAAAGGTTAGTCAACGGCAAGATGGACACACTGCCAGCTGGACACAGTACTGGAGCCCTTCCAGGACTGTGCGGCCAGAGCCATTTCCCTTCAGTGTCCTCAGCAAACGGGAAGTGTTCTGTTTGAGCAGATAATTTGAAGACCCAAGGACAGTGCCTGAGTGAATGGCAGGGCCCCATAAGGTCCACATAAGCATCAGGAGTCAGACTCAAGCTTCACCCCAACCTCCTCTCCCCACAATACTTCCACAATGTAAGGAGAGCCCTTCCCAGGGCTGAGGCATCCAAGTTCCTCTAATGCTCAAACTCCGCAGACAAGAGCTCTTAGAGAGCGTCCCGCTCTGGCTGGGGAAGAAGGGTTAGTACTGCCTTTTTTGGAGTGACGAGTAGGAGTAAGAGGCGAGAGGTTGCAGACGTGGTTCTGCCCTCCCTGCCCGTGCCATCTGGCCCTGCCCCAGCCTCAAACACATCGCTCTGAGCTCTTGGCAATCAGAAGGGAGAGCTAGCACCCAGGAGACGCGTGCAGAGGCTGCAAGGCGGCGTGGGCTTGCGGCGTATGTGAGGTCTCAGATTGGCTCAGAGAGGTATTCTTCAGGGCGCACAAAGTTTCCTGCTCAGAGACAAGTGAATGCCTGCTCACCAGACTCTCTCATTTTGGGTCAAACTCTGGCAAAACATTGTTGGGTTTTCTAAGTCCCAGGCTGGGTGCCACAAGAAAGGTTCTACTAGGACCCGTCCTCCCAGTCCTGCCTAAAGTTAATCTCTCACTCCTTATCCCCCCTTCCCTGTGTCCCACGATCAGATCATCCTATATCCAATGGCACTTTATTTTCCAATTAAAAATAACTGAAAAAAGCATAGATGACATATTGATACTATTATAATAATAGATGCCACATTCACACTGGTTTCAAGAATCTGCAGCAAGAATGACCAGGGTGTGTCTTCTCCAAGACTGAGCCCCATGCTGTCAGCCTCACAAACTCTCTCGCCACCACACCCTCCGGGAGCTGTTGGAGTCACAGCGCTCCAACTCAGGACAGGTGTCACTGTAAGCCCCCAGGTAACCGTGACCTCCCCTTCTAATGCTGCTGAGCGGGCTTCCTTCTGAGGAACTGGGTTCCGGCCCACAGCCACGTGGGGAGAGCCACAGCGCTCCCATCTGTCAGCCAGCCTCGCCCCGTTAAGCACGTCTGCCACACAGTTCAAGCCAGCGTTCCCCCCAGCGGCGAGGGGCGTGTGGATCCCAGTTCTCTGGGGCTAGCAGATCTGGTAGCTCCACACAGCCCTCAGCTCACGTCTCCTTTCTGCAAGTGGGTTATTTGCTTTATGCTATAGACTTTTCATATATACACATTTCCATCAGAAAGACTTAAAGCAACTCGGAACGAGCGTATCAAAGCAGGGATGAGGAAGGAGGCGGCATCAAGGCATGAGCTAGTGTCCCAGCCCACCTGGGAAGGACACCGCTCAAAACGTCTCTAAGCACAGGTACAAAAATAGAGCAAACTATGACTTCATAGAGATATAGAGATATAGAGCTAAGATTGATAGATAGACTTTGTATAGGTTTCCTTTACATTTACACGTGTGTGCGGCAGGCGCGGGCCCTGCACACCTTGCCCGGCTTGAAGCTCCTGCCCCCCCCACCCCTAGGTGCCCCAAGGGCCCAGTCGCCACCGCTACATCTGACCCCTACCCCCTAATAAGTTCCCTCTCTCCTTAAAATAGAGCAAATTATATATATTTATATAATTTTATATACAATCTCCATAAAAAATACACTTAAGATGGTGTATTACTAATTTGACCCTCCTACCAAAACAAAAGTTGTCTAGCAAACAAGGAGCCAACCAAAAAGAGGGTTCTCCTGGGCTGGGTGACGCTAGTCAGGCAAATCAGTGTGTCTGTGTAAATCCCTCACACGCCACACACACCACACAGTCACGCACCACACACACATCACACACCACACACACATCATACACCACACACACATCATACACCACACACCGTGCACATACACACATACAATCACATACCACACACACATCATACACCACACACACATCATACACCACACACCGTGCACATACACACATACAATCACATACCACACACACATCATACACCACACACACATCATACACCACACACCCTGCACATACACACATACAATCACATACCACACACACACCACACACCACACACACATCATACACCACACACACATCAGACACCACACACCGTGCACATACACACATACAATCACATACCACACACACATCATACACCACACACCATGCACATACACACACAATCACACACCACATACCACACACACACATCATGCACCACACACCACAAACGCATCATACACCACACATTATGCACATGCACACACAATCACACACCATACACACATCATACACCACACACTATGCACACGCACACACAATCACACACCACACACACATCATACACCACACACCATGCACACCACACACACATCATGCACCACACATACCACACACACATCATATACTACACACCACACACACATATCATGCACCACACACACTACACACACATCACACACACCATGCACATGCACAATCACACACCACACACACACCATGCACAATCACACACCACACACATAACATATACATACCACACACACACCACACATCATATGCTACACACACACCACACCATGCACACATAATCACATACCATACACACACATGGTATATACCATACACACCACACAAACCACACACACACCATGTGCACACACACCACACACACACACCACACACACCCCATACAGACACCATACACACCATATACCATACACATACCACTCCTACACACCACACAAATACATACCACATGCACACCACATACAACACAGGCACACTACAGAAACACACCACAATACACATACATACCACAGACACACACACACACACACACACACACACACACATCACTTCTTGGACCTGGAAAAGGAATGCCGGACTAGACGCTGGCTGTGGGCAGAGATCGGGGAGACAGCTCCCTGCAGGACGGGCAGGACAATTCCATTTCTCTGACCTGGTCAGGATGCCGTGAACCTATGACAGACCTCTCATTGTTCGCAGGAGGCAACACAGACACTCACTGATAGAGTAATTAATGATCTCCCTTTGGAGAATTACAAGACGACTGTGAGGAGGTTTGCATCCCTTCCCCAGAGATGAGGTCTCATAGATCCCAAAGCCACAAGGCGGCAAAGTCCCCTGAGCCCTCATCCCCGGTGTGAGGGGGCTGGGCATCTGCCCTTCCACCTACGTATGTGAACACCCCACTCGTCGCCCAAAAGCATGCTCGCAGCATTCTAAGGCTGAAAATGCAAATGCCCACCCGCAGCCCAACCCTCGTGCCCTCCCTGATTCCTTCCCCACCCAACCACCTCCCTGTCGTGGACCATGCACATGTTCAAGATCCCCAGAGCCATAAAGAAGTGGAGGCTGAAGGAAAGGGAACCTAACTGGCGTGTATAGGGAGTGTAGGCGAGCGTTTGCCCCAGTTCCCAATAGAAATCTGGGAAATCCAGTGCCTGGGAGAGATGGGATTGATGGAGAACGTTTCTTCAAGACACAAAAGAAAAATGGGCCCAGACAGCCATTTGTGTCCCCATCCAGTGTGACAGGAAAGGTAGCCAGCCAAGACACCAGGGATGGGAGCTGCAGACTTGTCCCCCTTTACACGAACTCTCCAATCTAGATCTCCCAGGCAACCATCAAAGCTGACAGCGATGTCACCAGCTCCCTTCAGAAACCCTAAGTCCTACTACTGACCCAGCACAGAAGAGAACACCTGCGATCTCAGCGACTGCTAGCAGTTCCACCGAAGTACTTAGCAACAGCGATTCCCTGACTCTTCCTTCTCTAAGGTGCAGCCAGCCATTAATAACCTTCGCACTCATGCTTAATTTTTCCTTCTGCTACACAGAAACCTTTGGGGTGTGAGGGTGTCTTTGGACCTGATTCAATCTATTGAGAATTTTTCCATCAGCTTAAAATGAGGTCATGAAAAAACTTCTACCCTCTTAGCAACCCAACACACAAAATATTTGGTGAGGATATTACACTTGCTCCTGAAAGACTGTTTTGAAAGTATAGACAGGGGCCCAGAAGTAAGGCTCCGGACCAGTGTAGAGTCACTGGCAGTCAAAGGGAAGGGTGGCGAGGATACCCCGACCCACGTGTCAAGTTGGTAAGAGTGCTAAAGTCCAATCTGGGCTTTGATCCTTGGTTTATTGACTTCTTCTAAAGAAGAGATTTTTAATTCTTCCTCTTGATCCAAAAAGCAGCAGAGTTGGAGTCATTAAGGAGTGTAGAAGGATGGGTGGTCTCTGATCTCAGGGCAAAACTTTCACCTTCCTAACTCAGCCACAGACTGGTGAATTCGACCTATCAAAAGCAGAGAAAGTGAAGGCAAATTCTCTAGGTATGAAGCCACTGCGTAGCTTCAGGGCCCAAAGGGAGCCTGTATACTGCAAGCAGAAAGGGAGAGAGAGGGAAATCGGGCCCCCGCCCCTCCTCTCCATCCCGGTCACCAACATCCTGCGAACATTTTCAGATCACGGAAGAGAAGAGAGGCCACCTGCCACTTCTGCTGAAGGAAACACATGCAGCTCTCGGGAAGGAGCCCTCCTTCACCGATGAGGAGCTGGTGACAGGATGGGCAGCTCAAATAAGTCTCCCAGCCTTGGGCCTGGGGAGCCCCCAAAAACAGACAAAATGGAAATACGTTACAAGGATGTCCATGTTCAGTTTGGGCACTTAGTGTTTGAGGCTAATTTGGGAAGAAGCAAGGAAGGCTGGCTAAGAAGCAAGACCTCTTCCAAGATCCAGTCTGGCCCACACGCCAGGACCCCACCCCACAGTCTGTTCTCCACTAAAGGCCCCCTCCCACACACGTCCCCCACGTGCCCTGAACGGCCACCACGCCCCAGCTGGCCTCCACCAGGCAATCACCCTTCGGGGTCACTAAGCTATCACATGCCCCAAAGAGAGTGGTGAGGCTTGCTGTGCCCTGGCATGGTCTCACCATCCTACCCCTGGGTCCCCGCTCCTAATCCACACCTGACCTAACACCGTACACCCCTTCCGGTCTCACAGACACCTGGCAAAGCACACAGGCCTCCCCTCCACGCTCCCACTCTCTAACTCCCCTTCCCAAAACCCCCTGCCCCACCTATTATCCCCATTCAATCTAAATCTGGCCATTAAGACACCTCCTGAGCCCCCTCCCCAAAGCAATAAACGCAGCACACAGGGCTCCACACGCCCGTCTTGCCGGAGCCCGCTCTCGCTGTGCTGGGAGAGGAGCCAAAGGCAGGGCTGGGCAGAGGAGTCCGGTGGGAACGTGCACAGTTCCCACAGACAGCTGCGGGGGCTGTGCTCACGGCGGCCCCCTGTGTTCCCGCCCATCTCGGTCTTCTCACCCTTCCTATGCTCCCCAATAATCCCTGCTGGGCCCCCCCAAGAAGCTCCTTTACATGCAAGCAAAGCAAGCCCAAGATTAACCATTAGCTTTTCTTTTCCTAGGTTTCTCTACATATTAATAAAATGTACTTTATGTACAATTCTTCCCCCTGCCCACCCCCAAACTCCCAAAAGGATTTTGCTAACAAAATTGGAAGGAACAGATTCCAGCCCTGGATGCAGATCGGGGCAGGGCAAAGACATCCCAACACTCCAGGAAATCGGTTCTCCTCTGAAGCTACTGTTTCACCAACCTTGCCCTCCCCTCCGGCAAAAAAAAAAAAAAAAAGTCAGGAAATTCAATATCTGAACCTTACCCAGTTTCCTCTGCATGAAGAGGGCAGGGAAATAAACAACTGAAATCAGTTCAACCCCAGGTATTTTAGATCACGAATCAAAAATAAAGACAGAGGGCACGGAAAAATGTCAGTAAGTACTCGGCCCAGTCCACCCTCTCGAGCCTTCCCTGAGAGCACGGTCAGAGACAGGCCCCCTCCAAGGGAGACGCAGGCCCCGCCAGCCCAGCGGGAAGAAGGCATCCTTCCTGTTGAGAAAGTAGAACCTCAGAAGGCCTCTCCTAGCCCCAGGCCCTTGAGGAAAGCTGCCAGCAGGCACAGCCCGCCGGGGCCCAGGCCACCCACGGCAGCCCCGCACGGGACCGCTCAGCCGAGGAGACCTGGCTCCAACCAGCAAGTCAGGAAACGGGATTCGCCTTCCCCCGCTGTGGCTCATCTTCTCTCCCTGCACTTGCGCAGTGGTTCAGGCCCTGGAGCCCGTTTTCCCTGCTCCCTGGCCTGTGGGTCACCTAGCACTGCAACAGCCGGTTTCCAGCCACGGCGCCGAAGGAGGAGGCAGCGCGGGTCGGAGACACAGGAATAGGTTTTCATCTGAGTCACTTCTACCGCAAGACCACAGAGAGGGACGTCTGGAAGACGTGGGATCTCCCACAGAGCAGAGCACGAAAGTCCTAAGAAGCTGGATAGTGGTCACCGCTATTGTTCAGAGGCAGAATACGAAGGACATTGGTCCCTAGAAATGGCTACACGCCCCTCATGCACACGTTCATGACCACACCATCACACACGTGCTCATAGCCGGCACCTACGCCTGTGCCTGTGACATTGCTACCGCCATTCCTGGAGGGAGGGGCTGTGTTCTGCCAATTTCCACTGGAAGGAGGGAAATGGCTCCAAGGGACGCAGGAAGGTTGCTGGCCCCCGAGGATACTGTCACAAGAAGGCAGTCTTCTTGGGAGAAGAATGAGTCCTAGGCCACTGAGAGATAGCTAGACCTGGTGTCCTTCCCCTGGCCTGGGGGACACCACAGTGCAGCTGCCACCCAGTGTCAACAAAAAGCACAGCTCCCCCGTCTGGTCTGACCTGCCGAGGTAAGGGGCACTGCCGGGGAGGCACAGGAGGGAGTCAGCACCTCTGTCAGCACTGGGGCCCCCAGAACCACAGAAGCGTCCCAGCATCTCAGCTCACCAAGTGTGGCTCTGGGCCCTGCGACGCCCTAAAGGAGCAAAGCCTCCCAGCCCTCCTCCTCTTTTCTAACCTCAGGCCTGGAATTCCAGGACGGTGCTCAAAAAAGTTGGCCGAATTCATCCCAAAGTCCGACAGCCTGACGCCCCACGTTGCCAGTCCATCGCAGGACCTGGGCCAACCACCCTGAGCTCTGCCCTGGTGGAGGACTCAATGCCACCAGGGCACAGACTGGTGATGTGTCCCCATCCCACCCTGGTGTTCCAGGTAAGCCTGCTCCCAACAGCCCCTAGGGCAGTGCTGGAGCGGGCAGCACGTGGAGGCACAGGGCAGAGGGGGCGCTGCCTCTGGAAAGGACAGTCACCAGCATTGCCTCTCCCACTCTGCCAGAGCTGCTGCCCAGCCCGCAAGTGGATCCTCACACCCCATAGAAGTACATCAGCTGGAGGGCCCAGGTCCCCGCCCCAGGGTGCACCTCTGTCACCGCGACACCTTCAGACACGTTCGGAAGTGAACTGTGGGGGTGTGACTCACATGGTGAACCTCGGAGCAGAGCTGGTCCCCAGCTCGCCAGGCGAGAGGAAGGAAGCACCCGGGCCTGTCTGGCAGAGAAATCCACCCCCGACGGAGGCGCGGAGGAAAGACCGGCTTCACAGCCCTCCGAGGACTCACCTTGCCCCGGTCATTGGGCTGAGCCTCTGGCAGTGGCAGTGAGACCCGTGGAGGCCTTCCAGTGCTCTGACACGGCTAAGGTCCAGGCAGGTAACCGGGGGAGGAGGGCAATGCCCCCACACCCACCAAGACAGCAGCACCAGGAAGGAAACACTTCAAGGGGCCTGGCAGCTACCTTTACTCTGGTCCAAGCCCAAAGTGGGGTCCCCTACACAAGAAGAGAGGGGAGATGGCAGACCCACCCTCCACTCCACCCTCAGGGCTTTCTGCCCAGTTCCTGGGCAGCACCATTATCTTACTGGAAGAGAGAAATGCATCTCAGGAGGAAGATGGCCTCACAGAAGCTTCTGGATGCTAATAGTTTGAACTAGGACAGGACTTTGGCAGAGGAAACGTCGGTGCCCAGACCCCACTCACCACCCTTCCTCCTGCATTCCTATGCCTCAGCCAGCTCCACGAAACAGAGCTGGGGAAGAGAGCGGGGACCCAGAGTGCCCCAGAACGCAGAACCTGAGGCTCCCTGGCTCCATCTGATCCTGTCCTGCTGGGGCTGGGGTCTGCGGGGTGGAGAAGCGCAGGCAGAGAAGAGTGGCAAGCAGCACGTGGCGAGCACAGGAAGCAGCCGCAGGCGGCTCTCAAGTGGCAATTAATCAATGTGGGGAATTAGCTCCCACAAAAGGAAAGGAGGATCCGATCAGCCGCCGTGGAGCCGTGCTCCAGACAGCGCCATGCCAGAGATGGTATAAATAGAGCCCAGCAGCCTGGCGCTCAGCACGGGCAGCTCCAGAGTGAGAGAAGCTTTGGCCACAGAGCCCCTGGCCTGGCTGGACCAAAGGGGCTGAAAGATGAGCTCGAGTCTGTGCACCAGGGGTCGCCTCTGGCCCCGTGGCTAGGCAGCTGCTACTTCTGTAGCATGAGCCCAGCTGGAGGGAAGAAAGACGCCAGTCAGGGTGCCTGGCCGCCCTTCCTTCACCCAGGAGCCAAGAAATGAAGGCTTGTGTTAGTTCTGCAGTAACTCATTGCTGAAGCCCCAAAGCTGGCAGCCAGTAATCACGGCAAGGCCCCACTTCTGCTCTGGCTGGGAGAAGGTAGGAGACAAATGGTGCATTCAGTGGAGAGGTATGAGTCCTGCTCCAGGAGGAAGAATCCCCGGAGACAGACGCCAGGCACCTGGCCGGCTCCGGACAGCCTTGCTCACAAACCTCAGCTGGCCACTGCCTTCCTCCTCCTGCACTGACCACAGAGAGCAACAGCACTTTGCTTCAATGTACATATATATACACATAGAGAAGCCCACATACTACATACATATGCATTTGTATCTATATCTATATATACGCGGCGTCTGGAAGATGGGAGGGAAGTCCAGCCCTCTTCCAGGACTTGGAAAACTGAGACAGAAGCAGAGAGCAGGAAAAACCATTGCTTTCCTCTTCTTCACTTCCAAAGACATTGGAAGAAGTGAGAAAAAAAATCAATCTAGTGAAGCAGGGGGAGGAAGGGAGGAGACAAATGTCTCCCTGTCCCCAGTTCCCTTCGTGACCTCGCCCCACAGGTGGAAGGTCTGCTCCAGCCCTCCGTCCCGGCGGCGGGGCCAGCTGGCCTGGATCTGGAGGGAGACCCCCACTCCAGCAGGAGTAAGGGCCCGCGGAACAGAGGTCTGGGCCACCCCCTAGTGGGCAGAAGAGGACATGTCCCCTCGCAACGTCCCTCCCTGCCCCCTAAGCCCATCACCTCGCCCTGGGGACACTTAAAGTGGGGCCGAGTCACAGCAGAGTGGCATGGCCAGGGTCGTCGTGGTCCACACTGTTGAGAATTGCTGTCTGGTCTTCCGGAAGCTGGCGGTGACACAAGTCTGAGAGCCGGGCAAAGGGGTCGGGACGAGAGTGTCTCTTCTTCTTTCGGAGGCAGACAGCTTCATCGGGCCACAGAACCTGAGAGCTGGGAAGCTGCTGAGCCTGGGAGGCAGAAGCGTCTGGGGAGACGGGCACAGGTATGCAAGAGAAAAGACAAGAAGTGGGTGAAAAGGCAGCATGCAGCCTCACACACTCACCTCTTCCATCTGCCGGGGACACGTTCTGGGTTTCCAACATTACAGCAAAGGAACCAGCTGAGTGTAGGGAGGACAGGACCACATTGCTGCAGAGAAACCACCTTCTTCACCACTAAGGCAACAAACCACCCAGCCCTGCTCGCCTCATGAGAATGAGAGTCAAGAAAGTTGGATGGATATGTTTTTTCTTCTTGCCAATTCATAGATCTAGTCAATCAATCTACACATATTTCTTTTCAGTGCCTCCCAGATGTCAGGCATCATCCCAGGTATGAGGATCAGAGCTTCTAAGAACAGGTCAGGACTCGATACATTTTTCTCACCAACCCAAAGCAAAGACAGGCTTTACCCAAGATTTTAATCATATGCAACAGTCAGGCCTGGTGCTCCTAGGACTGCCAGGGCCACTCCTCTGCTTCATGGCCTTTCTGGGGATGCAGCCGGAAAGCCTTTACTTTCTAGAAGATCATACTTTAGTGTGGGGGTGGGGAGGAAGAGACACACTAGCAAGATGTAAAAAATACAGAAAGGAAATTTGCAGATACTGAAAGTGCTACAAAGAAAGATAAGGTGTGATAGCAAACAACTGAAGCACTACTTCTGCTCCCTGAAGGGTTAACACGTGAGCTGAGTCCTGACTTAAGAGCCTTCCACAGACCTGAAGGAAAATTACTCCCCACAGAAGGAACGGCACGTGCAAAAGTCCTGAGTTAAGAGCCAACGTGGCAGGTTCCCGAGATGGAAGGCAGCTCATCACAACCAGGGCAGGATGAGGCTGGAAAGACGGATGGGGTGTCATAGGAGTTTGAAATCTGTTCTGGTTGCAGTGGAACCTTCTGGGAGGGATGTGTGTGTGTGTGTGTGTGTGTGTGTGTGTGTCAGAGGGCACGCATGCTCACGACTGAGCGAGTCTGCTGTTCCGGGTTCTAGAGCTCGCTCTGGTGACTGTGCGTGGAACACACTGTGCAGGGTGCAAGGACGGGGCAGCGGGCCCTGCGACGTGCCGCGGCAGCCAAGTGGGAGAGGAGAGCGGCTCCGAGTGCAGGGGCAGCTGTGGGAACAGCAGAAAGGGGCCAGATTTGGGGTATGTTGGAGCTGCTCACTCAGTAGACCTTACCAAGCAGACTGGATGGAAAACGTGAGGGCAAGAGCTGAGGAGAAGCAGGTTCGGGGAGGATAATCAATAACTCTATTTTAGACATCTTAAAGGCTGGCAAAACGCCCACGTGCATGTGCAGTGGGCAACTGGAAATACGAAACTGGACCTCATGGAAGAGATCTGGGCTAAAGACAGACATTTGAGAGTTGTCAACATGGAACAGGCAGACCACTGCCATCAGAACAAGCGGGAATATAGGCATCTGATGCGACTTTTTTGCAATAAATAAATATATAAATTATATATACACATACACACAGATATATATGTGGATCTTAAACTGAAATGGGTTAAAATGGGTTGAAAATTTAGCTTTGGACCCCAATTTCTCACTCAAGCCCTAAAAACCCATTTCCTTTTTCTCTGCCTCTGTATTCCCATCTGTAAACAGGTAGGCTACTAGGACCACCCAAAGGCTAAGTGATCAATAAGTCATCACCACATTCCAAAGATCACAGGGGCTCCACTTCTGTATAACCCTGTCTGTAAAGAGAGTTACTCTCCAGTGGTTACCAAAGATCTGCACAGACGCCATCCCACATTCTTCCTTGACAGCCTGCCACAACAGTCCCAAAACCACTGGTGAAAAGAGAGTCTCTGATAAATATTAAGGAATTTTCTAGAGTCTAAAAGAGGGCTGGATTATTTCTGCACTGTCTCAGGAGCTACCTATCCCTGCTGGATAAACATCAGACGTACTGCAGTAGCGGTGCCCTCTCCACAGGACACAGGGGCTTCACTCTATCTCACTGAGGCAAGTGTGGCCGCCAAGCAGAGGCTGGGCCCGTGTCACCACGTACCCTGAGCACCAAGCAGGGCTTCACCACGCCTGTGTTCAACTAGAAGGCCTGAAATGATGGAGGAGAAATTTTTAAAGAGATGGAAATATTTGAAGGTGTACTATACCCAGTGAAAAAAAACACATATGTATTTATGTTATTTAAAAACACATTAAAACAGTGATACATTTTCTAAAGCTGTATGCACAGAAAAGGTTTTGAAGGCATGTGGTCCCTAGGTGGGTGGAAACAACTTGGGAGGGCAATCAGAGATTTTAGCCTTGTCTTTCTTGTTTTTTACATGACAGTTGCATTTGTGCATTACTTGAAAACTACTGTTAAAAAAGGAATAAAGAACAAGAGAAGCTGGAGGATTCAACTCTAGAGAAAACCCAAGGCTAGGGCCTGAGCCCAACACTCCTCATGACACGAAGCACCATGGAAAGAGGATCAGGCTTCCCACCATTTACCGGATCGTTTCTTTGACTTCGAAGAGCCCTTGGATGACTTTTTGGGCTTCTTTATCCGTTGGTATTTCAGAGCCTCCAGCCTCTCAGGTGCAGCAGCGTTCCCGGGTGCAGGTGGAAGTGTTCTGGAAGGGACAATTAGAGAGGACAGGTCAGCTCCCAGACAAGGGAGCTTTTGAAGAGGGGCTGAAGAAAGCCAGATGGCTGACCGACAGGAGGACAGGGTCCAGTTCTACGGAGTCCAAGGTGTCCACGATTGGACACCTGCCTTTCTTTGGCTCCTGGAAGGAAGAAAACCCTGTAGGAAGCTCCAGCAGCACGGACTACCTCAGGTGGAACCGAACCTGCAGAGCAACCAGAAGACCCTAGGAAAGGGAGAGAGAGAGACTTTAATGATAAGCCCCGTCCCACGTAACTGGAGCTGGCGTGCATGAGCGGCAGAGAAGGAAGCAGGTTCAATGTCTGAAGTTCCTAGAAATCATCACAATCAAGACCTTTGAATAAAAAGTAAAAGGGCAAATTAGAGCAGGAGGCTAGCAACCCCCCTTGCCACCAACTGTCCCCCATCTGCAGGGTCGGGAAGGACTGAATAAGAAAGCCAGCACCCGGGAGATGCACGACACAAAACCTGGCTTCCCCAGGCTCGTCCACTCTAGCTGCAAGATTCAGGCAGAACCTCAGCAGCTGATGGCAACAAATACTTGTCATTTACCAACAGTTTCAGCAGGGGTGTCTCCTTGACCTGCAGACGAGGCTCAGACCTTCCAGCCACGTAAGAGAACAGAAGAGGGTGCAGGAGATTACGACAGAGCACCGGGACTGGCAGCCTCACAGAGCCCTTGTTGTCTGTGACAAGTGTCGGTGGGTCTCTCATTTTAAGATTTTAAGATCCCACAGAGAAACAGAGGTGGCTGGGAGAGGAGAACATGTATTCAGGTGTCTCGTTCTCCGCCGTGATTGTGAAATGCATTTTGTCATTTGCGTGGTGGGTCGACTGCACGGTTAGGACGTGGTCACCAATTCACGTGGAGCCCCTGCAGCAGCCCAGGTGGCAGAGGGGCCGCAGAGGACTGGGGAGGGCGTGGTCTGCGACACTCTGCACACTGGAGAGAGTTTTTCAAGAGTCATAAAGGAAGAAAACCTAGAAAACGCATTAGCAATGCCATTTCTTCTCAAAGCCAGCCCAACTGGGTGCCTGGGGAACAACGAGGGAAAGAGGGAGATAGGTCACGCTGCCTCCCAGCAGCGCTGGTATTAGCGCATGATCAGGGAAGCAGGCACGCTCTAAGGCCATGACGGATGGATGTGACTCGCACTCTTCCTCGCCTCAACCTTCATATCTCCCTCCCCCATCTCCAATGCAATCGGTTTTTGGTAAATCCTAATTAAAAGAAGTAGGACGGACAACACTGTGAGGGCAAAGAAGTCCCCAGAGGTCTGCAGGCAGGCTGTCTGAGGTGAAAAGCATGTTAGAGTGATAGGAAAACTGCAGCCCAGCTCCCCAACATCAAATATCTTTGCAGGGAGGAGGGAAGAGGAAACTTACAGGCTAATTGTAGATAAGCCTCTCTCGTCTCTGGGGTTCCTGCATTAATTGGCAATGAAGTGACCTCCATCTTCTTTGAGGGCTGTCATCATTCTATAGTCCTTTAGTCCATAAAGTATCAAGAAACTCCCTTAAAGTTCAGGTCAGAGCCAATGTCTTCATTTCCCACAGCCCCTGAGAGCAGAGCTAAGCAGCTTGCACAGGATTTGCTTCCCGTGGAAGGTAGTCCAACTCACCGTCAGAAGTCTCCCCAGAGACCCAATATGCCAATGCCCCATTCCTTCCTCTTTTACAAATCCCTCTGGCTGCCCAGAGACCCTGTGCCATGGCGGCAGCTGGCAGGGAATTTGAAGGCAGACAAAGGGTGAGATGCCTAGGGCAGGAGGGGCTGCGCCCTCCCAATGCTGGTGGAGTGTCTTCACCCCCTCCTTGACTAAGACTTCTTCATGCTGCCTAAAAGGAAAATCGAAGACACGAGCCCACCCGCTCCATTGACTTCTGTCTTCTGGCCCTGGCCAGCGTCTTCAGAAAGACTGCACAAAGTGAGCAACGCATGGCCCGGGCGGGCACACAGCAAGCACGAACTGTGCCTCCAACCTCACTCCGGCCTGCTAGAGCACAAGAGAAACTGGGATAGGGGACCCTGCTGTGGAGTCTCCAAGCCAGGTGAAGCTGGCAGAGGGATGTATGTGGTTGTTAGAATCAACATCTTATCACTATTTCACTTTTATCATGTAGCACTGATTTACCACTTACCACGTCAGACACTTTCCTGCGTTCTCTATGAGAACTGCCTTTACTCTTTGTAGCAACCCTAAAAGGTAAATGCTACATTGACCCCCATTTTTCAAATGAAGAAACTGAAGTCTAGAGAGGCTAAGCAACTTGTCCAATAATCCGGTTATGATGTGAGAGAACCAAACCTCTTGGCTAAACTGCTCTTCAAACTTCTTCCCAATAAACACAGCTACAGAAGCTGTATAGAAGAAAAACACTGCATCCACACCACACCTGAGCAATAAATCTGCCCTGAGTGCACTAGTAGCTTGTCACTCGTGTTCTCTGCTTCAGTGGCAGAACCAGGGTAAGACAGACCAGGGGTGGGGAAAATCTAGCAAAAGTTATATCTTCAGGCAAAAATTCCCAAACAGTAATGATCCATTGAGAAGGAGTAGCCAATTTTCCCTTGAGAAACAGCCAAGCTACAGCCCTTCCAGGACACCTGCTGCCCACCTGTTTCAACTCTTGGCTCAGGGCTCAAACACAGCCACAGGACAGAAAAAGCCTCCTGGACACACCAAGACACTCGCTCAAGACAGGAGGCAAAAATAAAAGCAAGTGTCTGGCAGGACGGACATGAAATGTGTTCCAACAGACTTTACGACAGCATGGAAAGGCTTCTTAGAATCAAACTGCCTCCCTTTTCTAGGAAGGCTGACCATGTCCACTGTCAATGTCCACCCAGGGCCCTTCCAATAATGCAGCTTTTGGTCCTGATGCCACGGATGGGAAGCTTGAGTTAAGCAACTCCATCCTATCCCTGGAACCAAGCTGTTGCATAAGCCTGATTTCAACCTGTAGGTTACCCTAATGCAACAGAATCCAACCCTGGGCTCTCCAAGAAGTTGAGGTCACAGTTCTCTTTCCAGTCAGCCAAAATTCTTCCTACACATACAGGAATGTGCAAACTCTGGGGCTTTCCTTCTCCCAGGAAGTCGGGGTATTTCTGAAAGAGGAAGGCCTCAAAGCCTAGGCCTGGTGGTGTTTCTTGCAGTTCAGAACTACAAAAAATTGCTGGAATTTAGTTTACTGCTCCCTTTTTTCCTTTCTCTCTTTTCAAAAAATCCATACAAAACCCAAATCATGCCCATGTAAGCCCAAGAGGTCTCAATTACCTCGCTCTCTGCTTACCCAAAGGAGTTGAGGAAAGATGCTGCCAGGTTCAGGCAAACCTCAGGATGGGAAGGTAAAACCCATCTGGACATTTCCTGCCCCTCAGCCTGGAGAACTGACCCTAACACCCAGTTCCATCCTCCCTTAGTCAACACGGTCAAGCAGTGGCTTAGACGGCATTTTCCACCCCTTCTAACTGCCTGGGAGCAAACTCTGCTCGCCTGACTATGCACCGCGGACGGGAGGCAGAGGAAGTCCGCTCGTGTACAAGCCCAGCCAGGGAAAGGGCCATTCCATCCTCCACAGCCACGTGGAGAGCCAGGGGTCTGCAGGTCTGCGCCCACCCAGCCGAACTGCAAGGCGGGACTTTGCCAGCGGGGTCAGTGCTCCAGCCGGTGCTCTGCCTCGGAACTCCACAGGGGCTTGTTTCCAAAGCGGGGCTCCTTCCTACGGCTCCCCTAGCCACACCCACACTCCCGGACCGAGGCCCCGCAGAGGTCATTGCAGGTCTTAACAAGGAAGGGGATGTGGGGACAGGGCACTACTAGTACCACACAGGAGCTAAGGATTGGCTCACCTGCCCCACAGTCCACAAACAGGACAGGCCAACTCCCCATGTTGAGATAGGAGTTAGGAAGAGGAGAAAAAAGGAGAGAAAAGCAGAGAGGCGGGGAAACAACTACAGGCATGGGCAGAAGGAACAGGAAAGAAACTGAAGGGAAAAGAAACAGCGAGAACGCACGTAGACAAGAGGTGTCACAACTTCTCCAAGCAAGACCAAGTGGGACACATGCAAAGGCGCAGCATGAAGACAGCGTCTACGGAGGAGCCTGCGGCGCCCACGGCCCAGCAGCGACTGCACCCCGGGAGGCTCTCAGCAAGCAGCAGAGCGAGGGCTCCTGCTGCCAGCACCAGGAAGGGCTGACCTGAAGGAGGCAGGAGCATTTCCTTCTCCTAGGCTGGGGTGCGGCCAGGCCCGGGAGAGGAACAACGGTCCATCCTTGCTGCCCCTGGTTTCTGGGTTTGCCACAGCAGTGACAGGCTAGCTGGGCTCTCTCGGGTCTGGCCCAGTGGGGGCCCTGGGGAGAGAGGGGGCCAACAGAGTCAGGTGAGGGAGAGAGGAAGTAACAAAAGAGAATGGAGTCCAGGAAGCTTCTAGAAGCTAGGTGAGTGCTGGTCTAGAGCGCTCACACCTCCATGGCACAGGGAGAGAAAATGGGGGAGGTAAAGGGCGCCCCGGAGTAGGTGAGCTCATGAATGTTCGCTCCCTGCAGTGGCTGCGGGGTGTGGCTCCCAGCAGCCTCCCCTCCATTCGGGGACCTCTGGGCTGCTGACAATTTTATAGCTGCAGATCATAAAGACAAGCCAAGGCAGTCTTCTTTATGGGAGGCCACTCCTGTGACTGCACAAGATTTACAGTCCTGAGTTAGGGGAATCAGCCTCCCGGGACATCTCTAGATAGAAGGGCTGTAGCTACGTTCTGCCTGGGAAAGCCAAGAGCGCCCAGGCGGGAGGCTCACTCTCTGCCCCCCAGGATCCCACTGCCTGCATGGGCATGTTCCCAGGGGCACGGGCAATGGAGGCCACAGCAAAAACAAGCACCTTCTAGGCTACTGTGAGAGACAGTGAGCCTCAGGTGGCCCTAGCCCTCTTTAAGAGACTTGACAGGCCCTAAAACGCCCATGTTTCTTTAGCTTCCACCTGGAAGGCTGCTAGAGGAGGGTCAGCCCTGGTGGGGCAGAGGGAGGGGCGCAGTGCTGATCCCCAGGGGTTTTCTCCTCTCGCCAGGGCAACACCCTCTGCCCCAGGGACACCTGCCCTCTCCCCCTGGGGAGGTCCTCCTCAGATCCTTTCCCTACAGCGTGACCCAAGGGTGTCAGCACAGCTACTACGGGGATCTTAAAAGCAATTTGGACCTGAGGGTGAGGTCACATTTCAGTCCTGTGACAACCAAGAACAGGCTGCAGTATGCAAGGGGCACAGGGAAGTGGTGACACTTCCCTGCTCTTGGTCTGGCAGGGCTTCGGGTGACCTGACCCTGAGGAAGCCCCGCTCTCGAGGGGAGACGTGGGCCACACGTCAACGCTGTGCTCCTGGAGAGGCCCTCACGTCGTGAAGAGCCCAAGAAGGCAGTGGGGGTGCAGCCACCCCAGAAGAGCCTTTGGGGGGTTGGGGAGGCAGGAAGGGGGACACTAAGCCTGAGACTGCTGGGAAAACAGGGCGGGGGGCTGTTCCTGGACACCAGAGTGGCCCCACAGTAGGCCCAGGGTGCAGGGATGCAAAGCCGATGTCGGGCATCTGGGTCCCTCGGGGTACATGCAGGGCCCCGGGCTTCTGGGGGAGGCCCTGGGTGTGTTGGCAGCAGGCTGGCGAGGTGTCTGAGTGAGGGGACCTACAGGGGCTCTGGGGGGTGCTGGACATGGGGGTGGGGGCCAGAAGCTGCAGCGAGGCGGGCGCCCGAGCGAGCGTGGCCCGGTGAGGCAGCCGGAGCGGCACGATGTGGGGAACCCAGAAGCCGTGGGGATCGAGGAGCGGCACTGCCACCCCACGGGGCAGTGAGGGGACATGGTTTGGATCCCCTGTCCAGGAAGCGATGGCCCTGCCGAAGCCCCGTCCGCCTGCCCGCCCCCGCCCGCCCAGCCGAGGAGCTCCCTTACCTATTGAGCTGAGGAGAGGCTTGTCTCGACAACACTGCCCAGATAGCTGAGATCAATCAGAAACAAAGCAGTTATCAACACCGGCCGGGGGCAACTGCCCACGCACACCCAGAGGGAAGCAGGGGGGGGCACAGCGAGCACCGACAGGCGAGGCCAGAGAATGGGTGAGGGAGGAGAGGAGAGAGACGAGACCCAGACGCACGATGGGAGGAAGCAGATGAGCGGCTGCACAAGCACACACAGGGCTGCCACGACAGCTTCTGCGCAGGCAGAGCCGGGCCTAGCTGGAGCTCTCCTGCGCCCGCCACCCGCGCCGCGCCCTTCTCCTCCCCAGGGCCGCGTGGGCCGAGGGTGGGAGGCGAGCTTGCACTTCCAGGTCCCAGAGAGGGTGGGGGACGGGGGCAGGGGAGAGCGCGGGGCTCCCTCCTCGGCCACCCCCATCCTGCCTACCACCAGGCCAGCCTGCTCTGGAACTCTCTGCTCCCCTCCACAGGCGGCTACATCAAGAAGAGAGACCAAAGGACGGAGCCAGAGAGAGAGAGAGAGAGAGAGAGAGAGAGAGAAGGAGAGAGGAGAGGGAGGGGGGCATCCAGGGGCACTACAGAGACGTGGCAGGCTCTTCTGAGCAAGTCGGGCCCACCAGAGACGATGGCGAAGGAAGGAAGAGGGGCAGAGAGACTGGCCGGAGAGGAGGGGGAGGGCAGGGCAGAAAGACGAGAGAAGAGGAGGCACAGACAGGTGTCCAGGCTCTGGTACCTGGAATACCAGCTGCTACAGTTTAGAGAGTGCTCTCTCAGGCAGGCTGATCGCGGGAACTTGTCTGTCTGTCTGTCTCTCTGCAGCTTCCTGCGAGGCACACAGGGGCGTGGGGGTGTGGCTCCCGCACACGGTCACAAGGCCTGAGACTTTTCTCCGGGCCTCCAGGACGCACCACTCCAGGAGAGGCCGTGGAGGGGGCTGGAGCCCGGCGCTCACTAACGCTGCCAAGGGGCAGAGTTTGGGAACAGGAGGCGCCTGGCCTGGTGGTCCTAGGAAGTCAGGCTCCGGGTATGGTCCTACTTAGCAAGGAGGAGGGGCCGGGAGGAAAAGGAGGCTGGACACACCACTGCCCAGTGCCAGGATGACGGGGACATGGAGAGCCCTCAACGCCAAGAGGGGCTGGGCGTCCCTCAGAAGCCACTTGCTCTGCTACTCCATGTCCCTCTTCCTCAGGTGAGACGCTCCCAGGAACGCTGTGGGCCTCTGGGAAGATCCCTCACACTGCTGGCAGGGGACCTGGGCAGGTAAGCCCTGCCACCCCGTGCCCACAGCCTGCCAATGCCGCGGCCGTGGCGGCCAGAACTCCTCTCCCGAGGGGACGCTGCAGCATGTCCGAACAAGCCCTGTCGTTGGGTGGATGGAGGGTGTGGGCAGGGCGGCATGAGGGGAGGGAGGCTGACCAGGTGCAGGTGGCAGGAGACGCTGCTCACACTCACCCTGAAGTAGGTAATGTGGGTGGCGGGGGCTCCGGTCGGAGCAGTTCTTCCCCCATCCTTCGAGGGGAAGGCGTCTGTCCAAACACATCCAAGTTGTCCCCAGGCACGGCAGGCGCGGGGCCCGGCGGAGGGGAGGGGTAACCTGTGGCCAGAGTGGTGAAGCCCATGGCGGGCCGGTAGCTGGGGCTCCCGCTGCGGCTGCTCTGGGAAGGGGAGCCCGTGGACGGCGTGGACTTGCGGGAGAAGCTGACCGCAGCTGGCGGCTGCAGGGTGATCTCCGACATCTCCGCCTGCTGCAGGAGGCCCGGGCGAGGCCGGGCACGGGCAGCGAGCTCGGGGGAGCCGGTGCGGGAGCTGAGGGGGCTTTGGGTCAGAGGTGAGAGCCGGGAGGGCTGTAGCACCACTTGATGTAAACTAGGCTCGGCGCGCCTGGCCTGCCGAGGGCTGGGCCGGGGCCGGGGCTCATACCACCGGGTGTCCAGGCCAAATGTGCTGGGGCCACCCTGCCCCCCCGGCTCGGCCGGCTCGGGGTAAGGCAACACGGGTATGCCCATACCTTGGCTGGTATGTCTTAGCTGCCCTTGGCTCGCCAGAGGTTGCATAGGTCTGTCCTGCCACTTGGCGGCGGGGGGCACTGGGGCAGGGCCCCTGCCGGGCGACTTGCCCACCCAGCCCTTGGGTGCCTCCAGGGACAGGATGCCCGGGTAGGCCGCGGGCACCTGCAGGGAGCTGGGGGGCAGTCCTCGGGGGAGGCAGGGCTTGGGCTGCAGACTCTCGGCGACGTCACAGGGGTGCAGCTGGTGGGGGAACATCATGGCTGGGGCTTCCAGCCCCCCAAAGGGGAACTCTGGCCGGCCCCACGGCTCAGGGGAGCGCCCTCCTGTAGGCGTCTGAGTCAAGGGCAGCGTGCTGTTGGAGGCATTCTCTCCATTCTCCTCAGGGATGGTGGGGTGGCCAAAGGGCCCCTCGCTGGGCAGGGGCGGGGACGACAGGACAGAGCTCAGGGGGCTGCCCACTTCTGGCACGTAGAAGGGGGGTGGTTCGACCTCCCCAGGGCTGCTGCTGCTGAGGTACCCATAATACTGGCCGTGGTGGAAGGGCCGGGGGGCAGGGGGCCTGGCCTGGCCTGTGGCCTGGAGCCGACCCTCCAGGCCGCTGGGACCCTCCAGCCCACGGGGCTGGAACCGAGGGCTGTATGCTGGTGGTGGCAGGTAGGACTCCTGGCTGGACGACAGAGGGGTCAGCTGGGACTTGAGGGCAGCCACAGATGTGGGCACTAGCGGGTCCTCGTTCTCCTCGTCCGACTGGCGGAACTCCGGGTACATGTCCGTCTCCTCTGCGAAGGGGAAGCCCTCGATGTGCCTGCTCTTCATCGAGGGCTCCATCTCGGCGGGGTCCATCACAAAGCGGCCGTCGGGCCCCCTGCTGATGAGCTCGATGGGGGTGGTGGCCTCCGCCTCAGCCTCGGCCTTGGCCACGCTGTACTTCTTGCTGCTGATGGCCCTCTTGGTCTTCTTGTACAGTGACAGCTCCTTCTCCCGGGTGGGGCTCAGCATCCTCTTGGCTGCGGGCTGGCCCTGGTCGTCGGAGGACTCTGACGGGGCCCGGAGTGTCCGGATGCTCTCCGGGCTCACCTTGCCGGAGGACAGGCTGCGGGAGGAGCAAGAGCCAGGGGCCATGAGGCGCGGGGGCATGCTGGCCCGGGACTTCCCATCCTTCTCCCAGCAGGCAACAACTAACTCCTAAGGTGATGCTGCAGAAAACTGGCTGCATCTCGTGCTGAGAGACACTTTGGCCGACTCTCCACTGTCTAGATGTGCCTCAGCCTTCTCTGCAATGCACACTCCTGTGCTTTCACTCTGGCCTGCCCCACGCTGGGCACCCCCCGCCTAGGCACACCTCCAGCTTCATTCCCGGCTTGTGCAGGAAACACAAGCTCATTTTAATACTGACTGAAGCAAGACATATTAACAAGGCGTATCTGTCAGGATGGAAAAAAGTTAGAGAAATACCTTCCAAGGCTAGAGAGGAATGGATCGCTCGCTAATTTGGATTATTACTCTGCCACTCCCTCTCTCGGTATGGGCAACTTAAACATGTGGGTCAGTTAACAGGCAACCGCTTAGAAATTCAGAACTGGGGCTGGGCAAGGCCAACCATCCACCCGTGCCCGCCCTTCACCTCCTGTCCACAGCCCGCCGTACGGCTCTCCTAGGGTCAGAGACACTTACGGAGACTCCAGGCTCTTCCTGCAGTGAGTGATGGAGAGTGGAGGGTCTGGAAGAGAAGAGAAGGGGGCAGAGCCCACTGAGGCCTGAGCCGCCAGCAGCTCGGCATTCTCCTGCCCAGGGGTGAGCAGGGCGGCAGCAAGCGCAGAGGGAAGGAGCTGCCTTCACGTCTGGCATCTCTGGGCCTAGCTCAGAAGCCTGTGCCCACCCAGGCCCTGCCTTTGTGCTGGCTCGGGCCCGTCAGCCTCTCCCTAGCACCCCTGCTTCCTCACTCCCTGTTCCAAATCAAGTCCCATTGGCAGCTCCACCCACAAGACCCCAATGTCCCTATTTCCAAGGGGAGTTCATGCTAAAAGTGGTCCATCTCTCCTAATGGGGAGCATCTGAAACCAGGCTAGGTGGGGAGGGGGACCGACACCCACCTTTTTTGCGCTTGAGCTTACGCTTGCGCTGCTTGTTGACAAAGCAGGCGGCCAGGGTGCTGAACAGGATGGCAGCTGCCAGGAAGCAGATGGTAGCTACGATTCCAGCCAACACAGGCCGCGCCAGCCCGTCCGCGGTCAGGTCCGGCTGCGGGAAGATGTCTGCAGGGAGGGCAGAGAGCACTTGAGTCCGTCCCTCCCCTGGGCGCCACCGGCCCTAACACACGGCCCTCAAGTATCCCGCCCTGCCTCTGTGGGACAGGCAGTACTGAGGCTCAGGCCCCACGCTTGGCTCTCATGGGGAGGTCTGCACGGCAAAGCGACCAGGGAGAAGGGGAGGGTCTGCAGAAGTCAAGCAATCTTCACACAGCTTCTAAAAAGGACAGACATCTATGCCTTACTTCAGTGCTAATCTGTACTTGCTGGTGCCTGACATTTTGCAAAGCGCTTCCATGCATGTTATTGGGCCTTCTCGCATGACCCCCATGAAGGACACAGAGCACACATACTGTTCCCACTCGCTAAATGAAAAAGCTCGGACTTGCTTAGCTGGGGAGACTTGCTTATGTAGACACTGCCATCAGTGCCAACCCAGAACCCAGTTGTTCTGACTTCCAGTCTGGGATTCTCTGCCTTCCACCATGCTGTCTCCACAAAATGAGAGCCCAGGTATGAAGGCACCTTGAAGGTAGAACACGATAGCAGGGAGAGGGACCATTACGTTAGAATTCAGATCCACCCATGTTTGAACCCCTTACAGCACAGGCAAGCAGCTTTCTACAGGGAGGACTGGCATGCTCTGGTTATCTCAGGTATGGAAGAACACTACAGCTGGCACGGGCAGCAGAGATAGGCCCAATTCTCTCTTCCTAGGTAAGGAACTGAGGCCCCGTTTGTGCCCAGATTCACAGAGCTCATTACTGACACAGCCAGGACTAGACCCCGGCCTGTGTATTATACTCATAGCACAGTTACATCAGTAAGTGCCACTCTAGGTTCATCACAGGGAAAATCGATATATTGTGATATTTTGGCCAGAATTCATTGCTACATCAATAAGAGTAATGGATAAAAATAATTTAAATTATGCTGATTGATTGAGTGGAAAATGAACGTTACAGCCATCAGAAAGGGGAGACCTAAATACAGGGAATGCTGAGGTTGCCGCATCCTCATTCTCCCATGTGGAATCGTCTGACTAGGCCTGTTTCCTTCCAGGAGCCGGCACCAAGCTACTGGGAACAGAACAGCCCACTGAGGTGAGCCTGCAAAACGCTCAAGTCCTCTACTCTGGCCTTGGCTGTTCCTCCATCTTTGAGTCTCTTCCTGGAGAGAGGCCAAGACAGAAGCACTCTGGTTCTGCTGCCTATAGGAGGACAACTTTGTTTTTTAAAAAAGTCTGCTGGCCCCTAATAAAAGAGGCAGAAATCACACTCTCCTCCTGCCCCTGCAATCTCATCCCACTCCGGCCCTCCCTCCCTGCAGGCTGCCCACACTGGCGCCTTCCTAACTGCAAGTGCTGCTGCACCGGCCTCTTGGCCCACACCCTTGCCACTGGGTCCCCAGGGGTTCTGGGCGGGCAGCGCTAAGGGAGTGGCGCCGTCACCTGCCTGCTCTCCCTACACCAACGATGCTCCTTCACTCAGGGAGGGACCCTGCTACATTTCAGGAACTGTAGCTGGAGAGATGTGTAGCAATGGGACCAGGGCCAAGAGAAAGGAAGATAAATGGAGAAAATGCTAGGGAGTTGGCTTTATTTAGCCTGAAAAGATCTAGGGAGAGGAAGGAAGGGAGGCAAACAACAACAAACAACAATTTTCCAAATAAAACCCATGTAATTATAAAGAAGTCTGCAACAGGCATTCAATAAATGCTTGACCTGTTGTTCCTTCCCACGGATTCACGGCCCCACCCGCATTGCAGAGCATAGCACTAGATGAAACCAAGAATGTATAGCAAGTAGCACATAAATCAAGTCCTTTTTGACACTCTAAGATTAGTTGAATTTCTTTATGTGGCTATCTTACAGGTGTGTCAGAAACCTAAGTTGGATAGAATCCCACGCATCACAGAAGCATGGATCCAGTGGGCTTAAGAAATGCCATGACTCACGCAGTTTCCAATCCAGCCTCTCCTCCCCCGTTAGCTGTTTAGCAAAGGGACTCCCATGCAGCTGTGGGGCTTACGTCCTTGTGGTTGTAAGAGAAGCCCCAACCCCACAGTACCTGTGCTGGAGACGCCGGCGATGTTGCTGGGCTCGCTGATCAGATCCTGCATGACGGCCAGGACCCGGAACTCGTACCAGGTGTCCTACAGCCCCAGGGACAACACCCCATCAGCTGAGGGACCCAAGACAACCACTGCCCCTCCCCCACTGGTCCTGCACCTGGCCTCCCGCAGAACGGGGAGCCCAAAGCGCTGCTAAGCACTGCTAAGTGTCTGACGGTAAGTGACTGGTAGCAGTGGCCAACTGCTGCGTGTAAACACCCCCACCATGGCTGGTTTCAAGCCAAGCACAGGAGATCATGGAAAGAGATACCCACAATGGGCTCTCGAGGGCCACAGTGAGCCGACTGCAGCATGCCACTAAGTGAGTGCCCAGGCAAGGAAGGGGGAAAGAGAGATGAGATTGTCCCTGTCCACGAAACAAGCTGCTTCCTCTCCCCAGCCAGAGAGAGATCCAAGTTTAAAGAGGATCAGTTGGAAAAACAGATAATGCATCTTCCTCCAGGGGTTCTAACTTATTAAAAGAGGGGTCCTTCCCTGGGCAAACCTGGAGACAATCCTTCTGGGACTTGCCCCGCCGCCCAGGTGAGACTCAGCAGGGAGCTGAGGTCAGCAATCTGTCTGTCCATGCTGGCCTCTCTGCCTGCCCTGCCCAGCAAGTGTCAGACCTTGGGGAAAATCCTCAGTGCAGCACAAGTCCCCATGGCCACCAAGCTGGCCCTGAATCTGTGGGACCTCTGCAGAGTGATCTGAGGAGCCCAAGCCTCAGCAGCAGATCTGGAGGACCCAGGAATGGTGGTGAGGAGGTGCAGCATGTGGCTTGACTTCATAACCTGAGCAGGTCACTCCAAGCTTCCAGTGGCTCCAGAGTCATGTCACTTCCACAATTTGGGAAGAAGCAGCAAGGAGAGCAAAGCCCTCACCTGTGACAGATCCTTGGCAAAGAACTCTCCGTCGGTGCCTGGGATGCCATCGTCAAGCATCTCCCAGCGCTCGCCGACGCGGAACTCCATGATGTAGCGGTCGATGGGAAAGCTGTGGTTGGCAGGCGGGAGCCAGGACAGGAGCACACCCTGCTGAGTCCGGTTAGCTATGAGGCACCTCGGTGGGGTGACCAGCACCAGGGGTTCTGGAGTTGTAATAGGGAATGCTGTGCCAGGGAGAGGGAGAAGGGAGATGGCATCAGAGCGCCGAGGTCACCACGGCCCCCACGCTCCTGCGCACGTCATTTCCGGGGCAAGAAGCGGGACAGGTCAGGGCCAGTGGGGCCAGAGCTTCATGATTCTGTGTTCAGAGCTCTGCTACAGAACATGCATGAAGGAGTCATGAACCTCAAAAGGGGGGAGACTGGAAAGAGGGAAGAAGGAAGAATGCGGGGGAATCAAAGTCTCTTTTGTGCTCTTCAAGGAGCTGGGCATATCTTCTCACAGCCTTCCTTGCCCGGGGGCACCAAACGAGGCCCAGCAGAGGAGCTGAGAGCCGGGGTGAGCATCCCACCCTGCAGCCCACCTTGGCGGCTGTTCAGGAGAGAATTCGGGGACAGGTAGGGTCGTGCCGCCCACTCCACATGGGAAGAGCCTGTTCCCAGCGGCCCTCCCTCCTGCTTCAGGGGACCTGCAGGCAGGGCCCAGGAGGAAGGAGTCCCAATCTCCCCTGCAAAGCCACAGAAGTTGCAAACATGTGGCCTCACAAGGAAGAATAAAATTCTAAGCCTCTTTCCTCCATCTGAAAACACAACAGGAATCTGGCCGAAAGTGTTCTGAGACTGGGCAAAGCCCACAGAAGGGTACGAGAAGTCCATACTGGGAGATCAATGCCACGATTACGTGACGCACTTAGCAAGGTGCCGGTGTGCAGCAGGCCACACGTTCGCCGCGTGGGCCGTCCCTCTCACCGCCTCTCACCCCAGCTCCTCCGGGAAACAGCCCCAAGGCAGCCCAGGCCGGGCCCTCACCTAAAGTGTTCACAGTGACCACCTCACTGAAGGCGCTGGTTCCCAGCTTGTTCTGGGCCAGGACGCTGAACTGGTACGCTGTCTCGGGCTCCAGGGTGTCCACCAGCAGCCAGCTGGGTCCCGGCGGCACCGGCAAGGACAGCCAGTCATGGGGCCCAAACTGTGCCCGCTTCATCCTGGCCAAAACAAAGAGAGAGGGCAGGGAACAAGGGGTCGGGTGGGTTACACTGGAGAGAAGAGAGTGCACACAAGGGTCCTCATGGAGAAGGCAGTGGGTGGGCCTGGCGTTCCCGGGTTCAAGGGCAGGAAGAGGGGATGACCGAGGCGGGAGACCTGCCCGGCTGTGGCTGTGCCAATCCTCATGATGCCGGGTCACCAGCCGCGGCTGGTGCCTCCTCCTCTGATAGGGCCCTGAGGTGTGAGTCACGCTCACGACGCTCGTCATGTCACCAGTCGCACTGCGGGAGGATCCCGCCCTGGGTGTGGCCCCAAGAGTGGGCTCTGCCTTGGGAGGCTATGAACACTAGAAGGTGGAGAGGCACAACTCAGCAATGGTAGGACTAGGGAAGGAACCCAGGTGACTTGGCTGCCACCCTCCCAGCGACAGTCAAAAGTGGGACCCAGCGTAACCCACAGGGCTCCCTCAGTCCTGTCCGATTTGGATCATCTGAGGACCTCCAGGGCATGTGACAAAATGCCCAGGGTCTCCCCGCAGTGGGACAAGGATCCCTAAGGCCTTCAGAGGTACAAATCACAATGCAGGGCAAGGTCACAGCACGTGTGGAGGGTACTGAAACCAGGGGTGAGGGCTTTCCCTGGCTGTGCCCCCACCTCCCAAAAAGCCACACAGCAGCCAGCGGCAGGTGCAGTGCCGCCAGTCACCGCAGGGGGGAGACGTTGTCCCGTGGGAGTGGCCCTCTGCTGCAGCCCTGAGCTGTACCTCAGTGGATGCCCACCGGGTTCCCCTCTAGGTATCAAGGCTGCCACCATGTATGCCCAGGAGGGTGAGCTGAGGCAGCAGAAAGCACAGCAGAAAGAAGCTAGTGCCAAACGCCTGAGTCAGTACACGGGGGGTTAGAGGCAGTCAGAAAGAAAGGCGGCAAGGAGACCTCCCCCAACCCCGGCACCCGCCCTTCCCGCCGGGGCACTGAAGCAGGGAGTGGCGTGATGGAGCGATGCAGATGAGCAGCAGCGTGCGGCGAGCCACAAGCAGCAAGGGAGCCCCTGTCTACGCCAGACCTCCCACTCGGGCATCCCCACAGATGGCTTGGCCATGCCAAACGCCCCTCCCCTGGCCATGCAGCCGCCTGGCAGCACCACGACCTGCAGCAGCCACCGGGCAGGCTTTTGAGGAGTCCCCCACCCTGCTGCGGGAGGAATAAGGACAAAGCGGTGGGAGAGTGTCCGGGTTACAACTGCCACCCTGCAGATGCGTTCACCTCTCCAGAACTCAAGATGCCCAGGAAATTGGCACCAAACCACTCTGACGGGCAACAAGGAGGTCCCCTTCTCAACCTCCCTTGCTGTTGAAAGTGTATCGAGGGTCTCCTGAATCCCCCTGAGCTCCCCTCTGGAGTCCCATTTTTCCTCCTCCCCAGGCTCTGGCTGGGCCTGGCTGGAAGCATAAGCCCAGGTGAGACAAGCCTGAAGGAGGCGGCGAGGGGGCTTGTCCTCCCCGCCTAAAGGTGTCACCCACGAGGCAGGTGGCCACAGCTCTTGGCTCGGGACAGGAGTGTGGGGAGAGAGCAGCCCTGGGGTGATGGGAGGAAGTCAGCTGGGCCTCTCTTTCCTCCTTTCCTGGGCCTCCTGTCCTCACCCTGATTCATGCATTTTTGAGGTTTCTATGTCCCCTAAGGTTTGGGCAACACTCTCGAATCACTGCACCTGGCTACGTTCACAACAAGGAATAAAAGCAAGAAAGAAACACACGGTCCTAGAGAGAAAGTGCCGCTGCTGAACACACCCAGGAAGGGAGCATCACTTCTCCACTCTGGGTTCTGGGACCCCTGGGGAAGGGACAGAATGCAAATTAGACTCCTCCCTTCAGGCTGGGCTATTCCACAAAGCTCTCATGGATTAGGAGTCTCTCCCAGACTCCAGAGGAACCTAGAGGAATGAAGTAGGGCACGAAACAGGGGGTAGGGGACCAGCCGGGAGGGGCAGCAGAGAGTCCTGGGCGATTCAGGCCACAGCCCAGATGGGCACCCCAACCTGCAGGGCTGGGGACACAGCCCGTCCAGAGGCCCTCACAGACCACAGGCAGGCGTCATCCACGAGAACTGGTCGCTGCCTCGGCCCACCTCGCTGTCTGCAGGTCTGGCAGGAGAGGAGCCGTGTCCCCCGCCTCCCCCCACGTGGGACCGCCTGCCGTCGGGGCGGGGAGGGGGGAAGCAGAGAGCAAAGCATGCGGGGGTGACTCACAGAGGTCCGTACCAAACTGAGAATGTCTGCTCGTATCCTCCGTCATAGCCGGGTTCCCAGGACACGTTGGCAGTTGTCATGGAGACCTGGACCCGGACACTGCCCGGGGCATGGGGGCTGGTGCCTGGAAGCCAAGCGGAGACCCCTCAGACTGAAGAGAACTGGCCCTGTGGTGCTGGGGGCCCAGTCTCATTGCGGGGAGCCCCGGTGGCAGCAACATGCAATACTGCAAGTGACATTATTGGGGGACGAGGGGATGCTGTCCGTGCTGGCTCCCTGACCCTGCTGGTTAGCGGGGTTGTGGAGGGAAGCCCACCCCACTGTGCAGTCTGGTGGGACTAGATCGCATGAGCATCAGGAATGCCGGCCAAAGGAAAACCAGAACGCTCCTTATCCCAGACCCAAATCCTGTGTTCCTCAGGCAAGCTAGAAACACTGTCCCCTAAAGTCCCAGGGAAAGCTGAAAAGTCCCATCTCCTGCAAAGCTCTCTGGCCTCACGAGACAGCCACATTCCACCTGAACCCTGGCTGAGAGGCAGCACGACACAGCAGGTAAGAACTTCAACTCGGGTTTGAGTCCTGGGCCCAGCACTTATTAGTGACGTGACCCAGGAAAGGGGTTCGAGCCACGCCAGCCTCGGTTTCCAAGAGCATAAATGGGGGAAACATGAGCGCCCACCTCCTGAACTGTGAATGGTGAGGGCTGCAGACGCTCCGTGGGTACAGAGCCTAAAACTGCTGGTAACAGCTCAAAAGTGTTGGCTGTGGTTACAGTCATAGCTGTCAGGACACAGAGGCACAGGCTGCAGGGGCAGGCGAGGTCCTGGGGACACCTACCTCAGGCCATCAAAAATGGGAACACCAGGGAGAGACGTCCCCCCACCCAGCCCCAGGCCACAGGTCTCAGCTCAGCGTCCCCGTCCAAGGTGCCGCACGGCCCACTCCTCTGCGTCCCAGTCTGTCCAGCTTGCTCCCTGGCCCTTCAGCTGGGCGTGTCCACAGTCACTGCCAGCTACACAGCTGCCTCTTTTCTGCACCAGAGGGGGTGCTGGGTGCATTCCGCCCGCCAGGAGACGACCTCCCCAAGGATAAGACCTTCCCTTACAGAGCCCACACGGGGCGAGGGCTCCACGCGTTGGACTCTGGGCTCAGGGGCTGGACTGACTTCAGAAAGACACCGCAGAGTACAGACAGTCACCATGGGACACCCCCAGCACCCAGCACCCGGACCTCTGCCGGCCGCGTACCGATGACGGTGAGGTGGGTGCTGGCAGTGATGCTTGTGACCACATTGGTGGCGACACATTCCCACTCCCCGTGGTCCTCCTTACTCAGGGCGCGGAACTGGAGACTCCCGCTGGGCAGGGCGTTGTGCTTGCTTCTGCTGGGCTTCCCTACCTTGGCCAAGAAGGGGGCAGGGAAGAGGGCAGGGACAGAAACGGAGGTGAGGGGAGAAGCCACCAAACCCGATGCTGCCCCTGCTCCAGAGTGCCCACTGCTCTGGGAAGTCCCCTCGCTGCTCAGAGAGGATCCAGAACAGAACCAGCACCAGGTCCCCGCCACCTCCCCCACGGCCCCAGGAACTCCGGAGCCCAGGTACCTTTCTCCATGTGATGACAGGGAAGGGGTCCCCTGCGGCCGCACAGGGGATGAGCAGCTCCCGGCCAGCTTCCTGCCTGTACTCCCAGCCTGGTAGCACCGTAAAATACGGGGGGTCCTGGGAGGAGGGCACAGGCACACCCGTGAAGTCGGGTGTTCGGGTGCCCGTGCACATGCAAGCCGCTCACAGCCCTGGGGCCTCACCTTCAGGACAAGCCGTGCAGGAGCAGACTGGCCCATGGTCCCCAAGGTGTTGTAAGGCACACAGGTGTAAGTGCCAAGAGCCTCCTCTGTGGCCTCCTCAATTCGAATGGAGCCATCTTCCATCAGGGTCCAACCTAGGTTCTGCCGGACAGACAGCAGAGCAGGGAACGCGGTCAGGGAGTGGGCACCTGTCCCAGCTCCCCCTCCAGGCTGGATCTGAGCTGCGCAGGCAACACCAGACTGAACCCCTGCTCCAGCTGGGGCGGGCATCGCCTGGCATCCCGGGGGAACAGCAAAGCTCCTGCCGGACTACAGACCCCTACGGAAGCAGCTCTTTGTCTTCCCAGAGATTCTGGAGGGGGCAGGAAAGTCCTGGCAGAAAACCAGGCCCCAGAGGCAGCACCTCAGTGTCAGGAGGGGCCTCTCATTCTGAACCCCAGCATGCGTCTCTCTAGCACCTTCTCGACCTGCAGGGGACGGCCGTCTTTGTTCCACTTGACCACGGTGGCCGGCGGCTCTGCATCCACAGGGCAGCGGATGTAGCCATGGATCCCCACAGGCACGTAAATGACAGGGGGCATGTTGAGGACGCGGGCAGGGTCTGCAGAGAGTTGGCGTGGGTGGGAGAGAAGACAGACACGGGGCACCAAGTGAGAAGTCAGGCAGGGGGCAAGCCCGCACACAAGCCCGGATGGGCAGGGCTGCTGTTCCCAGCGCCTGGAGGCCCCCAAAGGCACACTCCAGCCTGCCCCGTCCAGAGTGCTCCTTAAATGCTTTGCCCGTCAGGCAAGGACTCTCCACGTCCATCGTCCTCAGCCCCTAGACCCTGAGCCCCTAGGCCAACACATGCCCACACCCTTTCCCAACGGCTCCTTTCCCCAAAGTCTCTCTTGGGCAGCCGTTGGTTCTCCGCGTAAGGCCATCGCGGGTGTAAGCACAAGAGGGTGCTCCTCCTCCTCTCCATTCTGCTGTTTGTCCAGTCTCCCTAGGCCTTGGTTTCCCCATCTGATTCTGCAGCTGAAATGCAGAATCAACCCTGCCCACAGATCAGACGAAAGGCCCTCAGGAGAGCGGCGAGAGGGCCCCACACATCCTGCCACCCAGCCTGAGTCACCTCCTCTCGATTCTCCCCAACTTCCCCTGAGGGCCACGGAGGAGAAGGACGCAGAACTAAGGCGGCAATAAGGATGAATGAGCTGGTATCTGTTGAGCATTCCGAGCTCTTCAGAGAACAGCATTACATAAATACCAGGCCCGGTTATATATTTAGACATAGCTTCCTACTTTTGTATGGTAGAGTTTTTTTTTCTCTCCTCCAAGGTTTTCAAAGGGTTTATGAATGAGAAATACTCTGAACACTGCTTTTTAGCGGAAATAAAGATCCCCGTCTCACCCACCTGTAAATCTCAACCCCCTGGCTTTTCTTTGAAGGCAGGAAGGAGGTAAAAAAGGACAAGGAGGAGTGGGTGGTGCTGGCGCCGGGAGAGACGAGGAGACCGATGCACACCTCCCGACAGACAGACAGACGGACGGACGGCGGCTGGGGTCTCATCCCAGCTGGGCTCGGCACCCCAGGACCACCTCCCATCGGCTCCCCGCCCCACCACGGCCACCTTCCTGCCCAGGTGGCACAGCCGGCAGCCTGCCCCGAGGGATGGGACGCTCCTCCGAGGGGCAGGTCTCCCTTCAGTTCTGGCCGCTCCAGCCCGACTCGGGGCACGTCCTAATTCACTCACAGCAATGCCTCGACTCCTCCTCTCACTGCGGCCGGGTGCGCTAGACCTGCGGCCCTGGGCTCACGGCTGTGATGCCTGGCACTGACAACACTGCACGCTAAGCGTACTTTTACGTTGTTGACAGTGAAGCAGAGAAACGTGCTCCATCGCGAAGAGAAAACGGTGAGAATGCGAGGTTGGGGGTCCTCGGGGCTCAGGGGGTCCCTCTCAGCCCCACCGCCATGACCACGCCACGGCGCTGTGCGCAAACACCCAGCTCCAGGCAGCTATCAGACGAGCTCTGCCTCTGGGGCCACCAACGGTTTCCCTACTTGTCCTCAGCTCCTGTGCTGACCCCGGGCCACGTCTGCAGACTCTGCCACTTCTCACCCCTGCCCCTCTGGGTGTAAGCACTCCTCCCACACCAGCCCTGAATGACGGAGAGTGAGTGTCACCTACAGCAGCAGCGTGGGGCCTTTGTTGCCTGAGTGACAGGGCCATCCGAAAATCAAAAGGAAGACATTAATCTTCATTACTCATCCTTCCCTCTCACACACATGCTCAGCTTGCCAGGGGGTGGGAGAGCGACTGGCCTTCCCAGCACTGAAGATTAGCAAACAGAATTATTGTGCTCAACAAAAGCCCACGACTGCTCTGGGTGAGGAGCAGCTCGTTCATCTGCATCTCTGGGAACCCCAGAGAAGGGCGCCCAGGAAGCAGGCATGACAGCTCGATCGAGACAGCCCCGGAGAGGGCCCTCTGGCCCTTGCTGGCCACGCTGGCCATGCCGGCCACATCCATGGCACAGAACGGCAGGGGGCGTGGCCGGCGGGAAACCTAGCCCTGCCCCAGCTCCGGGCTGCGCTCCCTCAGTCCCCCGAGAAAAGAGCAACCACTCAAGGTACAGAGGTGGCACCGGCGTCCAGCCCGGGGACAACTGTTCAGAACAACTGCCCAGAGCGCCCGTTTCTCTTCTCCTCGAGCCCAGCCTAAGCGCAGCTGCTGAGGTGAACTGGCTGGCACACACAGCGATGCCCGCCCACAGCACACACCAGCAAGTGCCGGGCCACCCTCCTGCCCAGCAGGGCCTCGGCCTCCTCTTGAGCTGCCCCCTTCCTCCTCGCTCATCCTTCCTCCTCCCTCGTCCTTCCTCCTCCCTCATCCTTCCTCCTCCCTGGTCCTTCCTCCTCCCTCATCCTTCCTCCTCCCTCATCCTTCCTCCTCTCTCATCCTTCCTCCTCCCTCATCCCCCCGAATGGTGCTTCGTGTCCGCTGCCCTCCAGCCTGCAGTCTGGCCAACTGGGCCTGAACCTTCTGGAGCTCCCGCACCCCTACTCACACTGCACCGTCAGGTAGGCTGAGGCAGAGGGGGAGCGCCCCAGACTGTTGCTGGGGACGCAGGTGTACTTCCCTGCGTCCTCTGGCTTCACCCGGAAGATGATCAGGGTTCCATCGATCAGGATGCGCACCCGCAGCTTCAGGTCACTGCAAAGCCAGCAAGGAGACGTGGGGGGAGGTGTTGGCACGTGGGAGAAGGGGGTCCCGCCACAGACACCAGAGCAAGGTGGCATCGGGTCACCTCCACCTCCCCTAGCCCTCGGGCCCCCTGGCATTCCCAGGCCCCTCCCTCAAAGCCCCTCCGTGCAGACTGTGGCCTTAGCATGGGGACACTGGCTGGACCGCCCGCCTCTCCACGCTTCCCGAGCCCGAGGGCACCTGTACAGGCACAGGTTCTGCTCAGGGCCTTGCCCCCGGGAACTGGGTGGGGGCTCTGTGACAGGGTCCGAGTCGGGTGCTCACTTCTGGAAGTAGACGTTCACGTCCTGCCAGTACCAGGTGTAGGTGAGGTTGCCGGGATACGCCTCTGCCCGGCAGGTGAGCAGAGCGTCCTGGGATATGTTGACGGTGATGTTCTCAGGCGGGGAAACAATGAAAGGCGGCCCTGGGGAGACAAGGAACAGGCCTCACCTCACCTGAAGGGGGAGGGCAACAGCACCAGCCTCCCAGGAAGCTCCGAGTGCCCCAGGAAGGGACGCTGGGGACAGCACAACCCAGGCAATTGGCACGGAGACGTTCCCACATGCTGTCTCCCAGCCCCGTCTCCACCACACCTGCCACCTGCACCCACGGCCACCCAGACCAGCCATCTCTCTCACATACACACACAAAACCCTTCCTGCCCTTCCTGCTCCCAGCAGAGCCTGAGCCAGAGACACGCAGGAGGGACAAAGGCCACTCGTTTTACATCCAGAGCAAGGAATGATCTTGTCTTTGGAGAAGTCAGAGCCTTGTGCCGCTCTCCAGCCGGAAGTCAGGAGGGCAGCCGGGGTGCAGAGGCAGGGCAGTGGGCAGTGGGCGCGATCCCTGCAGTCCCTGGCGCTGGTTGCCCAGACAGAGGCACCAGCTGGAGCCTCCTGAGGGCGGGCAGCTTCCCTCCAGGCTGCAGGGACCTCTGACCTGGCTGTGGCTCTGCACTCAGAGCAGGAGGCAGGAGGAGCATGTGCCACTGCCAACCCTCCCCTGCGTTTCTCTCGCAGGCAGGGGTGAGGTGGCAGAGCAGGTTATGGGCTCTGCACAGACCCCTCAACTCGGATGCTGCCCCATGTGGGGCAGTGCCCGGCCCCTCCTTAGTGACTCTGGGGCTCCAGGCAGGACAGACTGGCATCTCCTGGTGCTGACTGCACAGACCTCAGCTCTGCCAAATGTCCTTAGTGTTATTTAACTGTCTGGGGCTTGGATTGAATTCCTATATTTATTGATGCCATCACTAATGGATAGATGACCTGAAGGAGGTCTCCCCTCCTGGGGAGATGGAGGCATGGCAGGGATGCCATCTGGACAGAGGGAGAAACCAGAAGCCCAGGCAGCACACTGCCTCCCTGCCACACTGTGTGGTGCCCGGCCACAGCCTCTGGGCCCAGCCCTTCAGCAGGCAGGCCTGTGCGGGAGCCGAGGGTAGGCACACGGCACACAGGAGCCCCGCACAGCTCCTCACGGGCTGCATCCCCACCCCACCCCCCGCTGTGCCAAGTGTGCCCTGGGGAAATGCCCTCCATAGCTCACCTGGGCTGACGTCCCACAAAAGAGTCCAAGGAAATATCCCTACCTTGGACAAGCAGGTGTGTTGTGTGGACAGCCTCCCCCTGGATGCTGTACGCTCGACAGGTGTAGGCGCCTCTGTCCTCCCTACTGACTGATGTCACCGTCAGGCTGCCGTCACTCACCTGGGGGACAAGGACGGACGGAGCTCAGCACCCACCCTTGGGCCCCACCGACACTACTCTCAGGCAGAGGGATGCAATGGAAGATGCTGAAGTGGAGATGGCCCCAGGGACACATGCACCTGGGGATACAGAGGGCAGCTGCCTCACTGATCACCCTCTAACGACACAGACAGGACGCCTGCAGCCGTGCTGAGCTGTTGGCTTTCCACCCCCTCTGTGCCTGTGCACACAGCGTCAGTGGCCGGCTGCAGTGGGAGGTCGCCTTGGAGGGGAGCGAGGTGGGGAAGAGCAACTGCTGTGGCCCCAGCCTAGAGCCACACTCACCTGGTACTTCCCACTAGCACCGAGGAGCGTCCCCTCCTTGAGCCAGGTGACGATGGGCTTGGGGTTCCCAAAAGCTGTGCAAGTCATGGTAATACTGCCACCCTCCTTGGCCTCGATGTACTGGGGGGGTGTTTCTGTAAAGGTGGGAGGGGCTGCAAAGGACACCACGACAGTGAAGGACGGAATCAGCCAAGGGGCTGCCCGCAGGCAGTGCCCGCCGGCGTGCGATCCTCAGTGCAGCTCCACGGTGCAAGGAGGAGCCCACAGCGGTGAGGAGTAAACTCACCCCCGGATGTTATGCAGGAGAAGAGACCTGCATCCAGACTCAGCCTGGCCGGGTCCAAAGTTTACACGGTTTCCACCATGCCTAGTGCCTCCACAATAAACTGATGTTTATCGAGCATCTACTACAGGAAAGGTGCTGTGCTCCACACTGGAGACACGACGTCAATGACAGGGCTCTCTCCTGGCCCTTCCAGGACACTTGTTGGACGCCGGCTCCCCAGACTATCCTATCACCCTTCAGCCTCTCTCCTCAGGATTATTCCTCATACACAGGAGCCCCTACTTCCTGAACCCCAGCTCCGCCAGGTCCCCATATTTCCCGGACATTTGCCATCTGAGCCCTGTCTGGGCCTAACACAGATCACAGGCCAAGGCTACAAGGAGTCTTACTTTTCCCAGATTCTGCCGAGAAAATCATCCCCCTTCCACCCTCTCTGGCTCCCGTGGGTGAAAGTGGACACCCCACTCTGCAGGCTCCTCCCTTCCCGAGTCCCCTCTGCCTGTGCCAGGTTATCTCCCCCCTCATTGGAGATTTGATTAAAACTCCATCCTGTTTGGATAATCGGCTTTGAAGAGACTCATTTGTCTGAGCTGCTTGTAGAAGCAATCCAGTCAACCTTAACCCCTTGGACCATCAGTCCCACCATCTTCCGGGTCTTCCGAAATGGCAAGGAGGCCCCCATTCCTGAATGCCAGCCCAGAGGCCCAGAGCAAAGCTCAGAACCCAAGTTCAAGCACTAGCCTGCCACTTGTCGTAATCTTGGGGAGCTCACTCAGCCTCTCTGGGCCTCATCTAAACCATCTCTCCTCCAGAATTGACGTAAGGAATACATATTTGTGAAAAGTATCTCGTAAAATGTTGGTCATCCCGCCATTACTACCCCCATCACGATCATCTCCCCACTAGCCGCACCACTGAGGAGCTTTGGGAGCCGTCTCCTCTCCCCCACAGCCCTGCCCTGAGAACTAGGCGGAGTGCTGTAGGCCCGCATTCTCCCTTCCACTGCGTTCTAGCCATGCAGGCCTTCCTTGTCTCCCTCCAGTGTGCCAAGATCTTCCGCCCTCAGGGCCTCTGCATTTGCTGCTCTCCTGCCCGGAATGCTGTACCCACATCTGGCTCCTTCGGTTCATGCAAGTCTTTGCGACAACACTGCTTGCTCAGCCCATCCATCTAAGATGGTACTCCAGCATTCTCTACTCCCTCGCACTGTTCTGTTTTCTTTCCTCTCTCTCTCACTCACTCACACACCCTACCCACCCTTCTCCCAGCAAAGCCCAAGCCAGAGACACAAAGGAGGGACAAAGGATGCTCTTTTTAAATCCGTAGCAAGGAATGATCTTGTCTCTGGAGGAGTCAGAGCCTTGTGCCGCTCACCAGCCAGAAGTCAGGAGGGCAGCTGGGGACACGGAGGCAGGGCAGTGGGCAGCAGGAGCGATCCCCGCAGTCCCTGGTGCTGGAAAATATGTATTTGTTTCCCTGCTTCTTATCTGTCTGCTTATTACAAGGGTGGCTCCCTGAGAGCAGGCTTCTTTTGCGTAGCACCACTGTGTGCCCAGCCGTCAGCACAGTTCCTAGATCCAGCAGTGCACTCTACAAACGTTTGTCCAGTGAACAAGCGAATGAAACAAACAAAGGAGTGAAGGGTGCACACATATGCACACCCACAGGCCAACACAAATGCAAACACATACAACTACTTAAGAGCATGACCACCGTGATCCACAACCTTCAAAACCCACAGCTCAGTGTGGGCACACGGGGCATGTGGAGAGTGACCATTGAAGGCATTAAGCAGCACCCTTCACACACAAAAACCCAGACAACACACGTTCTCAAGAAAATCAATTCTCATCCAATATCTAAGAACATACTAAAAATAATGATAAAAAGTCCTTTCACGTCCTTGTACCGGGACCCTAGAATCCCAGCTTGCGGCCTCTCTTCCCCGGCAGTGTGTGCGCATCTCCCAGAAAGCCCTCCTCGCCCGGCCTGGCCCCCGAAACACAGTTAACACAGCCACGGCCAGATTACCTCTGGTGTCGAGCTTAAAAGAAAAGATAATAAATTAAATTTACATCCTGAAGTGACAAATTACTTACTAATTACATAATTACTTTATTATTTAGGTGCTAATCAGGAAAGTACTTTGAACAATTTCGAGTTTTCAGGAAAATAATGGTTTGACTCTCAATTATTTACTGAATTAGATGTTAGTTTGCCAGCTGCACTTCCAGGCTTAATTCTTTTTCACGAGTGCCCTATAATTAATAGTGCAGGTTAGAAACAGGCTGGCCTCTCCTCCACCAATTCACCAACCTAAAGCAAACCTTGGCTTGGGCTTCTCGGGTATTTTATGTGTGATAAAGAAATAATTGGGCTTGTTTCCACCCAACTGGTCTTCAAAGAAAACACAGAAGGAGAATGAGTCAATTTGTAATTCTAATTTTTCACTGGCCTTTCACTTTCCAAAGGTGATCCCTGTCAGAAAATGCCGACATTAAACATTCCGGTTTGGAAGCGATGGAATGCCGGTGCTTGGATTCTTTCCTTCAATAATGGAAATATTTATGATGAAACGAACCTCAGAACTTGGGCACAAGGGAAAGCAGCAGAGAGACCTCTCTTTTACCTTAGGAGTGTCTATTCTGCTCTACCTGTGCGCAGGTAGGCTCCTTGATTCGGCAAAACATGCTCCACCGTCAGCCCTGGTTCTCCAGCCTGCAGCAGGCAATGTCCCGGGCCCAGCTCTTCTGCCAGCGTGGCCACAGGAACACCCTGCCCAGACTCCCTGACTGTGCTGCTCCCTCCCTCTGCCAGGAGTCCCCTTCCCACCTCCCACCTGCACCTGGCTGTCTCCTGCCCTGGCCGGCCTGAGCTCAGGCCGTTTCTCCAGAGCAGCTCGCTCCCCTCTGTGCTCTCAAAGCCACACTGCAGGTCCTCTCTGGACTTGACCTCTCCTTAAGAGCCAGGACTGGGTCGTGCCTGCTGCTGCACCCTCACAGCCTGCCACAGGTGCACATCCAAAGTGTGCTTTGAATGGACAGTCACTGATGGATTCACAAGGACTTTTAAACTACCAAAGCCCTCTGCCTCTTCCAGGCCTGCTGTCCCTGCTATTCAGTTTTCATCTGACTTTATGTTTTTCTCTCTTGAGAAGGAGGATGGCCAGCATCTCACATAATTACCCACATGTAATTAATGTTCTGGACACTGCAAGACACTTCCTCACACAGCATTTCATTTAATCCTCACAACAGCTCTGTAAATGGGCATTGGTTTTTGTAACAGATGCAGCTGAACTCAAAGAGGTGACTTCCCTTGCCCGGATCAAACGGCTAACACACCGTGAGCTCGAGACACCATCCAGGTCCTTTAAGGGTCTTGCTCCACGCTCACCCCACTCCAAGCAATCAGGAATTCCCAAAGAATCCACCCCCACTCGCACAAGCGGAAACAGAGATGCTACAGGGCACACAATTCCAAACTAAATTCTACTTTTCCATCCCATGCGTGTCCACTGAATGCTCGGTGTCTTGGGTTCCTGAAGTGGACGCTACCAGCCAGGACGATGTGAAAGGAAAGCAGGCAGCCCACGAGATGATTTCCACCCCGTTTAGGAAAGGGCACAGGAGAGAAAGGAAGTAGCGGGGGAACTCTGGGCCTGGTGCTCATCCAGGCAAGCTTGTAGCAGCAGATTTACCTTCCTAATTATGTTGTGCTTGGGTTACTGTTCAGATGAGTTTTCATTCCTTGCTCACACAACAGCTGGCATCAAAAGGGGTTGACTCAAAAGCTTGCTGGGTGGTAGGGACAACCCACCCAAGATGTAAAATATGTCTCCAATCAGTCTGTCGGGACTGATGGACAGGAGCCAACTGCACCCCATGTGGAGGGTGGGTGGGCAGGCTAGACCAACGTGGATGTGGGGCCACCATCTTGGAGGCCCCTACAGTCCAGTGGTCTTGCTACAATATAAAACCCTCTGTTCCTCCAGGACCCTGGACAGGTACCCAGACCAGAAGGAGCCCCACTAGGTAGGGAGGACAGAGCCACCCTTCACGGCAGGCCAATGTCGACAGGAGCTTCCAAGCCAAGAGCAACACCAGTTTCTCTCTCCCAACCCCAGCACCTACAGTCTCAGACATCAAAACCATAAGGACCTAGCTGCATGTGGCACATGCCAGCACCAACACTGTCAAAGCCGCAATGACTAGTACAGTGTCTGCAACACAGTGATGGCTGAATACATTTTTGTCATCAACTGAGTAAAGAATAAGGGTCTGGCAAAAAAATGAAGCAAAACAGAATGGAAAACCCGCTCCCCTCCACTGTGGAGACCACTTCTCCTTCATGTTTTCGCCACGGTTCCAGCTTCTGGCTCCTCCAGAGTACCGCCTCCCAGTTAGGACTCCCCGGGCCACATAGGGGAGCCTACCCTCGGAGGGGACCCCAAGGGCCCAGCCCCCAGTGCCGTCACAGCAGCCCCAAGGTTCAGCAGGCTCACCCGGCCCCTGGCCCTCACCCGACGCTGGCAAAGCATCCACACACAGCACAATTCATCCAGCCTGAGCTATAAATAGCTGACAGCCATTAAAACTGCTACTCTTCCCAGGCTCCTCACGCTCTGTCAGCTGGGGAAGCCCACTAGCGCAGGGACCGTGTGCGGGTTTGCTCACCGTGGTCTACCCGTCGTCGGGGGCAGGGCTGGCCCGCAACAGACCCTCAGCACATACTCCTCAAGGGAACACGCTGAACGAGGAGCCACAATATCAACCCAAGAAGACAGACCAACGGTGGGACTGCAGGGATTCCACAGGGGAGTGGGCTATCAGGGCCGTCCCAAGGCTGGGAAATGATCCCAGCAGGGGCTGATTTTGCCTCCACAGAGCCTTAACCTTCCTGGTTTCAAGAAACAGCTTCCCTCCTCCGTCTATGGGACTCTGGCAGCACCATGCGCACAGGGAGCTGCCCCTCCTGTGCACCCCCTGCTGAGCCCGAGGCCAGGACAACCAAGGGGGCACCTGAGCCCAAGGCCAGGACAACCAAGGGGGCACCTGAGCCCAAGGCCAGGACAACCAAGGGGGCACCGGAGCAGGCAGCTGATAGCTCACAGGGCCAGGCCTCCCCCCGCCCCCATCCCCCCCACTACCACTGCAGCAAGGGGAGGGACACGGAGCAGGCAGGAGAGGGGCTTCCCCAGGGCAGCCCTCAGAAGCAGTGTTCCTGGGCCCCCCATGGAGGCGGCCCATACGCACCGTTGATAGTGAGGTGGACCCAGCTGCCGTTGTGGAAGGTGTCATACTGCTGGTCCAGCATGAGCACTTTGCACTCGTACCAGCCCTGGTCCTCGGAGCGAACCTGCTCCAGCCGCAAGGATGCCTTATCGTGGAGACTGGCCCGGCCTGGGGGAACAGAGTGGACAAAAGCCCCAGAGGCCATCAGGGCAAAGGCCAGCAGCTCCCAGCCCCCACCCCAGCCAAAGGCAGGGGACCCATCATAACCTTCACACCATTTCCCATGGCAGGGCCCCAAAATAACAGCTGGCACCCACCTCCGGCAGCAGGTGGCAAAGGCAAAGGCACTATGCCTTGGCCATGGAGCCACTCTCCCTCCCCAGCTGGCCCTGCCCCAGCCGGCAACGGCAACTCAATGTGTTTGGCACTGAGAAAAGCCTCAGTTCCTTAGAATACTTCCATTCTTTTGGAGATCTCCCGGGCCCAAGGTAAGGTATGATGGATACAGAGCTGAGAAGAGATGAAGGGGGCGGCGGACAGAGGGTGCCAACAGAAGAGGATGGGGCCTCCGGCGGGCCCTGGAGCACCTCTGGTCAGGTGAAGTGGTATCACTGCCCCGGCTGGGTGCCCAGGACGGCCTCACCTGGCTTCACCCTCTGCAGGGCAGAGGGAAGGCAGGCTGCGGGCTGGATGCTAGGGTCCCCTCCCAGTTCTGCTGCCAGTGCCAGAGGGACAACACATCCTACCAAAGCTCAGCAACTCTAGGAACCGAGGGCAGTGGGGCCCTTAAACCCCCGGGATGAGGAAAGGGTGGGCAGGCAGAGCAGAGAGCCCCGAGCCACCTTCCTTAACTCCACCCTCGCCCCCAGCAGGATGCTGTCCTTCTCTGGCTCCTGGCAAGGAAAAAACCAGGGTCGCCCCCTCCTCCCCGGCAGCAGGGCGGAGCAGCCCTCGGGGGTCAGCCCCTCCCCTCCTACCCTTAGCCAGAGCCAGTTACCACGCCCTCCTCTGCCTTCCTCCCTGTCTGGACACTGGCAATCTGCCCAAAAACCAGACCATCAAAACCAACCCTCGCCAAAAACAGGGCAAGAGACACAGCACAGGAGAGGAAAGGCAGAAACGGAAGCACTCAGACTCAGAAGCCACAAGCAAAGGTAAAAGTCAAGGCCGCGTCCTTCCTCTCTGCTCTCTTCCTCTCAACCCCAACACACTCTCACTCTCTCATACTCTCTCTCTCTCTCTCTCTCACACACACAGACATGCACACGCATCCCCCATGCCCTGCTCCTCACAGGCTGGGGGCAGGCGGCAGCAGTGAGTCACAGCGAGGCCACCGCTGGTGGGAGTAAGTGCCAAGTAAGACACAAGCAGGGCCAGGAGAAGGGGGGCGCGGCGTGGCAGAGCCCAGGTGCCCGCCAGCCACACAGACAGCAGGGGGCTCAGGGATGGGAGGGCGCCCCAACTTCAGAGCAAGCCAGACAGAGCAAATCCTGCCCCTGCTGCCGCGGCCACACCTGGCACAGGGAGGCGGCGCTGACTCAGCTTCTGCCCGGCAGGGGCTGCTCCCCACTGTCCTCGCTCTTGCCCACCAGCCTCTCCAGCCCCTGGGCTGTGCTCCCTGGAAGGGCTGTATGTCTGCATCACCTCCCAGTCCCTCTCCTCCCACCACTTAATTAAAACCTACCAGAGTACAGAGGATCAGAGGAAAAAGACACAGACTGTGAAGAGGGGAGATAAGAGCCGTCAGGAAAAGATAAGAGGCAATAGAGAGAGAGAAGGGCGGAGGAGCCTGTGACCTCCTGGTGACCACTGGGGGCCGGGCAGAAGGGACAGCAAGGCCCAGGAAGGGAAGCCCAGCACCCAAACCTTACCTGCATACTCGGGGTCCACGTGGGGCGGGTAGTAGCCAAACTTGATGAAGATAGGGATAGGGACCCCGAACTTGAACCACTCTACGACATAGGGCGGGGGTTGTCCCGTCACCGGGTGGATCACGTCGCATCGCAGGACCACAGACTCCCCGGCTCTCGCAGTCACAAACTCGGGCTCCTCTCGCAGGCCGTGGGCGCCTGGCGGGACAGCCAGTGGGACACAGAAAGGAGGTGACAAAGAGACCCTGCCCTGGCAGCTCCATGCCCATGTCACAGGGCTGCCCCCCACTCCTCGCGGCTGCCTTCCGTTGGCCCCTGCGCCCGCCACCCACCCTGCCCTCCCCCGAGGGTCCCAAGAGCACCCCCTCCCCTTCTCCACCCCTCTGCTCACACCTGCCCCTTCCTGGGGCCCAAGCACCCCCAAATCTGGGGGGAAGGGAAAGGGGAAGGAAGGAGAGGGGAGCTATTCCCTTCGGTCCTGCAAGCCAGACCTTCCCTACCCAGCCCCAAAGAGCAGCAGGTATAATCACGCCCCTGCCCCCCTCTGACAACCCCCTAGAATTATAAGGACTCATAGACACAGAGGCGGAGGGGCCTCAGCCCTCTCCATGGAGGCCCGTGGCCCTGCCCAGCTGCAGCTGCCTGTGAACATGGAATGTTCTTCCTGAACCAGGACGCTTCCCAGCAGAGCCTGGTAGGAGACGGCAGAGCCAGCCCTCCTCCTGTGCCCGCCCCCAGCCCTGCCGGATGTGCGCTGCACAACACAAGGGTACTCCACGCAGGAGCAGGGATTCCCTGACAAGCTAAGCCGAGGCTGCCCATGGCAACACCAGAGGGAAAACCCCACAGCTGGCCCGGCCCCTCCTTCCCGACAGTGTGCGCCAGCCCTGCTGAAGAGGGGGAGCGGGAGGGGCCTGCCGCCCCCCACTGCCTGGCCCCAAATCCACCAGCCTCTCTAAGAAGCCCCAGACATCATCACTGATAGGAGAACAGGATGCTAGGGACAGAGGAGGGAAGCCCTGGCTGTCCCTACCTTTGGCAGAGGACAACGAAACCAGATAGCAGACAGCACACCCATCCCGGCTGGCAGGAGAGGGGCAATGAAGGAGGCAGGCAGGAGGCCCACCCCCCACCCTCTTGCAAGCTGGAGCACGCCGTCCCATGCACCGTCCCACGTCCCACGCCCCGTCCCACGCAGGGCAGCACCGGCTCCTGGGCCCCAGCAGGGTGTGCAGCCCCACCCCAGCAGACACTCTGCCCACACCAGGCCTCTGCGGCCAGGCAGACCACAAGGTCACCTTGTACAGCTATGTCCTATGGAAGGGACAGCGGGGGAGACCCCTCGCCCCTGCCTTCCCTGGTGCTACCCACCACTCCCACGTGGACCCAGGCTTTCCCCATGCCCACCCCTCCTAGGCTCAGGCAGGGCGTCCCGACTACAGGCAGCACCTAGGACAGCAGCTGCGGCAGGGATGCCAGAGGCTCAGAGCCAGGGAGCCTGCTGGGTCCTCCCATGCGGAGGGTGCCCGGGGAGCAGCACCAGACTCTGTCCCTCCCAGTGCCTCGGTCTGACTTTCTGCATCTCTGACCCATGTGCTCCTGCTTGTGTCTTCTTTCCTGCCTGTCTCCGTCTGGTACCTCCGTCTCCTCGCACACGTGTGTGTGTGTGTGTGTGTGTGTGTGTGTGTGTGTACCTGGCTCCTCTGTGTGCCCCCCACCCCCACTCGGTCTGTCTGTCTGTCTCTGCTCCTCTGTGTCTCTCTGTCTCTGTCTCCCTGTTCATCTCTCTGTCTCTGCCTCTCTCTGGCTCCTTCTCTTTGTGTGTCTCTCTCTGCGTTTCCCTCTCCCTCTCTGGCTCCTTCTGTGTCTCTCTGTCTCTGTCCGTCTGTTTGTCTCAGTCTCCCTCCAGCTCCTGCTGTGTGTACGAATGTGTGTCCCTCTGGCTCCTTCCCTGTGTCTCTCTGTCCGTCTGTCTCTGTCTCTCTCTGGCTTCTTCTGTATGTGTGTGCATGTCTCTGTCTCCTGCTCCTTCTCTGTGTCTCTGCCAGTGTCTCTCTCTTCCTCTCTAGCTCCCACTCTATGTGGGTGATCCTGTCTACCTGCCTGTTTCTGTCCCTATGAGCGTGTGTGTGTGTGTGTGTGTGTGTGTGTGTGTGTGTGTGTGTGTTGGGGGATGGAGGTCTGTGGATTTCTGTTGGCTTGTGCAAGGGGAAGGGGTCTGCCTGCTACTCTTTGTGCAGGGGCTGTCACTACATGCATGTGCTTCTGTGTCTGTCTCTCCGTGTCTGTCTGTATGTCATCTGTGTGTCTCTCTCTCCCCTCCCCCTCCCCTGCAAGTTGCGGAGGGAGGAGGAGGAGGAGGCAAGCCCATCCAGAAGCTGATTGGCTCCTGGTGACATCACTGTTTTCTAGAGAAAGAGCTAAGATCACAGAGTATTTTTGGAGCAGAGCAGAGTGTTACACTCACCTGCCTGAGGCCCCAGCAGGTTTCCCGATTCTCCCCACCCCCAACCTTGCTTCAGGCTAGGTTTGCATCCCAGCCCTCAGGGAAGGCATGGAGGTGCCCAGCTGCAGCAGCACACCCTGTACCCTGAGGGGCACATCGCAGGCCAAGCCTGCCTCCCAGCACCCAGGAGCACAAAGGCCGATGCTGGACCAAAAGGAATGGGTGAACAGTGGGTGCCATGAGCAAGCAGAGAAGCAGCATGTGTGTGTACGAGTGTGCACAGGTGCACACACTACTGTCTTCAGCACAGCCCTATGGAGAGATGAGAAAAAGAACTACCGGAGCCTGGGGAAGAGGAAAGAGTTATTCCCAGGGGCCAGATTACCTGGGAGAGGGCAGGGTGGGCCACAGAGGGTGGCTCCTTTCCAGGGCTTTGGCCCTAGGGCCCAAGCAGGAGGAAGAGGCCTGAGGGGAGTGACAGGCACCTCTAACAGTTTTTGCTCAGGGGTCTCCAGGGGACAATGTCAGAAGTCTGCAGTGACATGGGTCCCCACAGCTTGGCTGCTCGTTCACACCTCGCCCGCCTTCCTCATTCCCACTGCATGGCAATGAGCAGCCTCCTCATACCTTCCAGGCCCTGCAAAAGCTGCAGGTCCACCCCCAGCCCCAGCCCCAGCCACCCCCTGGGCCCACCCCAGGCAGGCAGCCCCACCCACGTCTCTCTCTGGGACCCTTTCAGCCAGGCAGAGGCAGCTGCAGAGGACACATCCCAAAGATGATAAGAAGACAAAACAAGAGGTAGTTTTCCCACAAGAAAGCAGAGGGGTGATAGCCCAGGCCCAGCCTCCACACTCAGTCCGAGCCTTCTCGGTTTGCTGCATCCTAAAATATTTACCAGTTTTCCCTCATCTCCTTCACACACACACACACACACACACACACACACACACACACACACGCACAGCGAGTTCTCACTCCATCCACACAAGCACTTCCCCCAAGCCTGATCCTTTCTGAGCCAAAGCATGTCTAATAAAACACTCTCTCCAGAAAGGCTCAATGTGAAAAAAAAAAACAAAAAACAAAAAGTAATCAGGCTGGCAGCAGAGATGGAAGAGGGGCTTGGTGGAGGAGAGACCAGCAAACCCAAACGGGGGAACCAGGCGCAAATCCAGAGGCAAAAGGGACACAGGAAGCGGCAGGGGGGAGCTGCGGCCCGCCCGGTGCAAGCAGGCACAGGCAAGCCCAGCCCTGACAGAGAGACACCACCAGAGCACCCAGAACCAGGACAGGGACAGAGCTGAGGCAGGAAGGCGCAGGCGAGCTGTCCCTGGCAGGGCCGGCTGGAGCAGCTGCCCACTGCTGTGATGGGAGCAGGCAGGGCGGACGAGGCGGTATGGGGTAGGGTGGAGCACCCCCATCACAGCAGCCCACCGCAGCCCTGGGGGTCTGGCCTCCTCCTGCAACTGGGGAAAACTGGCATTGGCAGGGGGTGGCACAGTGGGAAGGCAGGTCTCAGGCACCCTTTTAGAGAAGGCAGGGAATAGCAGTGCTCCTAGCCTAGCAAATCTACAGCTTAGGGACCTGCCCGGCCCCCTTTGGAGCTGTTCTGGCAGGAAAGAGAGAGCAGGAGGGCAAGGGAGGATGGGGTGGCCCCTGCGGTCTGGCTGACCTTTTGGCAAGCCCATAGGGTACCAATCTCCCGCTCCCTGGGCCAGGTGGTACCCAGTGGGCAGCTGAGTCCAGGGCTGCCATCAGACCCCCTGTGGGCACAGAACCACAAGGCCTTGGGAGCCTGGCACGGCCCCACGTCCCACACTCACGGCCCAGAGCTCATCTGTAGGGAAGGGCTGGGGGAGGGAAGGTTCCCCAGAGAACAGGACACACTCTAACCACCAAAGGAAGGTATGAGGAGCCAGGGCTGCTGTAAATACCTACTGCATACCAGGCTGTTCGAGGAATGCTACCTGAATCTCATTTACCGCCCACAGCGGCCCGGCAGAAGTACTGTTGTCTCCAATTTGCCAACGAGCAAACCAGAGGGTGAGTGGCTCACCCGGCCACTCATTCCAGCTCCATCACACAACTCTGGCCCACCCCAGGCCCAGGGGACCAAGGCCCCTCCATGACTGTCCCTCCCATTTCTTACCGAGTCAGAGGTCAGCCCTCCCCACCCCACACTCCGGACAGGTTTCGAGAGTCCAAACCCTGCAGCCCAGGCAGGCCGGGCCGGGCTGTCTCTGGCTGGCTCTGGGGAGAGCGTCTGTCTGAGATGCTGGAACCCCTGACTGGGGCTGGCTGGCGGCTGTGGAAAGGGGAACACAGACTGAGCCCCAGCCGCCGGCACTCATTAGTACAAGTCCTTATTGGAGCCTCCTCCTCTTCCTCCTCCTCCTCTGGGCACCAGACTTCCAAACCACAGGCCTGTTGTCTAATAATACCAGCGACAGCCACCGCCACCTCCATCTGCCAGCCTAAAAATAATCCCTGCTGAGTCCAAAAAAGGCACAGCCCCCAATAGTCCCCCAATCCCTCCTCCCCGACAAGCCAGGAGGCTCCAGGAGATTCCAGGAAGCCGGGAGACTGGGGCGCTCACCAAGTGGGAGGCACACACCCAGAGGGGTGGCAGGAGGAAGGCCAAGGCCCAAAGCAAAGCGAAGAACACCGGGAAAGTACGAGATGCAGAACAGACCTGTGCCCAAAACACCGATGGTGTCCTTGTTCTCCTTCTCGGAAGGCAGGTGGGGTAGAGGGCATCCCGGACACCCTTCGGGGGTCTCCCCCTCAGTGTCCCCATGGTCGTCCCGGCCCCCATTCCACATCAGACCTCTCAGGGTCAGGGCCAGAGGTCAGGGAAGTCCAGACTGGGCTCCTTATGAAGAGCAGGGCATTGGGGAGGGAGGCGCAGGCGTGCGGGCTCCTTCCCTCTGCAGGTGCCTCTCCTCCCTGACCCTTCCCAGCTGGGCTCCCCCCAGCAGCCAGGGAGGCAGCCAGGGAGGCAGCCGTGCTATTAGCAACCTTAATTTGCTCTCGGATAGATTATGTTTCCAAGAGCCCTTTCCCCATGAGCCACTGGCAGGAAGGAAGTCAGTAATTCAATCTCCGCTCTGCTCCTTTAATGGCTCCTCAGCAGAAAAGCAAAGCCACACCCCCACCCCAGCCCTCTGCCCCCACCTGGCAGCCCTGCCCTGCACACTGGGTGCCCAGGAGCCTGCCCGGAAGTGGAGGCCGGCCAGCAGGCCCCGCCAAGAGAGGGCACCGCAGGCCTGGCCTGCCACGAGGCCGGACTCCGTGGGTAGGGTGCCACATCAACACGGTAAGTAAGTGGGAAAGCTAAGTCCCATATTTACTCCTGGGGAAATGTCAACATTCCCCACTCTGAAGCCAGAAAATAAAGACAGTGACTCACCTCGTACAATTTGTGCCTGTGAGCAAGTCTGTGCCACAGCTCCGTCTCGGTGGGCACATGCAAGGAGGCGCCGGGGGTGGGGGGGGGCGGGGGGCACAAAAGGCCGGGCTGAGAGGGGCCTTCTCAGAAGGACAGTCAGGAGGCTGAGACCCCCTCACAGGCCCGGCCCACATGGAATCTTTCTCCACAACTCTCCTGGGGGCCCCATCCTGGCTCCCCAATCTCCTGCTTATTCACGCAAGAGAGAACAGAAAAGCAGGAAGATTCCTAAGAAAAATAGGTCAGCTGCCTCTGGCAGACCGGGCTCACACCCGTGGGCAGTGCCCCTGGTGGGAGGGCTATAAGCTGCCTGTCCAACCCAGAGTCCTCCCATCTCACCCTGGAGTGTGCCGGGCTAATGGACAACTGGGACCACAGCCCACCCCTTAGAAGACAGACCATTTCCTGCACCTTCGAGAACTCTGCCTTCATCTGCCCCGTACGTGGGCTTTCTCTCTGGGACCTCAGGCACCCTTCAGTGCAGACCCTGGGCTGGAGCCTCCCACTGTGGTAATTTCTGGGCTGCCTAGACTCCAGTGCAGAGCAAGGGGACAGGAAAGCAAGGAGTCTGCTCCGAGGGTGGTCTCAAGGCACAACACTCGGAGAAGACTGGCTCCCCACCTTATGCCCACACACGAACTGTCCCTGTCCTACCACATTCCACACCCACGCACACAAACACACAGGTGTGGCACATGTGTGTGTACCCACACGTACAGTCTACACACACATATGCACACAGGCATGCACACGGACAGGTACACAGGCACATGTGCACACATACCTCCAGACAGCTAAAAGTTCTCACCAATTACAGCTCTTCTCACCATTCAGACCCACTCTTCAGCCAAGCTGCTTAAGGCATGCAAGGAAGCAGAGGGAAGGGAACCCTGCACCCAGCCTGAGAAGACCACAGAAGGTGGAGAAGGAGCTATGTTAAATCTCAGGCCCAGCCCTCGTTGAGCCTCACCTCCCACCCCAACATCTTGGGCACGGCAAACAGGAAGGCTGTGGGGGAAAAAGGGAGCACCCAGCAGGGCTGGGTACGAGAGGGCCAAGGGAGGAGACACAGCAGGCCAAGCTCCGAGAGCTAGTGCCCTCACCAGGAGAGAGCAAAGGCACGGAGGGAGGGAGGGGCAGAGAGATGCTGGGGTTCCGCAGCTCCCAGCTGGGCAGCCTCTGCTCCCTGGGTAACCAGATCCCAGTTTCTGTCTCAGAGCCATAAACATGAAACCACTCAGGGTCTGGGACCCAACAACTCCAAGACTGTCACATGTTGGGCCACAGGCCAGCAACTGAAAGCAGATCCTTCCCACTGCCCCTCGGCCATGCCCTTTCCAACACATCCCCCCCAAACTTCCCCATGGTGCACGCTGCCAGACACACCCCTGCCTCCAGCATATGTGCTGGGGACACACACACACACACACACACACACTCCACTGACCACTTCCTGAGTCAAGTTCTTCTCAGCTGATGGGCTGCCCTCAGGGTCTTGCTAGCAACCTCCAGGTCTAAACCTCCTCCCCCCCATCTTAGTTACCAAAAGGAACAAGGATGGTCCAAAGCCAGGTAGAGAGTAGAGGGCTCCGGTCCAACTACCAGCAGGATCTGAGCTAGAACCCATAGGGACACTATAGTCAGGGATAAGCCAACCATAGAATTGGTAACAGACAGAGGAGGCAGCCTTGGGCATAAAGGCCCAGACTTCCCTCCCCCATCTGAGTCCAGAGTCAGCTAAGCAGGGCCAGGGGCCTCCCACAGAGGGACAAACTCCTCCCAGCTTGCTCAGCAGTAGTCTGAGATGCTGAGACTATGCCAATTACCATGCTCCAGACTCCAGGTACCACTCCAGCCCTCCTCACCCTCCCAACCTGTCCACTGACCTCAATCACCTCCCAGACACACATGATCAAAGTCAAAAGGAAGAGCCCATCCATCCCTACCTCTGTCCCACACCTGAGCTTGATAGTCCCAACATGACACCACCTAGGGTCCCATCCCGTTGCACCCCTCTGCTGGAGCAGCCCCTGCTTAGCCAAATCCTAAGAGCGGCATCTCAAAGTCCCTCCCATTCAGGGATTGCCCCAGAAGTCACCTCTCCCAGGCAGAGAACAGCTGAGGTCTCGTGGGGACCCTCACCAGCATCTGAACACTGCTGCTTCTCACATGAGCAGGCACCACTCCCTCCAGAGGCTACGTGCTGTCAGCAGCTCACCTCCTGGGCTCTGCGTCCTTCCACGAGCCTCTGGCCACTGAAACACTCCAGCTTTGCAGACCTTGCAAAGGACTTCCAAGCAGCTTTGAGGCCTGCACACCCTGCACACCCTGCACATGTGTCCCTAGAAGGCAGGGGGACAAGAGGTACTGTCCAGACAAGGTCAGCCCATGAAGGGGTCTCAGTTCCTGGCAGAGGTAGCCTAACAAAATCCTCCCCAACATACTCCCAGCTCCTGGTGCCCTGAATGGCCCAAGGGAAAGAAATTGAGGTGAAGCCTGAGATCCCACTAAAATAATAAGGTTAATGTTTACTAAGCATATACTATATAACAGATAACCACTCATTTCTTTATAGCACTACTAATGTTCACAAAAAAAGGAAAAACCTCTAAGCTCATACTATTACCCATTGACACAAGTGACATTAAGAGAGGTTGAGCAATTTGTCCAAGGTCAGAGGGTCAGCAAGTGGTAGAGCCAGGATTCCAATCCAGGTAATTTAACTTTAGACCTAGGTCCTTAACCACCAGACATAGAGCCACTTTAGGCTAAAAAGACCCCAAGACCAGTAAGATCACCCTCTGCATCCAGACAGGATTGTGTGTCAACTCATCCCAGACAGAAGGACCTCTCTGCACCCTAAAAAAAGGCATAACCTTCATACCAACAACCTTCAATGCTGGGAAGTCTTTCCTTCTGTCTTGCCATCCTGTGTGTTGCTGAAATGTAAACCCATTTTCCTTTATTCTGTACTTAAACTTACAAAGAAGTGCATTCCCCCCATCCTGAGTTAGGTTTGGAGGCTATTTCAGAACATTCCTTCAGCATCTCCTTTCTATTCAAAGATCCCAGCTCATCCTTTTGTGCTTTCAGGGACAGTCCCATAGCAGGAACATACCAAAAACTGGCGGGGAGGAGGGTGAGGGCATTGGAAGACTACAAGGAAATGGGGGAGAGGGTGAGGATGAGGCTACAGACAAGATTCTCAAGCACAACCACCTCACATCCACCCCCATTCCATAAGCTTCTGCTGCCACCCTGGCCTCAGTTTTCCCACTTGACAAATGGGGAGTTTCAAAAACAGCCAGATCAAAAAATCACTGGACAAAATCACCCTTCCTTTCGCCCTCCGCTGGTTCTGTTTTCAGACAACCCCCGCCCCCAGTAGCATAGGAGATATATTCCATTCCAGAAACTTTCTCGAAGCACTCCCCCCTCCACACCCCCAGACAAGGGGATGAGAGGACCCTGTTAAAGGCGCCTCCTGCCGACCCCTGCTGCCCTAGCGCCACTGGCAGTGGGTGCTCTGGCTGGCGCGTGCTCCCGGCTGACTTCCACCCACGGACCGGTTCTCTCCTGCCGCCATCTCCTCCCGGCTTTGTGAACTTGCCCGCAGCCGGGTCGTGTCTGCGCGCTGAGAGCCGTGAGCTCAGAGTCCTGGCACCCTCCAGGCTCCGCTCCTACTTCCATACAAGGGCCGAGAGCAGGGATGCCACCCAGAGGCTTGTAGGTCGCTTTGCCCGTCTCCAAAGCAAAAGCCCGCGCGCTCATGCACGCATCACCCAACTCGCTGGCTTCCTTCTTGCCTCTTCCCCACATCAGACCTGGGAAAGCGAAAAGAGAACCCTCCCCCTGCTCCGAGATGCAGCAGCGGAGACCCTCTCCCCCTCCGCCCTCGCCCCCAGCCAGCTCTGCCTCGCAGCCGGGGGGAGGGCGGCGTGGGGTCCGCGCGGCTGCGGCGCGCTCCCGGGGAACTTTTGCCTGGCCTGGGCCCAGATGCGGCTAAGATAGACGCGGGCGCCTGGCAGGGCCAGCCAAAAGCGGACACTCCTCTCCTCCGAACTGGCTTAATCAATTCTCCTCCTCCCACGGGGCGCCAGGCGCCCCCAGTCCCTGCAAGGGGGATTCGACCTCTAGCTGCCAGGATGTGTGGGCAGGAGGGGCGCGAGCGGAGTTGGGGGTGCCCGCAGGGCCGAGAACCCCGACCTTTAGACGTAGTGCCGAGAGTCCCAAGGCTCTGGGTCGCGCCTCCCTGCAAGGGCTCCTCCGCGGAGCGGTGGCGCTGCGCGGGGCTCGAGCGTGCTGCAGCCTGCCCGAAGACCCGCAAACTCCGCTGCAGCCAGAGTTAGGAGAGCTGCCGACTCTCCAAAGCTCGAGAAGGCGGCTGCTCGAGCAAGAGGCAACGGACTCGGCACGCTCGTGTGAACCATAGGGCCCAGGGTGGGCGAAGCCAACCTCGATTCCAAGGTGTCCTTTCCCCGAGTGCCCGGCAGCCCGTGAGCTCGGCCCCCTTCCCGCCCGGCTCCGCCAGCCTGCGGCCCCGGGCCCTCCCCGGCAGCGCCCCGGGATGCGCCTGGCCAGAGCCCGAGCCTCCCCGTGGGAAGGCGCGGCGCGCCGGGGAGCCCGAGCCCCGGAGCTAGGGGCTGACAGCGCCAGGAGGGGCAGAGGAGGGAGGCTGCACTTCAACTCACCTTGAGCCGCAAGACCTCGGGTGCTGATCACACTTGCTATCAAAGTGGCCACATACCAAATCATAGTACTACCGCGCGCCAGCCAAGAGCCTCATCCTATCGCAAAGTGCCCCTGCGCCCGCACACTTCTTGTGCCCGAGCGCCCGCCTCACGCCCGCCTCTCGCCCGCCTACGCCCCGCGCCGGTGCTCCTGCAGCCCGGGCGGCCAGCTCTCCATCCCTCCTTGGCTCCGCTCGGCTCGGCGCGCAGCCTCCCCGGCCCGGCGCAGCGGCACCTGCACTGCCAGCCGAGGCAGAGCGCAGCCGGGTCCACGGTGAAGCCTAGCGGGCCGGGCCTCCGGGACCGCCCCCCGCCGCCTGCCTATTGGCCACTGCCCACAAGTCTAGATTGCAATTGGCTCGGATATCTGTCCGTCGCAGCGCGAGGGAGGCGAGCCCATTTCAAGGTACGTTGAAGTGTGGCGAGCACAGAGCCGCAGAATCATGCGCATTGCCGGGGAGAAGGCGTTGTAGCGTCTCCGCTCGGTTCTGTTCTCTGCTCACACTGCATGGCAAGTTTCTGGTGACGGAAATGGTAGCTTCCAACGGGACCCTGACATGTCTTAATTACCCTGGTCAAGTCTGAGGGGATGGAGCCCCCGCCCACCCATGGAACCCAACATCCGGTTTCCATCCAGCAAAAAGCAGTTCCCAGAGGACCACGCTGATGCAGTGATGGGGAAGCCCAGGAGCGGGCGGCCTGGGAGAGCTAGGGAACGTCCTTCGCTGGAGATTTTTTCAGAGAGGTCACGCGCTGCCTCCCCCACCCCCACTCCCCTCCGCACACAGACACTCTTCCCCCGAGCAGCACACCACCTCCACCAAACGTGATGTTGAGTTAGGCTCCATCCAGCCTGCAGGCAGGGGGATGACTAAAATGACCTCTAAAAGTCGTTAAGATTTGGAATGAGTCATTCGCTCAGCTGCGAAGTGTCACAGACCCCTTTGGAACACGCATACACACATGCTGCCACCCCCAGTGCCGGTCATCGTTGCTCATCATTACTAAATCTTAACTTTGAGCAATGAAAGTTTTTTTTTCCCCCTTCTCCTAAAAAAAGGCTTCATCCTCGTGCACATGAGTCCTCCCCTCCCACCTTACTCAGGGCCTAGCCCCATCTCAGCAGAATGAGGCCAAGATGGATTTGGGAAGCGGTTCAGGAGTTCGGGTTGGAGGAGACCCCGAGAAATGGGAAGCGGGGCTTCTTATTCCTGCAGAGGAACATAGGTAAGGAAACTGGAAGGTCTTCAGATTTCCCAATACCCCTACTCTAACCTCTCCTTATCCCCTCCCCCAGTACAGTCTTATTTGCAGAAGAAATAAATGAGTGTCATGGAAACATCTACTACAAACAATCACCTCACACCAGCGTTCTGAGGCTGCAGTGAAGATATTTGTTCTTTCAAGGAGGGAAAGCAATGGTAAGAATCACACAGCTCTCCAGGGTGGGCTGTTGGCCAAGGAAGGAAAATAGAGGGGCAGAGAGGGAGAGCTCAGGAATGTCATCGTCTCAAAGAACTCATTAGCCACAAAGCCCTGGTTCTAGGATGTCAAGCACCCAAAAGAAAAATACGGGAAAGGACATGCACATGTACAAACATACACACACATGCACAACATGCACATGCATAGAAAGTGGCTTTGAACATTGGAGGTTCAGCATTCTCTGAAACCTGAACCCTCTTAGCTTGCTGCCAGCCAGGAAGTGAAAAGCTGGGACCCCCAGCAGAGTAGTAAATACACTGGTAAAGTTTTAGCACCTGGCTATAATCTGGAGAACCAGAACTCTGAATAACCTCCTGTCCTCCCCACCCACTCCACTCATGCAAACACACTGAAGATGTGTAACTCTGGGTACCTCTCTCCCTGAGCAATTACTTCAGGTTCTCTTCCTGGGCCAAGATGCCTTTCGTGGGGCTATGAAGTGAGCTGGAAGCTCCAGGTCTCACTGATGCAGTAATTTGCAGGCAGCATGCCCCAGGGTAACTCCAGCCCAACACACACGCACTTTCCCAGGGTCCTAGGGCTGTGAAGCCTTACTGGAATCCATCTGCAGAACTAGTGATTATAGGACTCTCCTCCTTCCAAACCTCTAAGCAGCTAACTGTGGCCGCGAGAGAGATGCTGGATTCCCAAGGGCCAACTCCAGTTCCTCACCGTTCTTAGGTGTAAACAAGTCAGGGGAATGGGAAACATTAGGGGTCAGAGAAAGCTTCTCCTAGTGGCCTTCAGGGTAAGGCCACTCTCACCATCCTTCTGGAATGCATTTGTTTGGCCATCTACTTTGTCCTACTCAGAATGGGGGTTTCTACTAGGGAATTAAAGCATCTGTCAGACTGGAAATAAAAAAACACACAGAACAAGCTTAAAAGTATGAGTTGGGTTGGGAAGGGGTTCAAAGGAACTATCTAAAAAGAAGAATAAACTTTTTCTGGGTAAGTCTACTGGAAATAGTGTGGAACAAGGGAGTGAAGGCAGAAAGGAAAGGGAAGAAAATTGAAAGATAAAGGGAAAAGTTATCATCATCATCATCAACATCACCATCAGATATGTCTCAGCTGGGTTTCGGGTCATCTCAAGAGAAATATAACATATCAGGTCATGGTGAGGAATGAGACCAACAAAATCTTTTCCTCTTGGCGTATGGCTGAGCTTTGGACCCAGGAAGGATGTCAGCCACTTCCTGGCATGAACATATACAGTTAAGTATGGACCCCAGCTGTTGAGAAGGATATATGGAAGGAACATGAGCCATTCTCATGAGCAGCTCCTAGGTGTACTTTGATAGCAAGTGCAGTGATCTATCCAGGAATGCTGTGGCTATCAAGTATGGGAGTGTATGTCATCTTCTCTTAACCTCACAGAGGCATTCCCTTTTTGGAAATACAAAACACTAGTCTTGTCAGTTAGTCCACGAAAAACCCCACCCAGCCGCCTACCCACCCATCCCCACAGGCCCTTGGAGTGCGAGTGAGAAAGGTGCTGACAGGAGCTTCAAATCTCAGAGAAGAGGAAACTGGCCTCACTCGCTCCTCATATCCACTGAGCAAGTAGGACTAGAAAACAATAATTCACTCACCTGTCACTTCCTACCTTCCTCACTAGCTCCAGACCTCTTTGTAGAATGCAGGATAGAACAATTGTTGGGACAGCTGCTTGTGAAGAAGAGAAGCAGCTCTAAATCAAAGCAATTTACTCAAAATGAACACCAAAGAGCATGTGTTTATATAAATAGGAAACTGTATCAGTTGTCTTGCCATGTAAAAACCCAATCCAAAATATTGTGGCTTAAACTAATAAGACATTCATTTGCTCACAAATGTGCAATTTGAGCAGGGCTTGGTAGGGACAGCTCTTTCTATTTCATGTGGCATCGGCTCCAGGGGGCCATGGAAGTTCAACTTTCAAGGTGGCTCACTCATATGACCAGCAAGTCAGTGCTGGCTGTTAGCCAGGGCTGCCTGCAAAGGGCTGTGGTTCCTCGGCATGTGGGCTTTTCTATGTGCTTCTTGGGCTTCCTCACAAGGTGGCTGGGTTCCGAGAGCTGGCACTCCAATAGCACCCAGTGAAAGACATATCACCCTTTATATCCCAGCCTTGGAAGACACATAGCATCCCTTCCACCAGAGTCAAAAACCTTCCCAGTTCAAAGGGAGAGCATACAGATTCCTACCCCTCAGTAGAGCAGTGTCCCTGTCTCACTGTAAGAAGGACTTGTGGAATGGGAGATTGCACAAGTAGGGAGTGTTGCAGCCAGTTTTGATACAATTTGCTGTGAAAAAAGTCTTCAAAACTAAAGCAAAAATGAACTCTAGAAGAAATCACTAGAAAGAAAGGTATATTAGAGTTCTCCAGAGAAACAGAACCATAGGATGAATATAGATATAGCTATATAAGGGGGATTTATTATGGGAATTGACACATGCAATTTTGGAGGCTCAGTCCAACTATATGCCAGCTGGGAGTTGGAGAACCAGAGAAACCAGTGGTATAATTCAGTCTGAGTCTGAAGGCCTGAGAACCTAGAGCCCTGATGTCCACAGGGCAGGAGAAGATGTCCCCGCTCCAGAAAAGAGCAAATTTGCCCTTCCTCAGCCTTTTTGTTCTATCAGGGCCCTTGATGGATGGATTGAATGATGGATGCCCATCCACACTGGTGGTAAACATAGATCTTTACTCAGTCTACTGATTCAATTGCTAATCTCTTCCAAAAACACCCTCACAGACACACCCAAAATAATGTTTCACCAGCTTTCTGGGTATCCCTTACCCCAGTTAAGTTGACACCTAAAACTAACCATCACCAAAGGGCGTGACATACAGTAGCAGGATCTTGGAATTTTCTCACTTTAATTTAAACTGCCATCATCAGTCCCACATCTCAGAGATGTGCCCTTGACCCTTATAAAAAACTAGCCCATTTGTGAAGCAAATCCTTTCACCTTGTTTTCTCTTAATATACCAGAGACCAATCAGCATGTTTTAAAAGAACGTGGAAGGAGAGAAGAAAATAAACAAAGAAAATTGGATTTCTGAGATATAAACACCTAATCTTAAAATCTGATGCAGAAGTGGAGAAAATCTTTGCAAGATTCTCAAATCCTCCTATTGTGTAAGAATTTTTCATCTAGGTTCAAAATGCTGACAGAACTTTACAGGCACCTTGCATGGCTTCCTTCCCTCCTAGCTCCCTACTTGGCTCTTGGGTAGGTGGCCTCTGATCATTGCTTCTCTGGACCCAGGCAGCCCTTCAACAATCCACCTTCCCTCTCCAAACATAAGTTCCTGAAGCCTTTTTCTTATTAAAACTCAATGTCATTATGATTCAAATTTCCTGGAATATCCAGAGTTCTCTTGCTCAGTTGCAATTTCCCCTGAAGGCCACAGCTTGCTTAGGTGGGGGTGACTGTCCCGGAGACTGATCCAGTCTTTCCTTACTTAAGACAACCTGTTTCAACCATGGAAGTCGACCATTTTCTGCTACTTCATCCACATGAGTCCACAAGCCCAGGAAGAGAGTCTACCAGAATCCCATCCATTGCACAGGTGCAGCCTAGCATTGCTTCCCTGTGCTCCAACCGTCCTCTACATGTGGCAGATGTCGTGCACCTGAGAGTGGGCAGCAGATGACACTCTCCCACAGCCTGCCCTGGTCATGTATGCGTGCACAGGTCTGACTGTGTATATCTACAGAGCAGAGTTCTCTCCTGCTGAGCCTTAAGTCAGAGTTCCTAAAGTTGTGTTTGAGGCAACAGAGTAGAAATTAATTGATAAAGAAACCAGTTCCTGGAATTTTAGCCAAACTATATTTGTTTCTTCTCTGGTTGAAAAGGGAACATGTTCTTGCCTGAAGTAGAAAGTAAATTCATAATTTAAGACAAGTTTGTTTGAAAACCAGATGGGTAGCACCTTCAGCCATACTGACCCCTCTCTTTCTTCTTGGTGTTTCAGGCCAGCTCTGAAGAATCTCAGAGAAGACATGCTTTGTGGTTTTGTGGCTTAAGCTAGGAGTGCAGAAAAGAGGTCTGCTGCTCTGCATGAAATTTGTCCCACAAAACTCAGGGGCCCTAACTGTGAAGTGTCCCATGGGAACATGTCACCATCACTGTTCAGCAACTCCTCACCTTACCAGGGGCTGCATCTTGGAAACTACAGTTAGGCCTCCTGGGGCACATGAGTGTGCCCTTGCCTGCCCATGGCCAAAGGGCCCACTCAGTGAGGTGCCGGGACAGGTGGCAGTAGTGGGACCTCACTCACACACCCTAGCATTCAGGACTCTAGGAGACAGCCCTGGGTCAGGGCTCCGTGGCACCGTCTGGCTCTGGCCCTAGCAGCTTGGGGCTTTGGCTCATTCCTTTTTGCCTGAGTTATCATCCACCATCTGTGAAAAGAACCGTAGAAGGTAGCGGGAACTATGGTCTGCAGGAGAGAAGGGCCTGAACGTTCCTATGGGCAGTTTCTTTGTCACAGACTCCCTGATGGCCCTGTGCCATGCCCTTGTGATATTACATAGGAGGAAAATGGGACCTAGCTTTATCCCAAAATCTTGGAGGCTTGGGTGGCCAGGGATTCTGGTGTAGCATAGAAGTTTCCACAGAGGCACATGGAGTCATGGACTCACGCTGCTGGCAACCTTTAGAAACCGGCAAAAGGGTGGTTCGAGCAGAGGCTCAGGAAGATATGTGGAGTCAGCCAAGGGGCAGGCCATGCTAGAATGACAAGTGGATAGAGCCAGGCCCTAAGCTGGAGAAGCACCTGCAGAAGGGGCTCCCGAGGAACACGTAGCGCCCGAACACCGGCTTGCAGTCAGCAGTGCACTAGGCCTTGTGGAGGACATCCAAGTGGCCGGCCACAGTCTCAGTCCCTCGGGAGTTTCGCGTCTGGTTGGAGAGATAAGGCTGACCACTTGAGCAGCACTTGCTGAACTCCGTCCACATGGCACCTCCACAGAGACAGCGGACCAGGCTTGAATCGCAGCGGAACCGCAGGGGCAGAGGTGGTGCAGATGGTGAGGGCTGAGCAAAGGAAGTGAGAGCTGAGCTCAATCTTCAAGAAAGGAGAGGAAGAGACAAGGTGGAGGAGACGAGAGACTGCAGGCCGGAGAAGCTGCTGGTCTGAAACCCACCAAGGTCAAGGGTCTGGTCTGCCTAGTGACCCTGGCACCTACCCAGAGTGGGAATTCAGTAAAGGTGCGTGGCAATCAAATGCCTGGGGGGAGACGGCAAGGAGGTGACCTGGCTGGCAAGTTTGTGGCGTGAGGAAGAGGCTACCATGTTTGGAACAGAGACTGTGCTGCGGGAGAGTGAGGAAATGGTCAGCTCAGAAGGGTGGAGATGAGATGTCAGCAGGGGGGAATGGTGCAGGTGGGAATGGTGCAGGTGGGAATGGCGCAGGTGAGTGCAGGGTTAATGGGGGGAGGGTCTGGTCCAAAGGAAAGTCTGAGGAGAAAGTATGTCTCTTGGCCCAAAAGAAACTGAGTGCACAGAGGTGGGGCTGGAGAGAGAAGAAGGCCCAGCAGTGGTGTGGGACGGCTGATGCTTCCGCTTTGGACCCACAGAAGGGAGGGATGAGGATGAGGGAGGAAAGGGCGCCCTGAAGCCACAGCTGGAGGGCTTCGGGGGGTCCATTCTGGTACCCGTTCGACCCCAGAACTGCCATTCCAGGACCCTCCACACTGAGCTCTCAACAGCCACACAAAAGGGCCTTGTGTGGCAGTGCTGGGGGATGCCCAGTGCGTCTTTATGCCACGGCCTCCCCCACCCTCGCCGGAGCCTTGGCATGAACATCGCTCAGGCAGGTGCAGAAGATGGGAAAGAGGGCTGGGGACCCAACGGGCACCAGAGGTCAGATGGAAATGGCAGCCTCCATCCCGCTGCCTCCTCTCTGAGCCTCCCCTCAGCGCCCCCCCCTTACACCGCCCGCCCCACTGCCCTGCCTCTCTCACAGCCCCCCCATCACAGCCTTCTCCATTCTCTCTCCCTGTCTCCCTCTCTGTCCCTCCCCTTGCTGGCTTCAGAGTGCTGTGAAGAGCCTAGAGACAGAGCTGGATTTATTCCTGGAGAATACATCCATGGCAGAGGGTACCACAGCAACAAGTTTCCATGGTGCTTGGACACAGGCAAACATGGCATATGGGAGAGATTACTGGACTCAGAGTCAAAAGACCCGAGTCCCATCCCTGCCTGTCCTCACCGCCAGCGCGTCCTCAAGCAAGCAGGTCCACCATCTCACCAGCAGCCTGCATCCACCAACGCGTGTCAAGTACCTGCTGTCAGCCAAGCACACAGGTACCCAAGGTGCAGGCCGGACGATGCACCCACGGTTCTTGTCTTCACAGAACTTACAGCTAATAAATGGTAGGGCTGCTTGAAAGAATAGTGTGAGCTAAGGGGTTAGTACGGTGGCCAGTCTCCAGCGGGGTTTCAAGAGGTGCTGTGCACAGGAGTTCTGCCAGAGCCCAGCGAGGAGCGTGCAGGCTGGCCTCCTCTGTCCCATGGGACCAGCCTGCTGTGGCCCCGGTTAGAATTCAAGGGTGGTGCTGAACCTCTAACCTTGCCTGCAGCCTAGGGTCTGTTCTAGGTGGTTGGAAAATAGGGGACAACATGAAGTAGCAGAGCTTATCTACACAGGAGGGAGGACTCCCCAGCCTGGGAAGTCCCAGATGTAGGGACTTGGGTGTGTATAAGAGGATGTATTCCCGGGGGTGGTGGGAGGATATGCACCTATTCGGGAGAGGAAGAGAGTTTATTCAGAGCCCTGCCTTTGGGGGGCTTAGAAGCTAAGCTCCCTCTCCACTCCCTTTCTAGGAAAACAAGTTGGAAAAGCAAAGCCTGTGGACTTGGTGGGCACAGCTGCCAGGGGAGCCCAGGGGGTGGAGGTGGGAGGGGGACAGCTGAGGCACTGAAAAGAGAGCCTCGTGGGGAACCGGGACAATGAGCTGATAGAAGGAGGGATGTGGAGGGAAGGGGGACCGAGGGGCAGGCTGCCACGAGGGCTGCTCTCCTGGCAGCTCCCCAAGGTTAATTGAGGGGCACCAGGCAGCCTCTGCAACATTCCAACAAGACAGAGGCTGGCGTGAAAAGAGCATTTGCTGTGGGGAGAAGGGGCCTTTCTCTGCCCTCGGCTGCTGCCCTTTGTGGAGGTTCTTTGAGGCATGAGCCTTGCGCTACAGCACGGTGGGGAGGGCCGGGTGGATGGTGTGCCACTCAGCATCCGGGCAAACAGGCCACTCTCAGCAGACAAGAAGGGGTCAGTGGCTGGTTCAGCTGCCCTCGGCCCCCGAGAAGATGGTAGCTGGGAAATCTCTATACACGGAATTCCAAAGTCTGCCTCTGCCTCATGAATGACGGCATTTAGAGAAGGGCCCCACGGAGAGAAGAGGAGGACGCTGAGTGTCAGCTGGAGGTGGGGCAGGACCCTTGGCAAGGGTCAGGAGTCTGTAGCACAGGGGAAAATTTTGACACTTTCAGGGCCCTGTGTCTAGGTTGAAGGGTTTGGCACAGTCGGAAATGCCAAGGTTTTTGCCATATGGTATGTTAATGCAGCTGAAACACACATGTCTCCACAAACACACACAAGCAACACATTACACACACACCTATTGCAGGGACACACGCATATGCAAAATCACACATTCAAAGACACGCGAATGCAGGACACTGCTGCGCACACACGCACGTGCAGAATCTCTCCGATAAGCACATATACATTATCTACAAAGTCCACACTCTCTTGAGCTGCTCATACGGGCCTGTGTGTGCCACATCCTCATGCATCACAGGCTAACACACACTGACCCACGGTGCGTGTGCTTTCCCACGCTGGAACTCCTCAACTGATGTCCCCAGAACACTCTTATCTTCTTGCCTAAGGCAGCTCCCATGGAGACTGGTCCACATGAAATCCACCTTCCTCACACTCACCCTGAGCCCGAAATCCAGGCTCCCCTGTGCTACACCCTGATTCTGGTCTCTGGGGTACCCAGCTCCCCACCCCGCACCTGCTCCAGACGCTAGGGAGCAGCCACCAGCAGGTGGCGCCAGCAGGAGCCTCATGTCACCAGGATTGGCATTAATGAGGACAAATCCACATTTCTGAGCGGAAATGCGGTCATGCCGGTGAATGTGTAACCCTCCTCACTGTGCTGGGGCCAAGCCCCCGTGGATGGGTCCACCAAGAGCACCGGGCCAAAGAAAGCCACTCCTAAGAGAGAGGACAAAAGATTCAGCCCCAGGAGAAGATGAGAAGCTGAAGATTAGAGATAGGAAAGAGGAAGGAGGGAACAGTGGAGCCACCTCTGTGGTCTGTCAGAGGTTTTGGGGTGTGTGCCCGTGTTTTGTGTGAATGTGTGTTAGTTAGTGCTTGTGTACCCATTTGAGTGCTGCACTGTAACACTGGGGAGTGCATGTGTGTCAGTGGGTATGGAAGGAGTAAGCGTGAAAAGGCTTGAGAACGCACAGGGGGTGTGTGTGTGTGCTGCCGTGTGCTGCCATGTGCTGCCGTGTGCTGCCGTCTGCTGCTGTGTGCTGCTGTGTGCAGCGGGACTTGGGAGGGAGTGAAGATGAAGCCGAGCAAACCGCAGCACCGCCAGCACCCCACAGACCACAGTTGTTAGCCTCCTCCCACACAGCCCCCACACTACACACACTCCAGGGACACGCACACACTCTCACACCACCCACGCAGACAGGTGCTATGCCGCCACATACAGACCTGCCCACCCACACACTTTCGCACATACGCATGGGCCCATAGAGAGCCATGGGGAGACATATAGATGGAGCAGCGACACACCAGCTCTGCATGTGCGTGCACACGTGTGCACTCTCGCACGTCCTGCACTGTATCTGCAAATTCTCAGAGCCCCCACACTCCCAGGTTAATAGAGAAGAGATGACTCTCCTGTCCTGTAAAGCATCCTAGTTTCAGAGCCTTGGGGGGCGAAAGAGAGACGTTTGAAAGCAGAGAGCCCCCCTTGCCCAGGGATAGGAGTGCAGGGGAGTAGAGGAGAGAGCAGCTTCTATACATCCCTCTGCCCCGGTTGTCAGCAGTGGTGTGTTGGCTGAGTCCCTCAGCACTGTGGACAGGGCCTCGACAGCAGGGACTCCAGGACCCTGAACAGCTCTCAGGACATTGGTGCCCCCTTTTCTGCATCCAGAAGAGCAACTGACGTCAGATAAATCAAGTTGCAACCCCTTATCCCCTTTGGGAGTCTTGTAAACAGGGGATAAAATAGGGCTGTTGTGAAAATCCAACGACAGGAGACCGTAACGCACCCAGCGCTGTGCCTGGTGCACCCTAGAGGACGTTGTCAATACAGCTGACAGCTGCTCTGGCTCCCAGCCCTGTGCACCTCCAGATGGGGGGGTGAAGTGTCTGTGCAAAGCACACGGATTCACACACAGACCTGCCCGCCCACACACACAGCACTGCCATGTTGTAGAACTGTGAGCCGGGATCTGGGTTCCAGTCCCAACCCTGCCCAATTTGAGCCCTGGGACCTGAGTCTTAGTTTCTACTAACCTGGATTAATCACAATGATAATACTAACACAAATTTAGCTTCCCACATGCCAAGCCCTGTTACGAGCACTTCACAAAGATTAAATCCTTGAGTCCTCAGGGTGTTAAATGGAATGATATGTTACTGTGTCATTTTATAGAAGAGTAAAAGCACTTGCCTAAGCTCACACCAGAGGCAGGGGCAGAGGCAGGGCTGGACCCCAGGCAGCCTGCTCCAGAACACGCATGCTTGCCAGTGACACTGCGCCGCCTCCTTCACAGCATGTCACGTGCAGACAATGACATCACGGGTACCAAAGGAGCTCGAGGACTGCATAGCATGATACAAATGTTCGGGTATATTGTTATGCATTCCAGCCCAGCTCACGTATGAGTAATTGCACAAGGAGTGAGAACTGAGATGAAGACAGGAAACCGGTGGGGACAGGTGCCATCTGGGGCTGGCACATCACTCTGAGAAGAGAGAATTGGGTAGAGAATGAGCCAGCAGCCACGAGCCTCCTTGTATGTCTCCTGACTCTTTCCTTAGTCAGTCCGTCACTCGGTGAGAGGTCAAACTATCAACACTTTGTGGAAAATTAAGAAAATAATTTCAAGTCGCCCTGAAATCCTCCTCTTAATTCTAATCATCTCTCTCACCAGTCCCTTTCCCCTCTGCACCTCCATCCAGAGCCCTCAACCACATTCTCCAGTGCAGAACGTGTCCCTGCTGTGACACACTTGAGAATCACTGCTGTAGGAGGACCAGCGTGAGAGCTCAGAGTAGTCCCAGCGCAGGTCCCAGAAGTGCAGCCAAGCCAGGAGACCCCTGCAGATTAGAGAAGGCACCGATTAGGCAGAGGAGACCTCTGGACACTCTCCTTTTTCCCCAACCTGACTCATCCTAATATGACGTACAGCTCTCTGTAGAAGGTTCCCTGATGCTCAGAAAGGGACCATTTCACATATACGAAGACGACAAACTTCATCTTTTTGGAAGCCCTGTGCCTCTCGTCCTTGGCTGGCCACCATGCAGGGCAGAACAGTACTGGCCAGGAAGGGAGGGTCTTTCAAACCCTCACACCACCCCCTCTCTTACATTTTCCCAATCTTCCTTTCCTTTCCAGAATCCTGGGCAGTCTTCCCCTTCCCTGGGCCAGCCCCCTCCCCTCCGCTCCTTGCTGCTGGATCCATTAGGACAGAGTGCTTTTCTTGTGTTCCTCAAACTGGCAAATGATCTCAGGCGTTTAATAGCGATGGCTGTGAATTTGTCACCATTAGCGGTGCAGCGAAGGCACCCAGGGTACTCCAGGGATCTATTTTGTTCTTGCTCCTCTTCCGTCTCCTACCATGTTCCCTCCAGCTTAACCTGGGCCCACCACCACCACTGCCTGAGAAAGATGCAGTCGCTTCTCCTCCAAATCCCGAGGAACAAGCATCTTAAGGAGCCTCCGCTAAATTAGGGGAGGAAGTCCCAGTGAACCTCAGAATAGCCTGGGTTTTAAAGAATTCTTATTCTATCATTCCTTCTGTACTCGTGGCTAGGACAGCCTCACTGTCTCCAGGGGAGGGGAGGAGAGGGGAGGGGAGGGGAGGGGAGGGGAGGGGAGGGGAGGGGAGGAGAGGAGAGTCTCCAGAAGCTGCCCACAGGCAGGCAGATGCCCAGTGCTCATGCTACCTGCGTAGCCCTTGCTGCCTGGAGCTGGTACTACCTGCTTCCTGCTGTCTTCTTCCTTCTCCTTCCACCCTCTAAAGCTCTGTTTCTCCAAACACGGCTCCTGGACCACCCGCGTTAGAATCACCTGTAGCACATGATAAAATCTCAGCTTCGGGGGCTCACCTCAGACTCACCCAAGACCTATGGAATCCGAGCCTCAGGGAGCAGAGCCTGAGAACGTGCCCCCTGCCACTGCCCTGGCAGGAGCAGGAGCCGTCCTCCAAAGCCACCTGGGTCGCTTCCTTCCCTGCACCCCTTCACCCCAGATGAGTAACAGTCCTCAGACACACAAGCTCCGTGACTTTTTCGAGAATCCCCACCGTAGGAGAACCCCTGTGATAGCCCGGGGTAAGATCTGGAACCAGTGAACACAGGAAACTGGTGGGGAACTGTGGGCCCAGTTCTGCCACTCACTCCCTCTGGGAACTTTGGCCAATCACCTTGCACGTGTGCCTCCATTGCCTTGGATATAAAATGGGCTTGGTACTTGATTATGATATAAGGTTCAAGCAAGAAAAGCGAAAATGTGTTGACAGTCTAGAGCCTTGAATAGATGATGTGTGATTTTATTATTATGTAGGAGATGCCTGGGAGGGAAAGACACAGTATCTATCAGGAGCTGCTGTTCCCGCCCCGCAGACCGGCAAGGGCAAAACACAAGCCGCTGGGCCGCCAGTGCCCACCGCTCCCCGGGGGCTTTGCTCAGAGCTTGTCCTGAGCCCGGGAGAGGAAAGGAGGCTGGGCTAGGAGTCCCACATTCCTGGAAGATGTCCCTGGGTCTCCTCGAGTGAGCCTCCCGTCCACCTACACCCCGTCTGCCCATCGGCCCCAGCCCCTCCCCAGGGCAGCAGGCCCAGCCCTCTGCATCAGCTCCTCTCCCTCTAATTACTCTTTACACACTCTGGCGCCAGGCCCTCCAACCAAATTACAATTGATTCTTCACTCCTCCTGGATCAATGCCATCGACCCTGGAGCAAGGAGGACAAATCCAAACTCACCCTCTAGGACCCAAACGCCCACGGCAAAGCCCAGCAAAGAGACCTGCCCCACAAACTGTGAGTGTGAGTGTGCGTGCACACGCGGGTGCACTCGTTCTCTTGCCCAAGAAGCATAAGGACGAGCACATGCGCAAAATGCACTGGGCCACACACAGGCATTCACATGTAGATGCATAAATTAGTTCAGTACCCTCACAGAGCCACTCTCAGGCAGGTCTACATATGTGTACACAAAAAGCACACGCATCCACTCACACACAGGGGCACATACACATGCCACTGACTAGAAGCGGGCCCTTTGGGGACCACAGAAAGCACTAGCACATCCGGCCCCCTTTCCCGCTGCCCTCCTAGCTCCATGCTCAGGAGCATGGCCTGCCTGTCATTCGTGGCGTGAGGGGCCTGCATGCCTGAGACACACACCTCAGAGCAGAGGCTCCTCAGCCAGTTGCATAGCACTCCGGCACGCCCTCTTCCGGGCCATGCCCTGCCTGCCAACCTCTTCAGGCTGTTGGAGAAACGCCCAACCACTTCTCCACCAGACAAAGCCCATTATAACTCAGCTGGGCTCTCTCGACAGCTCGGTCCTCAGAGAAGCTGGGAGTACATCTGCACCTGAGGCCCCAAATAATTGGAAATAAAGTGCCAAGCTTTACAGATGCCAACGCTGGGGGACAGCCACCAGCCCACTCCCCTCCAGCACAGATATGGAGGCGCAGAGAGAATTTCAAGTTAGAAGAGACAGTAGGCAGACTGGGACCACCCACCCAACATGGCCGAGCAGATGCCCAAGGCCTCAGACTACACTGCCCCTACCCATGGTGGAGTTCGGCTACTCTCCCCCACACACCCCAGGCCAGTGGCCTCGTGCCGGGCCCATCTCCAGGTCAAGTCACAGGAACACGAAACATTAGAAGGAGAAAAGTCCCGAGAGATTAAGTCGCCGCTGCCCATATTCTCTCAGTGCCCAGATTTCCTTAATGCCATTCTCAGAGAGGGGCTGTCATCATTCCACACATGTTCACTGGGACACCAGGGGGAATGGAGAACTCCATCGTGCAGCCAGTGCTCCGGCCCAACAGCTCTAAAGTTCTCTCGAAATATCAAAGTCTCCCTCCCCATAATGTCCACCAATTGGCGTGAAGTAGAGGGAAAGCCATTTTTACTACATGGGGTTGGTCATTCTCCTGAGCTGCCTAAGGAAGGGCCACTGTCTCCCATCTCTCCTCCGAGTTCTCAATGTGGGACTCTGCAGAGGCCAAGAGGGAGACCCCGGGGGCAATCCAACCCTTGGGGAGCTGCAGGGGACTGGCCTCCCTCGCACAAAAGGAAGATCTTGAAGCAGTCAGATATCTGTCAATGTATGGAAGAAGTCCAGTTTGAGTTTTCTGTCTAATTTTAGTCTACCAATTTTCCTTTGTGACAGTGGGGAAGTTCTTGGGTCTCACTAGGCCTGACCTTCCCCCAAAACAAGATGAGTTAATAGAATTACAGCCGATAATGACAGATGTCTAAGGTCTGAGGAGTGCTGTGCTTGCAGTGCTGTGCATGGTGTGCCCACGTGTACACCCCAAGGCCTTGGCTCCAGCATTGGATCAGAACCGCAGCACAGAGGGCGGACAGACGTCTCTGTCCTCGAGAGCTCTGTGTGCATGGCTTGAACCTCCTCTGTGTTACCTATGTCTGCCTCTCACACAGAGCTTTTCCAGCCTTTCCTTGAGGGCTTGAGGACCATGAACTTTGCCCCCACACTCCCCACCTCACTAGCTGTCACTGCTTACACTGAGGAAGATCTGCCACTCCGCAGTCCCTTGCAGGCCAGAGCAAGAGGGGGTGGGTCTGATGGAGAGAAGCCTCTGGGAGATCCTGTGGTGGCTCTGTCCTCCTCCCTGTCCTTCCCACCACCCCAACATCCACACGGAAAGATTGAGGTGCATTTCTCAAACCCCCTTGTGGCTGTGTCTCTGGGTGTGCATTAGATGCCACCAGTTGCGTGCACTCACACAAGATTCAGAGCACAGACAGGAGGGGAGGTTCAGTTCCTGCAGCCCTGGCTGTTGGTGGTTATCAAGGTCAGAACAGCTTGCAGGAGTTCCCAGTGTTCACTCTTCGTTTTCTAAGTTTTGAAAATGGTAGCAGTAGTCTCTTCATCTGACAGCCTAATCTCTGGGTTCCCCAGTCCCCTCTCTCATCTCTAGGCTTCCAGAAGTTTCTCTGGGTCCAGGGCACCTCCAACTTCGATGGGCATAGCCCTGATGGCAGCCTCAGAGTCATGGCCTTCCTTTTTTTTTTTCCTTGAGACAGAGTCTCTCTCTGTGGCCCCAACTAGAGTGCAGTGGCATCATCGTAGCTCACAGCAACCTCAAACCACTGGGCTCAAGTGATCCTCCTGCTGCAGCCTCCCAAGCAGCTGGGACTACAGGCACACACGCCACCATGCCTGGCTAATTTTTTAGTGGGTGGTTGTTGTTGTTGTTGTTGTAGAGACTAGATCTCACTGTATTGCTCAGGCTGGTCTCAAACTCCTGGGCTCAAGGCATCCTCCCACCTTGGCCTCCCAAAGTGCTGGGATTACAGGTGTGAGCTTTCACACCTGGATGGCTTCCCTAATTCTGTGTTGTTCTGGGAGTCATCCCAGTAGCCTCGACCCGCTTCGTCTGCCCAAAGACTACAAGCCCCGAAATTTGTGTATCCGATCCCTTTCCGCTTGAACTAACTAGAGTGGAGAGTGGAGAGTTTTCTTCCCTGCACCTTGACATACCAGATGCAAGCTGGGGTAAGAGCAGTTACTGTGTCAACTTCATTCAACAGACACTTAATGAGTGCAAACCATATCACCTGGCTCTGTGCGAGGCCCTGCGGCTGCAGCGACCACAGAGACAAGGAAGCCACGCCAGCAGGTGAACAGAGGTCTGAACAGAGTGGCAGGGATGGGGATGGTGAGGGCAACATCCCAGGCTCCACCCAGTCAGCCCAGCTCCAGGGAGAGAGGCAGGTGCAAGAGGCATCCTTCGGAGTGAGTGGGCGGGCTGAGTGCTGGCTTCCAGGCTCACCCTGAACTTGCACTCTCTCCAGGGCTCTGTTGCTTTGCTTCACTCCCACCGAACCTCTTCCCTTTGCACTTTTTGTCCCTCACCCTTCCAGACTCGGGGGATATGCCCTCTCCCAGGAGGTCCTCCTGGCTCCCCTCCCTCAGGGCCTCTGTTCTGTGCCTCACAGAGAGTGTTTCATAGATTGAATTCACATGATTCTCATCCCAGCATTTCTTCCATTTGCGTGTGCACATGTGCGCACACGCACACCACTGCAGTCAGCTGTTTGTCTCAGATGGGCTCCCAGGTGCTGAGCCCGAGATGCAGGTCCACATGCCGGAACTTATGGAGGGAGGGCTCCCAGGAGGAGCCCCAAGGAAGTGAGGAAAGCAGATTGGCAGGGCAAGAAGCCCAGGAAAGACGTAGTTTCATCTGAAGTCCAGCTTCCATCTGCCCTCCCCGGAGCCCCGAAGCATGAACGGCACCCCAGACTCATCCCACCTTGAGGAAGGGGGCTGGCCTGCTGTTACCTGCACCCGCATTTCCCCGCAGGGAAGGGCTCGGCCAGGGCTCAGAGAGCAGCGCGGGGAGGGCTGGGGCAGCCCAGGAAAGAGGCCTGGGAGGAGCACGACTGCACGAAGAATAAAACAGAAATGCACTCCAGCATTCCCAGAGAATAAGAATCAGACAGAATGGGGTCACGGGAAAGTCGGTAGGTTCTGGATCCAGTTGCCTTTTCTCCCCTACCAGCTGAGCCAGAGCTGGGGCCAAGCAGCTTCCCACCAAGATGGCACATGGTCACAACGAAGAACTGTTTGTGCTTGCAGGTGTTTGGGGATTAATAATGAGCTTATTAATTAAGTAACATAAAGCCACGGGGCATGTTTTTTTTGTTGTTTTGTTTGAGACAGAGTCTTAGTCTGTCACCCCGGCTAGAGTGCAGTGGTGTCATCATATCTCACTGCAACCTCAAACTCCTGGGCTCAAGCCATACTCCTGCTTCAGCTTCCCAAGTAGCTGGGACTACAGGCACCTGCCACCGCACATGGCTAAGTTTTCTATCTTTAGTAGAAACAGGGTCTCGAGTTTGCTCAGGCTGGTCTTGAACTCCTGAGCTCAAGCGATCCTCCTGCCTCCGCCTCCCAGAGTGCTAGGATTACAGGCATGAGCCACCGCACCCTGCCTCATGTTTTTTATTATATGCCACAAACAGAGCTGTTCTTCAGGTGCCAGTGGATTCTGCATTGTGCGTTGGCAAGGAGTGACAAGGTCACAGTGACCTGATGCCTCGATTCTCTGCCCCGGGGGAGTGACATCAGGGCAATGTGCCTCTTTCCTGGAGGTGGATTTCCAGTGTGGTTGTCATTATTGTTGTTTCTTCACCTCCAAGCCAGAAATCCTGACTCCTATACCCCCTACAACAGCTTCTGGGGGGCCAGCGTCACCAAACCAGCAAAGGAGGTGCTCCGGGGAATTCTGCAGAGCTCTCTTCCAACCTTCTCTCAGCCCCACTCTGTTTCCCTGCCCTCCATAGCTGCCTTTTCTTCCGGCCCTAAAGGAGCAGGTGGTGATTCTTTTCAGAGTGGAATTGGCCCAGGAAAACATCTACTCTGGCCAAGAAGAGAAAATGACAGCAACAGGTCCCAGAGAATCTGTCTCTGTCTGGACACGTTGGATGCTAGAGCAGTGAAACCCATGCCAGGTGCCACCAGCCCCAGGCCCCTGTTGTGTGTCCCCTCCTGGCCCAAGAAGACAGGACCCTTGTGGCTCCCAGCTCACTAGGCTTCGGGTGGTACAATACCCTGATTTGCAGTATGAGCAACCACCAAATTGGGTTTTATTGACATGGTAGGCAATGAGCCGAGGCAGTACAGGAAGGGGCACATTTTACGTACAGCCAGGAGTGCTGCCCACATGGTGAAAAACTGCTGAAAAGGAAAGTTCACCCGGGCACAGGGAATTAAGGAGACGTGGATGGCGGGGACAGGAGGGCATGGCGGGGGCAGAGCAGACACAAGCACATAGTCTGCCTGAATCAGTGGCTAAAATCTGCCCTATTACCTTCCCTGCCCCTCGCATCTCCAGGAAGTATCTCTCTGCTTACCTTCAGGGCACTGCTCCTCCCATAAACACACCATTGGCTCTCCTCAAAGATTGCTCAAAAATACTCTTTTCTTCTCACTTGAGCCATTTTCTTGAGCAACTCTCAAAAACTGGAAATACAAAAGACTCATGAATTCTAGGGTCTTACAGAGGTCAGGCCACCCACTCCCTCACCTCTGGAGACTGACGCATCCTAGAACATTGTGGGGGGCTCCTGTTCCTATGCATGAGTCCTGTGAGTGTAGAAGACAATGCTTGGCCGGGGACGCGGAGCCCTGCAGCCCTAAATCCTGTCTGCCCCAGCCACTCTTGGTCCCCATCTCAAGCCCTGCAGTACTCTTCCAGAGACAGATGTGTGGAGGACAACGTCAGGCCAAAGCATACTCTTGAAGTTTGTGCTGAAAACCCCAAAATGGCCCCCAGCGAGAAGCTAATCATATAGAGGTCTCCCCTGGCCAAGACTAGAGGCAGGGTCCTTCCTTCCTTCCTCTCTCCAGGTCTGCACCTGCTTGACCGGAGAGAGGAGGGGACCCGCAACAAAGCACACTGTGAAAGAGAGGTTTGCCTTCTTCAGGCCGGGTCTAGGGCCCCGGCCAGGAACCGTAGGTCAGGACAGTTCCCAGCGGGAAGGAGAGAAATTCCTAGGCCGCCGACTGAGGGAGAGAGGCCAGACATACAGCACCTTGGCCCAAACCATTCCTGCCTCAGCCCACGGAATCCATCTTCTCTCTGCTTGTGCACGAAATGAGGGTGGGAACAAGGGAGCAGGGAATCCAAGAGCTTCCCCCAGGAGCCGAGGCCTCGGGCCAAACCGGGGCCTCTTGTGAATGTGCTGGGAATCTGCTTCCAGGGTGCTCAGGGTCCTCCGCTCTCACCTGAGCTAAGAGTCTGAGAGGCCAAATTATTGATGCTGTGGGAGCCTTCAAATGGTGTTTCCTGTGGGTGTTATTTCCAGCCTAGTGTTGTAGGAACATCGCTCTGCCTGCTGATTACTATATTATTATAAATTAATCATAGGCTAACGATACACCCTCACCTGCTTCCCTCCTCAGGCTGCACGAGATCCCACCTAGAGCCTGAAGCACCTACCAGCTGCACCCCCATCCCACCCTCATCCCCACGTCTGCAGCCCCGTCCCGCCCTCAGGGGCCAGCCCAGCAGCCAGCACCCTCCCCACAGACAGTCAGAGCAGGGCATTTTCTTGTGCCCCTGTTCTAAGCTGGCAATGTCCACAGCCAGGGCTCAGAGCCCACAAGTTTTTGTGGTCCATTGCCCCCCCTTTCTTACCCTCAGATGACAATGGTCTAGGAGAAAAAGTGAAGTCCCCAAGAGATGACAGGTAGTTTTGATGGTTTGTTGGCATCCAGAAGAAGGGGTGGAGGAAGGGGCTGTGGTTATCCGGGACTTGCTAACTCATCCAAGTGCCGATTCAGCATGACTTTACGACAGGCATTCACTCATTCCCTCGTCCCCTCATTTAATAAATGTTTGTTAAGCCTTTATTCAGCAAGTGCTATTTAGGCAAAGTGAACAAGACAGACCAAGGTCCTGCCCACAGGGAACTCCACTCTGGACACAGCTACCATGCCAGGCCCTGGGAGATGGCAGTGAAAGGTCATGGTCCTTGAACACTGAGTGAGGACAGTATCAACCAGTCATTTAAGGGCATGGTCTGAGTGCCTGCTGGTGTGCTAACTTTAGAAGGAGAGAGATATAGCCCAGAGACAGAAGACTTACCCCCTGACCTCAAGGAACAGAGGAAGTGGGAAAGAAGCATAAACAAATACAAAACAACTGATCAGGTACCTAAGAACCAAGGGAATACGCCACTGAGATGGGCCCGATGAAGCAACCAGGGACAATGTCACTAAGCGTATTAGCACTTGTTTCAGGAATCAAGTCCCTCACCTGTGGTTTATACTCTGCCCTTGCAGTCCTGTTCATGTCTTTCAAGAGTCTTTCTGTGCCATGAGGCTACTTGTGCATGCTCACCCACAACATGGGCAAGGCATAGAACATGCCTAGACATCGGGTATGATGTTCTGGGCTTCATAGTTACCAAGGGGTTACCATGACGAGAAGAAAGAGGCTGGGGTGGTGGTGATATTGGAGATAAGGGGTTTCCCAGGCCTGGTCACCTGGAGATGGTGTGGGCATATGCAGAGCCCACACCAATTTGTTTGCAAGACATGAGCACTACAGAGAATTTGTTCACCTTACTCATCTTGGCTGCCTCCGGTGGGCAGTCTACAGTGTGGCCCCCAGTGCTCCAGGCCTCCTGGTATTCACATGCCTTTATATAGTCCCTTCCTTAGGGACTGGGCTGACTGGTGTTACTGATAAAATCCTGTGGAAGTGATGGTGTATAACTTCCATTGCCGGACCGTAGAGGCATTGTGCCTTGGTCTCCTGGATTACTCACTTGGGAGAAGTCATTGCCAAGCTATGAGGACACTGCTGCAGCCCTGTGGAGAGCTCCTCATGGAAAGGAGGTGGGAACTCCTACCAAGAGCCAGCACCACCTTGCCAGCCACATGAATTAGCCACCTTGGAGGCACGTACTCCCGCCTCAGTCAAGCCTTCAGATGACTGCAGCCCAGGCTGACATCTGATTATAGTCCCATGAGAGACCCCAAGCCAGGACCACCTAGCCAAGCCACTCTTGAATTCCTGAACCACAGATACTGTGAGAGGTAAGGAGTAGGTGTGGTTGCTTTAAACTGCGGTTTGGGGATAATATGCTATGTAGCAGAGATAACTAATACATATCCCCAGCAATAATGTAGTTCCTAGAACACAGCAGGTGCTCAGGAAATGTTTGCTGAATGAACAAATGAATGAAGCTTCTGGCAGAGGGGCTATACATCAAATATTATGACTATTGGTAGGAGAAAGGGAGTGGGTGGCCATGGCCAGGAGAACCAACATCAAAAATTTGAAAAGTTAACAAAACTTAATGCATAAACCTGGGTATTCAAGAAATGTCATAACACTTCATTTTCTTTAAATCAAAATAAATTGATTCCAAGTCATTACCGTTACCCAAGACCCCCCTCTACTCCTACCTCAACCTCCCTCAAGAACCTGGGAAAGAGCCTCTACCTGCCAAGCCTATCGTGGTCACCTCTGATACCTCCAAAGCCCACACACCATGATTCCTTAAAGTCAGGTTGCACTACAGCTGTAAGGACTTTCTTGGGAGTCCTAGGGTCTGGAATAGTCTCTTAGAAACACAATAAAGCCATTCCCTTCTGAGTTCTCACATTGCATTCATCCATTGAACAAGTATCTACTGGGTGCTATATTAGCCAGTGTTCTCTGATAAACAGAACAGGATCTGTGTATGAGTGTGTGTGTGTGTGTGTGTGTGTACGAGTGTGTGTGTATGAGAGTGTGTGTGCAGAGAGAGACAGAGAGAGATTTATTTGAAGGGTTCATTTTGGTTCATGATTCTGAAGCTGGCAAGGTCTGTAGCACAGGCCAGCAGGCTGGAGACCCAGAGAAGAGCCGGTGCCGTAGCTCAAGTGCAAAGGCGGTCTGCCAGCAGCATTCCCTCTTCTTTGGGGGAAGTCGAGTCTTTTTTCTCTGAAGGCATCCAACTGATAGGATGAGGCCCACACACATTACAGAGGCAATCTGCTTTACTCAGAGTATACTGATTTAAATGTTAATCTCATCTAAAAAAGTACCTTCACAGCACCATCCAGACTAGTGTTTGACCAAATATCTGAGTACCACGATTGAGCCAAGTTGACACATAAAATTGACTGTCACAGATGCCATTAACCTATCTGGGCACTGGGGGTATAGCAGCAAGTCAAAACAGATAGATGACAAAACCTTTGGTCCACTGGAGATTTTATATTCTAGGGATGGGAAAATGGTAATAAAGGAATAATCAGATACATATATTTAGGTAGCTCTTATGCCAAGAAGAAACATAAATCAGGTGAAGTGGAAGAAACGAACGAAGGTCGCCCTTTCAGGCAGTTTGGTCAGGGCAGGTCCCCACAGCATGTGAGCAGAGACCTAAATGGAGCGAAGGAGCCACTGGACTATCTGGGGGGAACAGCTTCCAGGCTGAGCAAACGGCAAGTTCAAGGCCCCTCTTGCCAGGGCGGTTGAGGATGTGCCCTCTACTCCCCAGCGTGGGGAATCGCTGCCCTTGGGACTTCCATCTTTCCACCTCTCCCCAATCCCTCCAAGGAGCCCAGACTTCGAAAACAAAAGCCGGAAAGGGAGTTTGTCTAGGAGTAACTTCTCTTTTGTTGATACAGACCTGATCCACCTAAGCAAGAGAACCAATGTGCAAGATCTGCTACTTTCTTGCAAAGGACTGGGGTGGGGAAAATATAAATAGGCCAAAAATGGATTTCTCAGAAAATCAAATAGCCACAGGACCAGCAACTACCCATCACACCCTGCACCCAGCTGGCTTCTCAGGCAGATTTCGGGGGTGAGGGGAAGCAGGAAAACTCTCGTTTAGAACTCTCTGATTCAGGAGAGCTCACAAATTTCCTCACAAAAACTAGAGAAATTCTTCTCCCAAACTATCAGATTTCCCCAAGAAATCTGGGGAAGAGCAGGGTGGGAGCGGCAGCGGGATGGCTCTCCACCCACACCAGCCCAGACCTGGGGCAAGGGCGCCCTGGAGAGGCAGCTCCTGGAGCTCTGCTCAGCCCAGCCGGAGCTCCCGCAAGCCAACCCCAGAGAAGTCTGAGGCCACAGGGACCACTCCCCAAGAGAGGGAGGGGTCAGTGAGGGGCACGGCTGAGCTGCTGCGGACTTGAGGCAGGAAAGCCAGAGCGGGAAGAGGTGAGTCTCCCCTAAGAGCAGTGAGCTTAAACCAGAGACCTGCTGCGGGGAGGGCTGGGTGGCTCCAGGCCACAGAGTTTGAAGAGGCCTTGGTTCTGCCCCCTTCCCCTCTTACGCTCCACATACAAAGCCCCTGGAGAAGATGGTATCTGGGAAATTGAGATCAAGTCAGTTCAACAAACCTGTGTGCATTACATTTTCTTCTCTGTGCTAGGTACTCTGCCAAGTGCTGGAAATGCCAAGAGGAATAAAATGCAGCCTGCCCTGTGTAAGCTTATCCAAGGTTATGGCGTGATCCCCGGTATGCCGAGGGTACGAGTAAGGTATAATGAGGGCACAGAGGAGAAGATTAATTCTACCTGGAGGTTGCAGCACGAGGGAGGGAGGGGGCAGAGTTCTCAGAGAAAGTGACACGTGACCTTGGGGAGTGAGCTGGGGAGGGCTCGAGGGCCGGCAGCAGGGCAGGGTGTGCCATGCTCTAGGGTGTCCCCAGGGCCAGACAGAGGGCAGGAGGTGGTGAGGGAAGTGGGCTCGGCTGGCCTAGGAACAGACCTCTGCTTCAGTGATGAGGGGCTCTGGGAAGGGCTTGGCCTTCATCCCGTAGGCGGCTTGGACGTGGACCTGCAAACTTTGAGAAAGGCACCCCCGGCATCAGCAGGGTGCGAGGTGAGGGATGCGTGAGGAAGGAGCAATGATGAAGAGGGAACCTTGTCAGAAGTCCAGGCCACGGCCCAGCCCGTATGGAAGGTGTTGCCAGCCCCTGCTGAGGTGATGGCCCAAGGACGGGGAAGAGAGGGCAGATTGGGGGAGGGCTCAGGCGGCTGCGAGGCCGGGGGCTCAGCTGGTCCAGGTGGCTGCAGAGATGGAGAGCTCAGGCATCGACGTGGAGAAGAAAGGGCCAGAATGGGAGTCCTGGGAGGGCAGGGCTGGCCTGCCTCACCCAGCCTCAGCACAGCCATGGACACGCCGGAGATGCTCGGTGACTGGTGTGGGCCTAACGAGAGGAAGAATAAATGCACAGTGGTAGAAGAGAAGAAGTAACAGCGAACTCACCTGGCGCGTCGCCCTGCCAGGGACGGCTGCAGTCCGTAACAGGGCACTTCCCGCTCGGCAGCCCCGAGGGAAGTATTTCTAGTTGGTGGGATGTGCCACTTGCTCTGCTCTGCAGGCCGAGCGGGGCCCAGCGTGAGCGTGAGCGCAGATCCTGGAGTGGGACGAGAGCTGTCAGGAGGCAGAGGGCCTGGCGACAGCGGCAGAACAGGGGAAGGAGGACAGTGAAGGAGCTGAAATCTATTAACAGCAGGAAATCCATAACTGGGTCTGAGGCCAGGAAAAGGGATTTGCAAAGAAAATTCTATTCAGGGTGTATTTCTTCCTTATCGCAGTAAATGGGCTGCCAAAGTGGTATTGCTCTGTATGAAAAGCCTGCTGTCCTTTTAAAATTGCACCCAGACACCCGTGCATTCTATCTGCTGTGTGTACATAAAGAGAGAAACCTATCCGCAGCTCCCATTCACAAATGCAGGGCCTCACGCACGGAGCCAGGCAGGCGGGGGAGTGGATTCTGCAGGGTAGACACCTCTCCCTCCAGCTGGGCTGATGCTCCACTTGCGGATTACCCTGGAACTTGTGCTTCGGGATAAACCCCACCCCTTCCTTTTTAAAAGATTTTCTATTTGTTTTGAGATTATTTTACAGCAAAATTGACTCTTTTTTCTATTGGTCTATAGCTCTGTGAATTTTTTCTGTGCATGGAGTCATGTAACCACCACTAGATCAGGATATAACAGCTCCATCAGCCCAAAATACTCCCTTGAGCTCCCCCTTCATTCCCCGGCCCTCACCCAATCCATAACCCCTACAACCATTGATTGTTTTCCATCACTGTAATTTTGTCTTTTCCAATATAGTGGACAAATGGAGTCGTCCAGCACATACGCTTCTGAGACTGGCTTCTTTCACTGCGCACCGTGTCTGCGAGATTCGCCAAGCTGGTGCCTCTGTCCCGGCTCGCTCTCTTGTCCATGGTGCAGGTGGGCGTGTTTTGCTCCCCTGCCCTTTGGGCTACTTCACAATCCTTGGTGCCTCTTTCACAGAGTGGCCAGCAAAGCAAGCGGGGAAGACACACTCTGGCTTCCCATCTCCCTTCATCATGTAAGAATGGATCAAGTGTGTAAACTAGAACCAAGTCCTGAGTCTGCTGCTGACTGAATGAACCCCCCATTGGCCAAGGGACCCCGGGGAAACCTTAAAACTGAGCTCCCGCCATGACGCCTGGGAGGTCAGACCGTGCCTCGTCATACCCCTCCCCTGCTAACAGCCATCAGCCTTTTCCTCTTTAAGGGCTAATCTGAAACCAATCTCCCCATCCACTCCTCACCACCTGTGGTTTTGGCACTACTAATAACCAGCACTCTTTCCTGATAGAGACCACCAACCATGGAGCGATTTTAACCAGTCCACGGGGCATGTGCAGGGAAGGCTTCTGTGTCCTCCGCTTCACCTGTTTGACACCAGCGGGCGGCCGTTTCTGAACAGGGACCCCTCAGAGGGGCACAAGCTCGATTGTGGCTGCGCATGTTTCTCCTTATATAAATATTCATGACTCCTCCTCTAGCTTGTTAAATATGTATATTTGGCCATCCCAACTCAGTATAAATTCCTGTTCCCATTGCCCTCCTTCCAAGCACGTGTTCCTGGTGTCTGGCGGGACGCTGCTTTCCAGCCTGTGAGAATGGCCACTCGCAGGCTGCAACCCTTTATAGAAGTAAAGCTGTCCTTTGCAAATTTATGAACCGTGCCATTTCTTCAGTTAACAAGGTCTCCCGTGAGTTCACGTGCTGCATGACTGGGGTCTGCAATCCCTGCCCTTGTGCAGCTTCCCTTCTACGGGCGGAGACAGGCAGTGAATAACGCACATGCACATCAGTGGCATGGTGTGGTAACAGGTGGGTAGTGTGGTGGGGAGAAAATAGAGACGGGCAGGAGGAATCAGAAATGTGGCAACGGGCGCCTCATTGGGAAGGAGACACTCAAGCAAAGCCCTGAAGAAGGGGAGGGAGCCTCACCACCAGGACCCCAGGGAAGAGGGAGGCCAGCAGACCCTGGTGGAGCAAAGTAAATACAATACTATGGGGTTTGGGGAAGAAGGAGCTTCTCCAAGACTAGGCGCTCAGCCACCACCATGCCTCCCCAGTTCCTCTGGCCGCGACATTTCAGAGCCTCCAGGATGGCTGCCTCTTACTCACCTCCCCATAGCCAAGCCCAGAAGAGGTTCCTGAAGCCAACTCAAGCAAATGCTCCCAGCGGAGAGCCTGAGGCAGGCATCCCGAGCCCTCCCATAGCTACGCCCACCCTCTACACAGCCTCACAAACCAGGGCCCTCACCCAAGACCCTTCATTCTCCTCCCAGGACACTGGCATTCTGGCCACACTCTGCCATCCATGCCCTGAGCTGAGGAGTCCACAGGGGGATGTCAGGGACCAGGCACAGCCTGAGTCCTGGGGCACAGCCTCAAGGGGCTGGGGAGTTGGGACGCCTGAGTCAAGCCCTGCTCCCAGAACCAGCAGAAGGACACTAATCCATGTCGGTCCCACTGGCCAGGGTTACAAATCTCATTAGCATTTACAAAAGTGGAATTAATCTTCCCTTAGTAATCTGGTCATTACTGATTTTTAACTCTTGTCTTATAAAGACAAATAAAGTGCCTTCAGCAGCACAGATGTTCCCAGGAGTGCAAAATACGGGGTGTAGGGGGAAGGCACACTCAGATGGGATCACAGAACACCTTGAGGCTCCATCAGCAGGTTCTGGGTAGGAAGTCAGACTTCTCTGAGCCCTTCAACTGCTCATAACCAGGGAGGACCCCCAAAGGGGACAGAGACCCAAAGCCCCAATGCCCCAATTCGGCCCATCTGCAGCTGGTGGAGACAGCTCTGATTCATCTAAGTCACATGCAAGTTAAAAATAAACATCAATAACCAGAGCCTTGGAGAAAAGAGATGACATTTTGAGACGCAAATGAAGTGGGAAGTCCAGGCGAGGAGATTCCCAGGCCTCTGAGCCCCTGCATATTCACAGCCTGCAATTTGGAGACCACCCCCTCCCACCTCCATAACTCTCAGGACCAGACACAGAACATCAGCTGCTAATTTGTCAGTGAGGAACTGTGACGGCTTCTTACACCCGGTGCCTTCCTGGTTAGCAAGGGTATACTGGACAAACCTGGGCCTTGGTGCTAACAGACAAGGGCTCACATCCACGCGGGTCACTCGCCACCTCCTGCGCCTCAGTTAAAGGTGACACGGGCACAGCACCGCAGACGCCTGGTGCAGAATAGGTGTTCGACGAGCAGCTAGCTATTCATTCACTTTCTGCTTCCCTCAGAAGACAAAATCCAATGTTTAGAGAAATTGGTTTAAATGACAGAAGATAAAAATCTTGATTAAACACCAAGCATGAGAACTTTCTTGTACTAAATCAGGCACCAAGGATGGTACAGGAATATATGAGGTCCTTGAAATATATATGAAATAATAAATTCCCAACTCTCACCCACATAGAGCTTAAAAATCTAGCAGGGGTGTTTATAAACAAGCCACTGTGCGCGAGGGAAGTAGCTGGTGGAGACTGTGTTACCTCCTTTATGCAGATCTTGCTGCTGGCTTCCCTTCCGACCTGCCCGGAAGCAACGGCAGGATGGGGGAGCCTCTGCCTGCACGCCAGGCATGTCTACCTACGGTCTCCTATTGGATTCTCACAGCTACCCTACAGGGATCAATATTCCCATTTTCAGATGGGCCAACGGGAACTCGGCTGAGCTGGGTAATTCGCCTCAGACTGGATTGTCTGGGATTCTAAGCCCCGTCTGCCAGCCCAGAGCCGTGTTCTTGCTCTCCCAGCCCAGTGCTGCTATCAGGAGTACCCTCGGCCCAAGCCTGGGGACATCTCAGCCCGAAGAGTCTGTGATTCACTAACTCGTTGCATCGCCGAGCGTCTGGCCCCTCTCCTGGCGGAGCTCTCCACAAGTGCCGCTGAGGTCCCATAACTCTGCCCTCATTAGCAGGCGCCCCTGAGCCGTTGCTCACGTGCTCTGTCAGCTTGCAGTGCGCCCTTCTCCACTCAGCTCCTGAGCCTAAGGGCCAGCTGTCATTGCAGGCCCTGGAGGGCAGGGTGGCTGGGCAGGGCTCAGCCCACTGTCCCACTGCCTCCCTCTGTAGGGGCCGGGTTACCCCGAGCCCAAGGCAGACAAGGCCAGAAACATTTAGCCACCGAAATATTATCATCTTCTGGGTCCTGGTACGGGGGGATCGGATGCAGCAATTGGCTGATTGGGAAGGCTGCATTAACACCCAGTCAAAACAGCTCCTTAAAACAAGCTTTGACAAAATTGTCACATTAGATGTATCTGAATAAAGTCAGCCAGGCGGCTGGCAGAGCACAGTTCTACATCATTTTGACAGCCTGCATTAAGAAGCTGCAGGCACCACCGGGAAATTACCTCCAAGCTAAGCCCAAATTATAGCCAGTGCAACATAATCAAGCCTCAGTGGGGTGAGGGGAGGCCAAGGAAGGGGCTTTGAGGGCAAAGAACGGACATTCTCCTCTCCTCTCTGCTCCTGCCTCAGTCAGCACTACAGAGAGGCACTACTGCCTGGTTGGGAAGAAAAATGGTGTCCGTGCAGTTAGGGGAGAGCCTTCCCCTCCCTCTGGGCAGGAACCCTCCCACACCCGCATTTCTGTTGGGTCTCCGTGGCAGGCGGCTGACTCTGTGTCCTGCCTCCTGCTTCCGATGGGCTTGTCCATCTTGGGCGGTCCACCTCCCCTCCCGGGTCCTCCATTTTCTTTCCTGGGAAAAAAAGAAAAAGAAAAAAACACTGGAATCAATGTTTTACAAACTGTGTTCCTTAGATTTGCAGAAGATATCCTCGAGATGATCGGAGGGGAGGGTGGAGTGGAGAAGGCAGAGTGTTTTACACCGTCAACTGCAGATGAGCTGGGACTGCGCTGTTTTTGCCTGTTACATACACCAAGGCTCCAGGGAAGATACCTTTGAAGGAAGGGTTCTGTTGCTATTAATAACATTTTTTAAAAAAGGAAGGAGGGAAGAGGGAAGAAGGAAGGAAAGAACAGAAGGAAAGGAAGGAGGGGGGAACCACCAGACTTCTAACTGCTCTAGTAGTCTGCGCTGAAAAAGTCCCGTATTCCAGTGCTCACAGTGGGCCTTCCCCAGAAGTAATCATCCTCACAGTAGCAAGTTCAAATGCAAGTGCAAGTTCACACTGTGCCTCTATGCTCCCTGCATTTCCCCAGATGGGGTGATCCGATGGCCAAGTCTTCCCACCCCTGGAAGAGGAGGGGAGGCCAGGACTGCTGGAGCCTCAGGGCTCCCACTTACCCCAGCCTCAAAGGAGACAGTAGGAGACTGAGCTCAGTGGTCTCCACTCCCACCCCGCAGGGTATCACCAATGCACTCTGACCTCTGACCCAGCAGCTTCGCAGAGAGAGACCACGGGAGGGGGAGGGTATGAGGACTCTGAGTAGTCATGACACTAATTAAGCAACAGCTAATCGGAAAATGTTGGATTTTATTAAGACCTCAGATTTATATGGTTGCAACAGGCACCAACATAATAACAATCATCTAATAGGCACTTTGGGTTCTTTCCAGAGTTTCTCTCCTCTCTCGCCGGCTGTTAATGTGCAGGAGGGAGCAAGCCAGTGAGTAGATGAGGGCAGGGGAGCCTCTCTGTGGCGTGGGCTGTGCAGCGGAGACGCAGGAGATGGGGCTGGGTGCTCTGTCTGGACTCTTTCCGTGTCGTCGTGAGAAGCGCCGCTGGGAAGCGGGCTGGTGAGAGGTTCTGACTTTTCTGCACTTCAGGATTTCTGAGATTGGGAGCTAAACAGAAGGAGGATGTTTTCCAGCCCCAAAGACAGAAGGAGGCTTCACACCTATCCTAATGCCACCAACTAGTAAAAAGCTAGTGGAAACAACAGGGACAAATGGGTTTTAGAGGAGCTCTGCAGCCTCCTGCGTATCCCCGTGGAGCTGGGAGCTGCACTTCTCAACATCTGTGTCAACCCGAAGCGCTCGACAACACTCGAAAGTTGGGGAAAATTCCAGTCTACTGGCTTAATTTCCATACCCTGCAAAGAGAAGGAAACATCACTTTTACAGGAAACAGTATAAAAAGTAAAAGGTGACTTAGATCCTTTGAAAAATGTCTACTGTAGTATTGATGTTACATTAGAAGACAAAATACCATCACACCTTCTCTACTTTGAGATGTGCTAAAATGGACCAAGGTATGAAATGGAGCAGAGAGGGGCAGCCGGGAGACCCCGTCTTAGTGAATATCTCTGTTATTTATGAGGGTACCAGAGCTCAAACGTACTCCAATAGTCCCATTTTTATCATAGAAATGATGGAGAGGGAGGAGTAATAAATGCCTACTAAGGAAAGAAAAACTGAACATTAGAATCAGAGGGAAAATGGCCATAAATACCCTCTGATGAATGTTGCATTCAATAAATCTACCTGCTTTGCAGAACAGCCACAGTCACCAGCAACAGGCAGCCGGCCCCTCACACCTAAGGCCCAGGAAGCGAGCCTGGGGACCCTGGGTGGGAGCCATGCCAGAGCCCCATTCCCTCCCCACATCCTATTGCAGGCCCTTCTGTGCTGGTGGGCAGGTGGGAGCTTTCCCTCTGGGAAGCAAGGCAGGACTGAACCCCACACTCAGACACAGGTGAGGAAGAGGTGGTGCCCACATTAAACATTATGTCTGGACGTGTCAGTGAGGATGTCTCTGGATGAGACCAGCATGTGAGTCAGTGGATTCAGTGGAGCAGCTTGCCCTCCAGTGTGAGTGGGCATCATCCAGTCCACTGAGGGCCACAAGGACATAAAGGCAGAGAAAGGGAAGACTCGTTCCCTTCCCGCCCACCTGCGTGAGCTGGGGCATCTCGTGTCATCTTCTCCTGCCTGTGAACAGGGACTCACGCCACCGGCTCCTCTGGTTCTCGGGCCTTTGGACTTGGGCTGGAACTGCAGCACTGCTTTTTCTGGGGCTCCAGCCTGCAGACAGCGTATTGTGGGACTTCTCAGCCTCCACAATCATATGAGCCAACACAACTGGGTCATAATAAATCTCTGTGTATATATGAAATACACACACACATCACCTGTTGGTTCTGTTTCACTGAAGAACTCTAATACACTCACACACCCACGATAGTCAAAAACCCAGGAATAATCTGGGAACGAGGTCTCCACTGAACTGACCCAACAGGCCTTTCCCCTGTCTGAGCCTCAGTTTTCCCTTCTACGGGAGGAAGAGTGAGTAGTGACTGGGGTCCATGGAGGAGAATCATCTGGACACATTGATGTGCAGTTTCTCGGTCAAAAACCCTCTGAAGCATGTGAGGTGATGGGTATGTTAATTAGCTGGATGGTGGGGATCATTTCACATGCATGCACATATCAAAGCATCATGTTTTACAGCTTAGATTTGTACAACTTTTATTTGCCAGTTCTTCAATAAAGCTGGCGGGGAGAACATTTCACTTTTAAAAAAATCTTTGTTTTCTTCTGATTCTTAACATACTTTTTCAAGGGGAAGGATTTAGTTCATTGCTGAACGTTACTTGAAATTTGATGTCAATGTCTATATAGCTCTAGAATACATGTGTATATATATAAATATAAATACACATCCATGCACACACATATATAAAGAATATATATATATTTGTTTTTTTCTTTCTGTTCCATGTTTCTTTCCAAGGCTTGGTAAGCCTTCCGATCTCTAAACATGAGCCTCAACAAAATAGAATGTCATCATAACCCAATATTACATACTCTTGAGATTCCCTGCAAGTTTGTCCTTCTAAGTATTTAAAAATAAAGCATTTCTCCAACAGTGAAAAGAAATAAATAAAAGCCACCCCCAAAGGCCTGGGGTCATTTATAACCCAATTCTGGTGCTGATGTGCAAGAGGAAAACCAGGCCAGCCTCTCTCTCCGAGGACTCAGGTGGGCCAGCGTGGCCGGCAGAGTAGGAAGCCAGGGATGTGGTCCCAAGCAGCTGGTGGCAGCACAACTGGCAGGGAGAGGAAGGTGCCCAGGTGTGAGTAGAGGGTCAGGAAGACATGAGGGTGCCACACAGAGGATCAGACAGCAGGAGTGAGGGAGCTCCGCGGACCGGGGCTCCCAGGATGGCAGAGAGAGGACCCCACCGCCACCAGCACACAGGCACGGTGCAGGTTCAGCACGGCGGGACACAGGTCCACATGGGATGAGTCCCACTCCAGGTCAGCCACCCAAGCCCGCACCCCCCCACCACATCAGGCTGGAGCAAGGGCCATCATTTCCAGCATTCCCTAATCCCCAGGATTTTTTCCCTGTCATTCTCCGAGTCACTGGGAGACCTGCCAAGCCACCCAGGGCTCCCACACCCACCCCTCCCAGCATCCAGCTCTGCTGCCCTGGCTTCGTCTCACCTCCCTGCCCACCCCAGAGGCTAAGTGCGGGCTGCTCCTCTCTCTGGCCAAGAGGGAACCCGCTCACTCCGGACCCTTGCCCCTCTGTTTACTGGGGTCTCCACAGGGCCTGCTCTCCTCTCTCCTCTCGTGGCCATCCTACGTGGTCCCTCAGTCTGCAGCAGTCTCCGCTCCCTGGACAGGGCTGCCCTGCCTCTGTCTGTCCCTGGGGCGGCACGCTGGTGTCAGTCAGCATCCTCCCTCCAGCTATGCTGCGAGCACCGGGACAGAGATCTCTGTCTCCTGCACCGCCACCGGGCCCCAGGCCGTGCCTTACACGCACCTGCCTGTAGGGTTTTCTGGTCTCTTCTCTTCGGCAAACCTGCATCCGGCTCCCGTGTGCTGGGCACAGTGCTAGGCCCTAGGGATTCCAGCATGAAGTGACTCGGACCCTGGTTGATGGACAGCTTTGGCTAAAGATGCACAGAGACCTTAGCTCATGCCACTTCTCTGTCCCTTCACCGTCAATAATGAAAGGCCCAGCAGCGGCATCCTCCAGACAGGCGCTTAGCACGAGCCAGAAGGAGAACAGGCTCGGGCAGCTGCCACGGCAGATCTCTAGGAAAGGACCGTGGACACAGAGCTCTGGCCGAGGGCCTCTCTGGCCTCCTCCTGGAGGCATCAGGCCTGCCCTTGACTTGGTGACAGATTTGGCAGCTCCTCACCCCACCGTCTGGCTGCCTCCCTGCCAGCCCTGGGTTTCTGACCCCAGCTGCCTCTCCCAGCAGGCTCTGTCGGCCACAGCCGTCTCCTTGCCTAAGTGACAGCAGTGCTTGTCACTGCGGCCAGGCAGTAGCACACAGTGTCCTTGGCTTCTCCTGCCTGCAGTCATGCCGGGCTGTTTTCTCGCCCACCACAGCCCTGCTCACACTCTCCAGCCACCCTGCTTTTCCCACCCAAACTCCCCGGCACCTGGGGAAGCCTGACTACACGGCTGCGTGTGTAACCTGGCAAACGTCTTACCCCTTCTGAGCCTGTCCTCTGCTCTGTAGACTGGCAACAGGAACGCACAGGATTGCTGTGAGGGTGAAATGAGGCCGTGTGTGTGGAAGTGCTTTGCAAATCCCAAAGCACTCTGAGGCTCTAAGGCAGAGGTATTATTATTCTTACTCTATACTACAACCCGCCCCAAAGCTGATCAGTGTAAGCTGGGCTGGGGGGAGTTGTAACACTCGGGGACCACCACCTCCTACCTTCCTCGAGGGATTCTGCAGGGGTACTCAAGGCTTACCCCAGCAAGCTCAGCCCCACGGGGAGTATATCACGGCTCCACATGGTGGAAATGGTTAATTTTATGTGTCAAGTTGTCTGGGCCACGGGTGCCCAGGCACTGGGTCAAGCATTATTCTGGGTATTTCTGTGAGGCTGTTTTGGGGTGGGATTAACAATTGAGTCGGTAGACTGAGTAAAGCAGGTTGCCCTTCCCAATGCAGTGGGCTTCATCCAACCAGTTCCAGGCCTGAATTCAGAACAGAAAGTTTGACCCTCCCCCAAGGAAGAGAGAATTCCCTCCTCCTGACCACCTTCCAACTGGGACATCGGCTTTTTCCTCCCTTCAGACTAGAACCAAAACGCTGGCTCCTCCTGGGCCTCAGGCCTGCTGGACTTTGGACGGGCAACACCATCGGCTGCCCTGGGTCTGCAGCTCACCGGCTGCAGCACTGTGGACTGGTCAGCCTTCGGCATTGCTGAGCCAGTTCCAGGACACACACACACACACACACGTCCTACGGCTTCTGTTTCTCTGGGAACCCTGACCAACAGAGAGGCTCCAGTGGTCCTCACAGGAAGTGTGTGGGAATGGAAATGCACTGGGGAACTTTCTGATTGTCAGAATGACTCGGGGGAGGAGGTGCTACCCACATTTAGTGGATGAAGGCTCTAGATGCTGAATGTCACCTAATATCCATGCTTGTCCTTTAAGACACTCTGGATTGAGTCCCTGCCCACACGTCCAAGTTCATCCCTCTGCCCTTGCCATGTTCACCCCACCAGGACCACACAAACAGCCCCGCCTCCTTTTCTGTCTCTCAGACACCCCACGCTGGTTGCTGCCTGGGAGTCCCACACTCGCCAGCTTCTCTGCAGCCCCGTGGTTACGTGGCTGGTTCTTTCTTGTCCATGGTCTCAGCTCAGATGGCACCACCCGAGAGAAGACATTCTTGATCACTCAATCGCTCCCACCTGAGACACTCTTTAATCTGCCTGTCCTCCCACAGAGCACTCTGTCCCATGGGAAAGAATTGCGTCCGTCCATTTGCTCGCCCCACCACTGCCGATTCACTGCCACCAGAATGCCAGCCCCAGGAGGACAGGAACCCTGTGTCGGTCACCCCTCCACTCCCAGAACACAGCAGGAGCTCAGTCGATGTTTATTAGACCTAGACTGAGAACAATTAGGTTATTTAGTATGAAATGCCCAATTTCATTAAGTACTGAGTTGGACAGTTGATATCTCTGACATTTCACTTTGACACTTCTTGTTTTATTTTTATTGTGAAGGTACATCCTCAGTCTTTCAAATGCATGGTTTGGCTTATGGTTATCTTTCAAATTTTTTTTTGGAACAATTTTTGTGAAACCATAGATAAGACAAAAATTCATGGCCACGTGTGGCGGCTCATGCCTGTAATCATAACACTCCGGGAGGCCGAGACGGGCAGATCGTTTGAGCTCAGGAGTTCGAGACCAGTCTGAGCAAGAGCAAGACCCTGTCTCTACTAAAAAAAAAAAAATAGAAATGAGCTGGGCAACTAAAAATACACAGGAAAAAAGTAGCTGGGCATGGTGGCGCATGTCTATAGTCCCACTTGGGACTTGGGAGGCTGAGGCAAGAGGATTACTTGAGCCCAGGAGTTTGAGGTTGCTGTGAGCTAGGGTGATGCCATGGCACTCTGGCCCAGGCAACAGCGTGAGATTCTTCAAAAAAAAAAAAATTCATGTTATTCTCAAATATGAGTTCCATCATGGAACCAATGCAGCACACACAGCTCGAAATATCAACGAAGTGTTTGGGAAGGAGTGGCTGATGAACGCACAATACGTTGGTGGTTTGAGAAATTCCATTCTGGTGATTTTAATCTTGAAAATGAGCCACGTGGGCAACCTGAGACCAAGGTGGATAATGATGATCTGAAAGCTGTAGTGGAAGTGAAACCATCTCAACCTAAGCGTGAATTAGCAGCAAGGTTTGACGTCACTATTCCAATAATATTGGACCACTTGAAATAAATCGATAAGATAAAGAAGCTGGATAAATGGGTTCTGCATGAATTAAACGAGCGTTAGAAGAGAAATCTCGAAGCTTGCTTTTCTTTGCTGTCATGACATAAAGGTGAACCATTTCTACACCGTATTGTTATGTGTGGTGGAAAATGGATAATAATATAAAGTTCCAGACGCTGTGCTGGGCACGGGACGATGCAGAGCACACGCTCTTCCCACCGTGGGGGAGAGGTGGGCTCTGGGATGTCTTTGGAGAAGCCATCTTGGCCCTGGTGTTCCTGGGTAAGAGCACTGGGCACCTGTACAGTCTCCCAGGTGTTGTTCGTAGGACCAGATTTCTGCCTCCGTCCACAGTACAGACACACCCTCCCTGCTCTCACCAGCTCTGCCCTGGAGCTGGGTCCTGTGCCCCTTGGACCCAAGCTCTCTCCATTCTGATGGTGGTGTGCAGGTCTCCCTGTAGGGCTCTGCAGCCGGTCTCCTGCTGGGCCACACCTGCCTGAGTGGGTCCTCACATGGGTCGGTGCAGAGTGACTTGAGTCTGCCCTGCCTCCCTGAGCACCTCAAGTGTGGCTGTCAACGCAGGAAGCAGCTACGGGACATGGACACATTCCCTACAGATCCTACTGTCTACACTGCCTACAGTTTAGGGTTCCAGAATCCCAGCTTGTCTCATGCACAGCAAACCCACTTAGGTTCAGATGAAAAATCTCACCCTGGTCTGGGGTTTGGTCTTAACGACAGTGTTTCAAAAACTGGCTGGCCTTCAACGTGGTCCCAAATATACTGGCGCCATGGGACTTCAGGTTAGCTGCATCCCTGAGGCTCACTGGCAAGTCTGTCATTTGCGGCACATCTGGAAATCAACATCCAGCGCCGTCTGCAGAGGACACTGGGCTTAAACAAGACACCCAAGGTTGTAGAAAGGAAATACGCCCAGAAATGCCAGTGAGCCACCCGACTCCCTCCTCCGGCAAACACCCACCTGCTGCGACTTGAGGGATCAGCCCTGCCTTTAATTCTGGCCCAGGCTCCAGAAGCTCTTTTTTATAAATGTAAATGTTGTTATTCCCATGCAACCTGGGAGGAGCATTGCCACACTATCACTTTATCACATTAGCAGCTCAAACCCCCGAGGAGAAAGGAACCAGAACAGGGTATAGGAAGAAGGACGGGGAAGGAAGTATTGCAGGCGAAGATTTTTGTCTAAGAATTTTGCCTCAGGTCACGCCTTTGTGACACTATCTCTGGAAGGGAACACCCCAGCCAGGAAGGGATCACCCATGTCACTTCCAGCTGGCTTCGCAGTGCCGGCAGCTTTGCCCTGGCTCTCTCTGAGTGGGAAGAACTGCTGTCGGCCCCCCCTTAGGGATGTGGATCTGATCACTAAACTATCTCTGCAATGCCTGAGCAATTATTTTTTTCTCAGATCAGTTGATACAAGGTTGAAATTATTTAAAGGGAATTCTTAAAATGTAAGGGGAGAAAAACAAAATGAGAGATCAGAAAACACAGCTGGGTGCGGTGGCTCACGCCTATAATCCTAGCATTCTAGGAGGCCGAGGTGGGAGGATTGCTTGAGGTCAGGAGTTCAAGACCAGCCTGAGTAAAAGTGCGACCCGTCTCTACTAAAAATAGAAAAATTAGCCTGGCATCATGGCAGGTGCCTGTAGTCCCAGCTACTTGGGAGGCTGAGGCAGGAGGATTGCTTGAGCCCAGGAGTTTGAGGTTGCTGTGAGCTGTGATGACACCACTGTACTCTAACCAGGTGACAGAGTGAGACTCTTATCTCAAAAAAAAAAAAAAAAAAACAATGTAAACAGTGGTGAGGAAAACAATGCGCATGGTCTGGAGGCAATAAACAGAACTGAGCGGGGAGAGTGGGCCTAGAGCCTGGCCGGCTAGGCGGGGCGGGGCAGCAGCACAGCAGCTCCGAGGACGAGGACGAGGACGGGGTCCTGCATGAGCTTGTGGCCGTGGGAAGGGAAGTGGTGGATGTGGGTGACTATTTAAAGAAGTCATCCCTGAACTTGATGAGGAATCGGATGTGGCAAGGAGCAAGACAGAGGAGGAGCACAGCTTCCTTAAATGTGACAAAGAACCCTGGGCACAGGAGGGACATTGAGCAGTGGGAATGAGGGTGATGGTTTCAGCTTTGAACGCGTTGAGTTTAAGGTGGCAGCAAGGCATTTTAAAGAACGTGACCATGAAGAGCGAAAGGCTGGCGTTGTTGAGAACTGTGAAGGGTCTGAGAGTTTGTCCTGGCTGTAAGCTAACAAGGTAGCCTGCTGCAGCTTCATGGGTGCTGGCAGGATCCACGAGACGCCTGGGCCAGAGACGGAGCTTTATCACTCACAACAATAACAGTTGCCAAAGTGTCAGCATTTCTCAACCCCTGACTCCGACAGCACAACAGGAAAGGGGCCAAGTGGTCCTGCACACGCAGGGGCTGCTCTGTTCCAGGAGAGGAGCCCGAGCTCAGGACAGTCCAATCCTTTATAACACGCTGGGCAAGTGCCAGGCAGTGCCCAGGGAGGCATTAACCTTACTGTAGCAGACAGCAACAGGCCTGCCCTTTACTCTGAAAGCAGACCCTATACAAACATCCTAGAAAAGACAGTCTGGAGCAAAGGAGGCCCTGCCTCTGCTCACAAGGGCTGCAGAAACGCCAGCCCCATGGGGAACTGACCCCCAACGCCAGTCTGGGTCTTTAAGAAGAGAAAACACCTGGGGTTTAGATTTGGGATCCTCAGCAGATGCCCAAACATGGGAATGGATCAGTATTCCTTAGAATCTTTATCAGTCAGGATCCCGGCACAAAAGATGAATTCGTCCCCGCTGGTCCAAAAGAACAAGTGGCAATGAAGGGGTCACTCCAGAGGGAAGGCAGGGTGAGGGGAGGGTGGGCAGGCAGCAACACCCCTTGGTGATTACTAAAGACCCAGCCAGCCACAGATGTGATCAGAGCAATGTTGTCCCCATCACCTTGTGTGACCCCATAACTACCTTGTCGTCAGGTACGTCATAATACCTATTTTACAAATCAGGCTACTGGATTCGGAAATGTTAAGCAACTTGCCCAGGATCCCAGAGCTGTTCCCCCGCCTTCATGTGCATAATCTTTCTACTGTGCCACAACTGTCCCCAGAGAGGGGGACAGAGTAACATACCTTGTGAAGCTTTCGAGACTTTAAGAAGCGTGTTCACAGGCTCCTAACAGTGCTCACTTGGTAGCCCTGGCCCCCCTAGGAGTAGAGCACACAGCACTAGGATGGTCCCTGTGAACACCCCCAGGCGATGCCACACCCCTGCTCTCTCTCTGTCTCTCTCTCCAGTGACAAGCCATTAGCTGCCAAACACAGTGAAAAGTACTAACTTCACTCTACAAGGCCCTTTGTGATCTGGCCCCGGCAGGGTGATCTCTGGGACCTAACTTCCTCATGCCCTCTTTCCCGGGGACAGCAAGCCGACCCAGCCTCTCTGTCCCCCCCTAAACATGTCAAGCACAGGCCCCCACTCAGGTCCTCAGCACCGGCTGGTCGTTCCACCTGGAATTCTCCTCCCCCGGGTTCTGCAGGGCTGGCTTCCTCACTTTGTCCAGGTCCCTGCTAAAATGTAAAAAACAAACTTCCCCAGGAAGCCTTCCCTAGTCACCCTACATGCACTGTCACTGCTAGGCAGTGCCTTTACCTGTTTATCATCTTTCTCCCCACTAGCAAATGAGCCCCAGCAGGGGGGGAGCTTTCTTCTTTTCCACTGTCTCCGGCACCTAGAGCAGTGCCCGGCACAAACTAAGGGCACGAAAGAATTGTTGCTGAATGAATGAATGAACGAATGCCCCTGTGAAGCGATGGGAGGGGTGAGAGGACACAGAAGATTCCAAATGGGAATTGCAGCCGGTCCTCTTCCTTGCTCTCCTGCCAAAGGCGGCTGCTATGATCTTGCAAATGTTGACTCAAGCGCCTCGTTGCAGAGCCCGGGCCTGTTAAATATTGCAGGGCCTCCTGGGCAGAGCAGATGCTGAATGTCAGGAGAAGGTTTGTCTCCAGGAACAAAAGCAGGAAATACTCTCAGCGTCCCCAGCCTCCAGATGTCAGAGGGCTGTCATCTGTCCCTTCAGTGTAGAGATTGATGCCTGCCTCGTCCCATTCCCGGGCTCCCTCTGGGGCTTTCTTCAGGGGACACAACTGCCCCTTCTACCCCACGGCACCTTCCCCCCACGAGCTTTCCTCCTGAGCCCTGTGGACGCAGAGACCACGGCGGGTGAGGAGCCGGACTTTGCTTCCTTTTCTCCCCATATATGCGAGGGAGGGAGGTCCCTGAGGCCTCTGTCTGCACACCAACGTGTGGAATGCTGGACACACTTGGAACATCGGGAGGAAACCCCAGAAATCTGTTTTCCAGAGGAAAGTGCCTTCCTAGAAGAAATGATTTAAAAAAGAAAGACAGTGGCTTCACGAGTACTATTCCAAATAATAGGGGCCTGCCACATAGTGGGAGCTTACTTTGTTTTGAAAGGATGAATCATGGAAGACGGCCAACCGAGAGTCCGGGTGGCGTGGAGGGGAGGGGCTCTGTCTGAAAGGCAGGACACTCCCGCTAAGGGGCACCGCCTGCATCGGGGCATCCCCCACACCCCCCTCCACCTGCCGCCAAGGACACTGGACATGAGTCTGGACACAGGGACCTTAAACAGTGAAAGAAGGAAGGCTGTCCTTGGAGCTCCGAGAAGGTGTAATTACAGATTTTCCAGATCATTCACCACTGACAGTGATCTCTCGACACTGGAGGGAAGACTCTCATGCAAAGTAGAGGATCTGCTGTGGTGTCGGCACCTGGGGAAGGGACAGTGAAGGACGGTGGCGGCAGCCGTGGACACAGAACCAGTGATGGCCACGTTAGAGCCCCCGCGGGACAGCAAGCAGCAGAACCCAGAGCAGGGCCCCCAGGCGACAGGGATGGGAGGCCCAGGCAAGTCACTCTGGCCTCTCTGGACAAAACGCAGGCCGACCCTAGTCCACCGCTGGGCTCTGCAGCAGCGGAGACGCACGGTACAGCCGAGGAGCCTCGGGCCGGGAAGTAGACGACCTGTGTCTAGTGTCAGCTCTGCCACTAACTCCCCATGTGCCTTGAGCAAACCACATGACCTCTTGGAACCTCATTTTTCATCTGTAAAACAGGATGATGCCACATCCTCAAAGACTGCTGAGGATGATGTGAGACGCTGTGCACACAGCTTGAGCCGGCCCAGCCTTGCTCCCAGCCCCGGCTGCAGCCCTGGAGGCGAAACCTCTGCTCACCCCCACTCCCGCCTTGCCTCTGGCAAAACGTGCTGAAGGACAGTCCAGCCTCCTTGGCCAAGACGGTGATGAACACCCATCCCCCGGCTCTGTCCCTGAACCTCCAGCTGTGAGTTTCACCATGAACACATGATCCGGCCTTGCGGAAGAGCTCAGGGGACAGTGCCTGCCACTGGGCCCTGGGGCAGAGGTGCCGTCCTTGCTCCCAGGGAGTCGGTGAGGGAGTCAGGCAAGATGAGGAGAGGAGACAGACACACCCCCTTCCTGAGTCACTCATGCAAATCCAGGAGCCGGCACCTGCTGTTTGTGCCAGTGGATCCCTGGCAGGAGCCTTTGAGGTCAAGGGTTCTCGGAGTAATTTTTTCAGATCTGCCTGTGTGTGTTTACTTGGTGTGAAGCTGTGTGGAGGGTGGATTGCAGGGGGTGGCGGATGCCTCAGGGAACACAGATGAGGCCCCACAGTACCCACCACGCACTTCATTCCTTCTCCTGTTCCAAAGCCCAGAAGATCATACGGGGATATCTCATATCTACCAGGAAAGGCTTTGTGACAAAGCCGGTCTGCTGGTGGGAGATCTGCTGGAGGCATCATCGCCAGAACCCTTTCGAAGTGACAACTTATTTTGGGTTCCAGGGACTGAGGGGTTGGTTCCCCAGGACACAGGACTTGCAGTGCTAAAACCAGGACAGTCCTGGGCACACCAGGACGAATTGGTCTCCCAGCCCTTGCAAGCAAGCTCTCAGCACCGGGACAGATGGACCTTGTTATTCTCAACCAGCCCTGGCTCTCCAGGAAACTCCCCAGCCCTCCGCGGGCAGTGTTTCCATCAGCCCGGGAAAGAAAGAGGGGAGGCGCCGTGCCCGCCTGCACCTGCCTGTGTCTTGGGCACACAGAAAGGCATGCTAGGGCTGGACTCCTCTTTCTAGAAGCTGAGCTGGCATGAGGGATGAAGGCAGAATCCGAAGCTGGGAGAGAAACCAGAAGAAGCCCCTGGGCCATTTTATTAATAAAATGCTACCCACCTTTTTTTGACAAATCTGGGCCCAGTCCCTGAAAATCTACCTCTCCAGGCTCTGTGTGTCCCTACCTTCCTCTCTGTGCTTGCGAAGGCAGCGACATCCTGCTGACAGCTTCAACAGAAATATGTCTAATTTAGACATAAAAACAAGGCAGTCACCTCCCTCCCTGGGCCCTTGGGGAATGGATCTCACCCCAGTGGGGGTCTTTCCCGGCCCCTCCCCAAGGGAGCTTAGGGCCAGCGTGAAGGTGCAGCTGCTTCAGTCAGAATTTGGTGTCCAAGGAATCATGACATTTCCTACTTTCAGAGTATCTTAAGCCTTTCTAAGTGCTATCGTCCATGCATTTTCTCTTTCGAGCCACGTCAACCCCAGAAGCTCCTGGGAGCCTGAGTAATTTGCTCAGGTCACAAGCAGAGCTGCACCAAGGCCCAGACTCTGCCTGTCTGCGCCTCCCTCTGGCCTATTTTGCTTCACTCATGAACAGCATCACCAAACAATGCCTGCTGGGCACTAGATGGTCCAGGCAGATGAGGAAAGTATCACACCACGTTCTCATGAGCACCAAGCCATGGGTGACAATGACCTGGGACATGGTGCAGATGTTCCCCCCCCCCAGGGTCCCCACTTTAGATGTCTAAGCCCAGTCTGAGGACAGAGGAAATACCTTTCAGGACAAACTGTACCTGCAGAGATGTCGGCAAGAGCTCAGCGGGTCTCTAAATATGTGCATTCGTTCCGACAGATACCAAAATATAACAGAGGTGTCAGCTCTTTTAAAGCTGCGTTTTCTATAGTTTCTCCAAGTTGAAGAAGCTTTCAGCAACGTCAGATCTTCTGGGTGAATTCCTGCCCAACGAGAGGGTGGAAAGACCACACATATTCCAGATCTCCCCTTTCTCAGCACCTCTCACATCTTGCCCCACTTCCCCGAGAGCACCTCACCCTGCCAATCACCTGGCCAGCCGCTCCTCACAGGCCACCAGCCCACAGAGCGCCCATGCCCTTTAGGAGGAGGCGTCCCTGTCAGTGCTCACGACAGTGCCCAGCAGGGCCCAGGCGCGGGGATTCCCGAGAGGCCCCTGACCTGCCCTTCGAAACAGGGCCTCCCCCATGTTTGCTGTGATTGTGTGTCTACACGTGTGTGTTTGTCAGTATCTGCCGCCCCCACTACACTCATGAGGACAGGAGCTGTACCTGCTTCTTTTACCATCCCTGGCACTTACTAGGTACTAAACAAATATTAATGACATGACCAATTGGATGGATGAAGGAAGCAAGAAATGAATAAAAAACAAGCAGTATGCCTAGGTTAACTAGGTCACCTGCCTGGATTCCGAGAACTCCGCTGATTAGAGTGAAACGATATCTCTGACGCTACCTCCAAAGGAGCCCCAACAAGAAGACCTGGATCTGCGTAGAGTGCTCAGTTTCACATTTCCAAAACAGTTGCTGCCCGCACAGGACAAGCGACGGAGGCCTGCTGCCCGCAATAGTGTCAGCGAGGACCGCGGTCCCTACACACGTGGGCACTTAATGCATTTTTGGTAAATGAATAAATGTTTCCGGCAAGTGTGGTTTCAAAGTGTCATATTTCTGTATTTAAGTTAGAATCCCATTTCATTGATCAGATATTCCCTGGAAAGCCATATTCACTGGAAATGATCAGGAAGCTCCCTGAAAAATGTGATACTTAGGTCGGCCAGGGCCTGAGCATTCAAACGTCAGGATGTTGAACGGGTAGAACCTGCTGCCATAGTCTCTTTAAAAATAACAATAGAATGCACACAGTAAATACAAATAATTTCCACCCAAATCCAGAGTCCGTCATTGTAGCCGTGTGTCTTTGGAAAAGTCTGTTTGCCAAGACTCATTTTATTCATCTATAAAAGTGGATGATTAGATGTCCTCCCCCTCAGGGGTGTGAGGATTAAACTAGACATCACCTGGCACACAAGAAGCCACCATGATTGTAATCATTTGAACAGAAGTTGTCACTTCAGAAGGAAGCTGTTCAAAGCTCTGAGAATATTTTGTAGGAGAATTTCCCTGACATCATTCTATACACAGAAAAAGTCAGGAAATTCCTTGAAATGTGCTATCTTCATGAGAGTATTCCCTCCAAACCTCACTTCTACAACAATCAACTATCCAGTTTGAGGTGGATTCTGATTGCAATTATGAAAAAAATTGGCAACAAGAATGTATATTGCAAAACAAAATGTGTTGCTTTTAAAGTGATTTTGGAGCCTCAGTAATTAGTCTAGCAAGTTCCAAAGATACATTCTGTAGTCATCATTCAGTATTTGTTTCCGTCAGTAATCTGCCTTTCTTCAAAAAAAAAAAAAAAAATCAACTGGGGAAAAACATCTGTTCTGAAGCTACCTGGGACTGAAGGCCCCCCATCCCCGGCCTTGCTGGGTTCTGGATTATAAGAAACCCCCCTTGGATCCCACGTTCTTTCTTCCTGCCAGGCTGCTCCTGGGTCACTTCTCAGCTCTGGTAGCTGCTGAAACAAGACAGATGCTACTGTACAAAATAACTCAAGAACATACCAAAGCCTGTTGCTTCCAGCACTTGGAAAATTTGACATTCAAATATGCAAATATTTTATGGCACGAAGAGAGAAAAACAGAGAGAAGGAGCTGCAAAGTCACATTTGAAATAAAACATACTAGAGATGTAAGCAAACTGGAATTTACACTTCTGGATTATAATTAAACTGGTGCTATTATCAGAAAGAGCACAGAAATTGCCGTGATTTGCCACAAGGGCCTCTTGTTATTGCTGAAGTCACCAGACACGTCACTCAATCTTCAGCACCCACATGATGACAAAGCTGTATTTGCAGCCCCGGGGATGAGCCTCATTCTGACCGAAAATGCCCGTTGGCACAGAGGGCAGAGACGGGAGTGTGGCAGAGGAGTCAGAACACTGTCTTCACCCCATTTTTCACGGTGCAATATGTATGTTTCTTTAAATATGTAGATTAAAAGTCTATCAAACAATCACCAACCTTCACACAAACTTTGAGTTCGTTTTCCTGGAGCTCTGGGGGGAATGAGCAAAGTCAGTCTTACAGTCTCAGATGGTGAAGTAAAAAGAAAAAGAAACCAGAAGTTCAAAGTCGATCTGGGTCAGACCATTAATAGCTGAGTTATTTTGATCAGTCATTTAACCTCTTAGAGTCACTATCTCCCCACACGTGTTAGTGGAGTTAGTCTAGATGGTTCCGAAGTCGCCTTCCAGATCTTGGAGTCTATCAGATGTTGTAGCAGAAAGTTTAGAATCAGATAGACCCGAGTTTAAATTATGGTTTCATTATTTACTAGCTTTGTGAACTTAGGCAAGTTGCTTAGTACCTTGAAGCCCTGGTTTCTCATGTGTAAAATGGAGATAATAATAGTTCCTATCTCTCAAGGGTGCTGTAAAGTTTAAATGCAATTATGTCAGTAAAGCATTTGATGTAGGGTAAATTCTCGTTTTATTCCCTCTTTCTTGTGATTTCTTCTTCTTTGTGAAGAAGCTACAGAATACAACTAATCATGATGAGAAAGAAAGTTAGCATCTGGGATACCTGCACCATTAACCTTATCCATACTGTGTTCCAGACAACCAGGGTAAACTCAGAAGGTCTAGATGCAGGCCCAGTAAAACATGGAACTGGTCACTTAATGGAAAGACCATCCATAGCATTTTGTTTACTCCTAATTGGTCATCTCCTGAGGCCAAATGCACTTCTGAACATGGCCTGCCATCATCAGGGGCATGTATTTAGCGAATAGCAGATATTTTTAATACAAGTCCAGTGATAAAGGTTGAACTTTACTATATGACTCCCCCTCCCCACATAAATCCCAGAAATACATCCAGAAATTAGTCTTAAGTTTGTCAGTAGCACTATTTCCCCTTATCTGATGTGGGCACTGCCATTCATTGATTTGCTTAACTAAACTGGTTGATTCCACTGGCATTTGTGCCATATTTTTCAATACTGAGAACTACTATGTACCAGGTGCTATGCTAAGCACTCAGTAAACAAGAGAAACATTTCCTTGGTTTGGCAGAATGAGGGAACCCTGCCTTATCAACAGTCTTGGCTGCATTAAAAGACATTATCAGGAAGAACATAATAACAGAAGCCTACCTTCTAGAGAAACTAGAAAGCACATGGTATTAGTTCTCTTTTTTTTTTTTTTTTTTTTTGGGACAGAGTCTCACTTTGTTACCCGGGCTAGAGTAAGTGCTGTGGCATCAGCCTAGCTCACAGCAACCTCAAACTCCTGGGCTCAAGCGATCCTCCTGCCTCAGCCTCCCAAGTAGCTGGGACTACAGGCATGCGCCACCATGCCCGACTAATTTTGTCTATATAATATTTTTAGTTGGCCAGATAATTTCTTTCTATTTTTAGTAGAGACGGGGGTCTCGCTCTTGCTCAGGCTGGTCTCGAACTCCTGACCTCGAGCGATCCACCCGCCTCGGCCTCCCAGAGTGCTAGGATTACAGGCGTGAGCCACCGCGCCCGGCCGGTATTAGTTCTCTAATGCTGTTTCACAAATTATCCCAAACTTAGTGATTTAAAACAATACACATTATTTTGCAGTTTGTAGAATCCAGGAAGAACCCAGGAGCAGCTCAGCTAGGTGGTTCTGGCTCAGGGAGGGCCACAAAGGGTGCAGATGGCAGGAGGCCAGGATCCTCCGGGTATACAGGGGCTGGCCACATACATATAATTGGACAGAAAAAGAATTCTGACTTTAGGCCATGAAGGGGACACTGGGCAGCAATTCTAACCAAAGATAAAGAGAGGAAGAAATAAAGTCATCAGGGTAGAGATCAGAGAAGAAGTAAAATATGTCCAATAAGCTTCACTGCTCTTAGGAAGATGGGCAGAGGGTCTGGCCACCAGAAGTCTAACCCCAGCTCGGGGAGTAAAGACAGGGAGGAGCCTGGGGAGGGTCGGAGGCTGTGGGTTCCGGAAGGACTGATACTGACCATCTGGAAGAGCAGAGGGCATTGGGGCGTGGGGGGCCAGGGGACAGCAAGTGCAGCTGAACCATCTCCAAGGCAGCCTCCCACTCCAGTGCTCAAGGATGCAAAGGGGTGGACGGGCTGGGGGTGGCATGTGAAACGCACCATTGTCCTGGAAGTCAGCCTGTGGTTCCCTTTTCGTCCAAGAGAACAGTTCAACTTTTGCATTTAGTCCAGCTGGATTTTTGTCATCTTCCCTTTCACCTTTAGTCAAGAAGTTCTGGCCGGGTGCAGTGGCTCACACCTGTAATCCTAGCAATCTGGGAGGCCGAGGCGGGCGGATTGTTTGAGCTCAGGAGTTCGAGACCAGCCTGAGCAAGAGTGAGACCCCGTCTCTACTAAAAATAGAAAGAAATTATATGGACAGCTAAAATATATATAGAAAAATTAGCTGGGCATGGTGGGGCATGCCTTGTAGTCCCAGCTACTTGGGAGGCTGAGGCAGGAGGATCTCTTGAGCCCAAGAGTTTGAGGTTGCTGTGAGCTAGGCTGATGCCACAGCACTCTAGCCTGGGCAACAGAGCAAGACTCTGTCTCAAAAAAAAAAAAAAAAAAAAAAAGTTCTACCTTTATCAGCCTCCAAGTGGTCATGAAACTGGAGGTGGCTGGGACTGTTTATGCTTTAGTAATCTATACCATGGCCATTGTAATTTAAAAATGAAAACAGAGAATGAACCTAAGTTATGTTTAAAAACATTATTCCATAAGCCACCATTCCACGGCTCCCAGTTTTGCACTAAGCAGATAAATGTGGTTTCCTATGGTTCCATTTCCTTGCCTGGGGCATGTCCTTGAGGGAGGGCCTCCTGGCTCTTTGCTGGTGCTAAGTGGTACCCACACAGCCTTTGCCCCAAGTAAAGGTGGCTCAACCAGCCCCCGGAGTGGTGAGGATCATGTCCTGACTGCCCCTTTGGGAGGCTGACTAGTAACAAAGCCAAAGCTGGCCTCTTCTCTTCCCTTCCCTGGCAGGCCCTGAAGATCCCAGAGGGAAGGCAGGCAAGGCAGCCCAAGGAAACCTGGCTGCTGGTGAGTGCTCTTCTTCAGGGCTGATGGCACAAAGCTTGTAGGATCCCTGGGCGCCCCCAGCACTGAGGGAAGTGAGTCTGGTCTTAGAGATTGGCACATGGTGCAGATGCTGTTTACCCCGGTGAATAATAAAATCAGGGAGGATCTGCTCAGAGCCACCTGGCTGCAGTCCTCTGGGGAGAACACGGGGCAGAGACACGCTGGCTGTGAGATGGAAGGACAGCCAGACCCCTGTGGCCTGTGAAAATGATGTCATCTGGGCAGCATCTGGGCCCTGAGGGAGGGATATTCCACTGGCTTCCACGCCCTTCAGTACTCAAGGTAGGTGTCAGGAACTTCACAAGGATGAAGCAAATCTGGCCCAAAACACACTACGGAAACAGCAGAGCTGCCAACGTGAGCTGATGCAAACACTGAGGGCAAAGCTAATAGCATTTCCCCAAGCCCTCGGCTCAGCAGAAAGGCAGCTCACCTGCCACGTCGGTCAGCGGCTCCTGAGTAGCCAGCCAACCCATACGAACTCCTCTGGCTCGCCCACTGCCCTGCAGCTGGGAAGACTGCCCTGAGACCTTGGGGGGGGGCCTTAGCTTCTGAGTCATTCCCCTTCTGCATTAGCTCCACACCCAAGGCGGACTCAGATGCAGATTCGGTCATCTTGCTCTTCCTGAGAGCTACAAGAATGTGCCAAGCTCTATTTTAGTTGTTTCGCATAAATTGTGTCATATCTGGGTTCATATCTCACCCTATTTTAGAGCCTTCTTGTCCCCAGTATGCATTCTTTGCTTCCTCCAGCACAAGCTCAAAAAGGGAGGAATCCACATATTTTTCCCTTTAATGGAGGAGGAAGGAGATTTGAGCCGAGACTCCCTTTCCTAATGGCCTAGCCAAGGTTACCCTGACAAACGGCTTGAATATATAAACACACACACACATACTCTAAGAAAATATATATTAGAGAATAAATATTTAAAGAATATATATATTTATTAGAGAATTTAGAAAAAGGCAGTACTCCAAAAGAAAAATGGACAAGAAACCTGAAAAGGCAATTCACAGCCCAGACTAACCAAATGGCCATTAAATATATGAAAATGTCTCGGTGATTAAGAAAGTGCAAGTTAAAACAACAATGACGGCTTGATGACTTGGGATGTAGGAAAACAAAAAACAAGCAAACAAAAAAACTACAATGAGTTACCACTCCCCACCCATCAGAGTAGTTAAAATTAAAAGGACAGGTAATATAAAATTTTCACAAGGCTGTAGAGCAACAGGAATTCTCACTTGCTGCTGGTGGTAGTTAGAAATGGTGTAACCACTATGGAAAACTGTTTGGCAGTACCTACTGTAATTGACCATATGTATGCCCTGTGACTTAGCAACCTTCCTGGTAGATACACACCCTACAGAAATGCATGCACATGTCCTCCAAAAGACACGTATTACGATGTCATAGCAGCAGCCCAATTTGTAGTAGAGACTGACAACAAGCTAAATGTCCATCATCAATAAAATGCAGTATGTTCATGTAATGGAGTACTATACATGGATGAAAATTAACAAGCTATAGCTACACAAAACAACACAGATGAATCCCAGAACGTAACCCTTAAATATAATCTTTAAGAAGGTAAACATAAGAAATATATACTGTGTGATTTCATTTATATAAAATTTATAAATAGACAAACCTACTAGTCTTTGGGGATGAAAGCTTAGGTGGTAAAGCTATGAGGGCTTTCCTAAGAGCAATGATAACGGTTACCTTCGGAGCTGTGGGAGGGAGGGCTGGTGATCAGGACCAGTTGTGAAAAGCGGGGCTACTAGGGTATGGGCAATGTTCTGTTTTCTCGACCTTGGGTGGTAGCTGTACAGGAGTTTCATCTATGATAATTCATTCACCTGTATATTTGTGTTCTGTGCATCCTTTTGTATGTATATTAAGCAATAAAAACAGTAACTTAAAAAACAAATCATCCCTTCTGCCCCAGATGCCCCTTACAGCAAGTGGGTTAAGGACACAGGTTTGGCCTCAGGTGCACATAAGATTGAATCATAGCTTCCATTTTACCACCTGTGTGACCCCTCGGCAAGTGACTCAACCTCTATAAACTCAGGTTCCCGTTCTATATGATGGTGATGACAGTGACTAACAGAGTTGGTAAAAGGGTTACATGTCCTGGATCAGTCAAGAGCCCAGCACAGTACTAGAACATGGAAGAGGTTCAACAAAGGGTAGATGGGAATAGTCAAGAGTGGTAGCAATTGTTCTTCTTGCTCTACCTTAGTTTACTTTGATCTATTCAGCCCAAACTGTGAGATAGTGGAAATTCCAGACAGTGAACCTGGAATTAAGTCATTTGCCTTCTTTATGATTCAGTCATCTTTAAAATGTAATGAATAATACCTACCGTAGACGTTTCTTAAGAGGATTAAATAAATGAGCATGTGAACAAGTCTGGCACACGGTGGATATCCAAAGTTCATCTATCTGGTAGTATTTCATAGTAACAGTTGTTTTGTTGTTTAACTTAGGACATCGCCTGTGAGGCACGTTCGGAAGACTGGACCAGAAGGCTGAGCTGCTGTTCTGGTTATGTATTACTACATAACGTTCATATTATCCTACAAATTATTATAGTTGCTCAAAACAACAAATTTTTTTAACTTACAACTCTGTGGTCGTAGAAGGGAGGGAAGGCAGGGTTCAGCTGGGTGGTTCTCACTTGGCGTCTCTCACACGGCTGCATTCAGATGTCGACTGGTGCTGCAGTCCGGAGGGCTCAGCGCGGCTGCGTCTCCCAGAGGGCTGCTCACACGGTTCGCAGTTGCTGCTGCCTCTTGGCTGAAGCTCACTTAGAGGTGCTGACTCCTACCGAGCACCTACATGGGACCTCACCATGTAGGGCTTCCTCAGAACATGGTGATGCCAAGTCTCCGAAGGCAGTGTCCCAGCAGGCAAGGCAGGAGCCACGTTGTTTCTTACGACCTAGCCTTGGAAGTCATCTCGTGTTACTACCCCATGATCTGTTGGACAACGCAGTCACAACCTGCCCAAATTGAAGGGATGGAGACAGAGAGTACAGCCATCTTTTAGTGTTAGTTTACCTATGAACACTGAGATTGTATGTGAATTCCGGAAACTACTCCGCTAACGTTATAGGCAGCCGTGCATAATGGTCAAGAGTTTTGTCTGGGTTCAAACTCTGACTCTGCCATTTATTGGCTGCATGTCCTTGGAAATCACTTAACCTCTCTGTCTCTTGGATTGCTCGTGTAAGCTGGAGATAACTACAGCACCATCGTCACTGGGCTCTGTTTGAAGGAGTGTGTGACCCGTGGTGAACGAGCTCAGTGAATGTTAGCTTTTAGGATTGTTTCCACTCAGGTTTATACCCAACCCCATGGTCTTGGGCTCTGGCTGCATCACTCCTAACATCATCCCCAGACCGCCACGTGTTTCCTGTGGCGATAGACCCCTTCCTGAGATCGTGCCATGTGACTGCCTCTGGGGAGGACGTACCCTGGCACGTATGTGACAGTGGGGAGAGCACTTGAGTTGGAGTCAGGCAGTCCTGAGTCTAAGCCCGAATCCTGCCTCTTGTTGAGGGAGATGGGGTAAGTTTCCTATCCTCTGAGAGGCAGTTTCTTCATCTGTAAAGGGAGAAAAAGGGCCGAGGAAATCCAACGAGAAAGTGCTGATGAAAGCACTCGGCAGTGCCTGGCATTTCCTGGTATTTGAAATTCATCTGGTATTTTTGTTTAGTTTTCAGAAAAAAAGAGAACATGACTTTCTGAGAAGGTAGCCAAAGAAGCATATCTCAGTGGCTGAAATAAACTCCTCAATTAAACCATCCATCCTCTTTGGCCAAGAACAGGGAAGCACGAAGTCTTGGTGGAGGACGACGTGGTGACTCTCTCCCCACCTTTCCTCCTTCCCCTCCTCCGCACTGCCCTTCCCCGCTCCCAGCTCTCCGTGAGGCCTGGAGCTCACCTGCTTCCAGCCTCCCTCTGCAGGCACCCGGGTTAGACAAGCCTCAATAGCCCGCGGTTGTCTCTGCAGAAGATCTGGCCTCTGGACACCTCCAAGCCTTCCAAGGATTCTCCCTGATAGCTCACTTTTTCACAGTGGCCACTTGGCACAGTGATTTCACACTGGAATTCCTTCAGCCTCTGCTCCCTTTCCAACTCATGTACAAACCACTCTGGTACTTACGGAAATTTCTCAGAGAACAAAACTCCAGTAAGGGAGTCAGGATCCTTGGTGGGAGCAGGCTCAGTCCTTCCTCATCCATTTGCTTCCTTCCCTGTGTCTGCTTTGTGTCAAGGAGCCCTCACCCTCTGCCTTCTCTGCTCTCTGCCATATCCATTCATTCGTTCATTCATTCACGCAACAGATATTTTTTAAATACCTACTGTGCACAAAGCCTCTGCTCTCCTGGCCTTTATTTTCTAGTGGGGGGTCTTCACTGCCTCCTAAGGGGGTCTCCTGTAGCTCCTTCCTCAGAGGCTCTCCACTGTCCTCTCTCTGGGAACGGGACACTGGGGGCCAGGAGCGGATCCTGGCTCTGGGAAAAGCAGAGCTGCTTTATCTGCCCTGGACTCCAGCCACCGATGAACTTCCTGTTTCTCCACCCATAAAATGTGAAGCACTCCAGAGCTGCTGGATGAAGCAAAGCTTATGCACCCCCAAGTGAACTTCTGTGTCAGCTTTTTAATAATGCTATTTCCATAGGGCATTCAAAATGAAAATTATACAAATGGGTCAAAGCTGAACAAATGAAAACCAGGTATCTTAAATTTTTGACAAGCTGCCCAAAAGTTCATCAATAGCACTCAGTTCTCTTGAGTCACTGCTTGACCTCTGGCTGAGTCTGTCTCTCACAAATCACTGTCAGTGGCAAGATTCCACAGTCAGAAGGTCACACGGATCTGCACTTCTGTCCTCTAATGGGAATAGACTTTGGAAATAATTTAGGGTAGAGGAGAAGAGTTTCCTGAGGGAACAGCCGGGGACAGATTAACCAAATTACATCAGGGTGACACACACACTTACCTTGATCTATGCATATTATAAATACTTAATACCTTGTTTTACTTTTTTAAACTTTGTTCTTTGTGGCCTGTGAATGGTTGCCTGTATGATGCTGTCTGTCTTTAGACCTGATTCCTCAAAGACAGGTCTCTGTTTCAAATAATAATTTTTATTTAAAAACATTAACAAGTAGGCAATTCTGCCTGTTTTCAATCAACACAGAACACACAATCCTAGGTGCACCCTCAGGGAGAAAGCAGGACTGCCCACTCCTCACCGTTCCTCTCTGTCCTAGTCTTTGTTCCTCAGCTAAGAGGCACTTGATGGGAGGCTTACAGAATTTGGAGACATCCCAGGCAGAACGTTTCAGGGAAGTGGATCCTCCTGCCTTACTGGAATTGCTGATGGGAGCCCTGGAGGAGAGGGAGGGAATGTTCCCATGGTAAAGTGTTCCCAATAATTGAGAACAAAAGGTTTATAACTGGAGAAAGCAGACTAGAGACACAATGTTTGTTAGGGACACATGATGAACTGTTAAAAGAAGAAGACTCCTAAAGCCAGGGTAGACAGGGAACCCGGAAGCTGATAAAGCCAGTGACAATTGTTGCAAAGGGCAACAGGGAGTCATCAGAAGGTCTTCGACAATTCACACAGAGGGGACTGCAGAGATGTTGGCCGAAGGATACAAACTTTCAATTAGACAGGAAGAAAAAGTTCCAGCTCTATTGTACAATGTGGTGACTACAGTTAATAACCATGTATTGCATACTTGGAAATTGCTGAGAGCAGATTTTAGGTGTTCTCACCACAAAATGATAAATATATGAGGTAATGAATATGTTAATTAGCTCAGTTTAATCAGCCCATACTGTATACATATATCAGAACATCAAGTTGTGTACCATAAAGATAGATAATTGTCCATGTGTCAATTAAAAAGAAATAATTTTTTTTTAAAAGTTTAAAAAGGAAGGGCATGGAATATTTAAGGAAGAAGTACTCATTCTCAATGGCTAATATTATAACATTTAATAATGCAATAATGAATGGCACTCCATTAGTCTAAAATGTTGAGTCCATCTTTCAAACATGACTTTCTCCTCAGGAGTCTGAAAAAGCAATCCATGTGGAAATGAGAACTTTTCCAAGAAGTGAGTGTGTTCTTGCTCTTGCAGTTCTAGGGCACGTGATAGGTGCTCACTAGACGCACTTGCTGCACTGTTGGATTGGACCGATTCAGAAATAAACAGAGTTAGGCGCATCCATTCCTCCCAGCTACATCCAGCTGAGCACAGCTGAGCCGCTGGAGCAGGAGCCCGAGACGGGCGCTGCAGTCTGGCTCCTGCTGAGTCTCACACCTTCCATGGAGACCTCACACCCACCTCTGCATTTCTCCTTGATCCAGACTGTTCCCTGGGTACTTTTAGCCTGTATTCTTGGCAGTTTCTCCAGTGCTTTTCAAGATGCTATAGGCATGTATGGAGAATTACATGCTAAAAAGTTGGGGAGCTCCCCTGAAATCTACCCGTTCTACCTTTATCCTACAACCCCTCTGCTTGAGGGTCCCTGCCTTGCTCTCTGTCCCAGTTTTTCCCTCTGACATGCTTGGGTGCCAGAAGCCTAGGCTAAATCTAGCCTAATAAATCAACCCAAACTTTGTCATGAAATGAAAGAGAAAGCTTTTAATGATATTACTTTTTTGGTCATTAAGCAAAGAGCCAGTTCTCCAAAGCAGTAACCTTTATTTGACTTTAAGGGGCTAAGCACATGGCTTATGAGCTTGGAAGTTCTAATTCTTCAGCAAGAGAGTGCTAGACCAGAGCAGGGAAAGGAAAGCCTCAGGGAGGGCAAATTTGCCTATTTGACACTTATGGGAAAATACATGAACGTGGAGGCCCCTTTCTCTTCACTGGAAAAGTTTAGGAAATATGGCAGGAAGACAAGTGAAGTCAGATGGAAAGAAGACTTCACTGATGTCAGAAAAGCAAGTCCTGTCTTAAGGGATTGAGAGGCACTAGTGATCTTCTACATACCAGACTTAAAAGCACATTCCCCTATAAGATGCTTAAGAAGAGGAGAGGTGGTTCACAAGCTAGTATACCTAAAAGTACATGTAGGGGGAACTAATGGTGAGTTGCAGTCACGGAAGGACATTGCAGGGGGAGGGACTTTAAGGAACAAGTCACTCACCACTTCCGTTTCCTCTTCTATGAGATAAGGGGCTGAAGTGAGCATCTTTAGGATCTGTTCAAGCTCTGACATTGTATGATTCTGCAGGGCTCATCCAGCTTGAGAAGAATTTGATTCCAAATGGTGAATCCCAGGGTTTGTAAGTTTACACCACTGGTAACTGACAGGTCAATTTTCTCAGTTACTTGTGGTGGGGTCTTAGACAAAATTGATGCCACAAAGAATAGATTACCACCTGGGCAGAATGCAGGCTCACAGAAAATCCCCTCTGCAAATTAAGTAGAGAACTTTTCATTTGGTGGGGGTCGGTGAAGAGGGCAGGGCTGGAGGGAGACAGAGAGAAGAAAATACGGCAGGAGAACCAAGACCTTCTTTTGAGAAAGTGCCACTGTTTGGGGACTTGGAGGAGAGGGGAGGGGACTTGCATATTTTCCTGTCCGTGGAAGAGAAGAGATTATATCATAGGAATGCATGGCTGTCCCCACATATTTATGTTCATGCACCTCGACAAATCACAAGGTGAGCTGGGAGACGCTGACACTATTGCAGTACTCATGCCCAGATCTTTTGTGCCCCTTTTAGTTAGATACAAGGCAGATGACAGAGAGGGCAGACTCATTTGTTTCCTGACAGTGCTGGATGTTGAGTGTTTCTGCAGCAGGGCAGGATCTTACTACAGCTGACTCCTATTCAAATACTTGTGCCAACTACCTATTCAGCATTGCCCAGGATCTGGGACACCCACGGCTATGGACTTCTGTCAAATATACCAGCATTGGCTTGGGCAGCACAGCCTGGCCAGGAGGCACTGTGATTGGGTACCACATGGGTATCTACCCTCCCTTGTGAAAACTCACCACTCTTTCCTCAGATGTGCAATGATGTTAATATCTGCCTCTTCTCGTAGAGTGGTAACGTGATCGAGTAAGTGAGTGTTTATGAGGTTTCTCGAGGCGTGTCAGGCTGCATGTGAACGCAGGCTGTTGTTACGCTATCCTCTCTACTGAGTGCATGGTTGTCATCCTAGACTTATTTGCCACACAAAAGACATCTCTACCGCTCGCCACCTGGAGTAGACATCCTGCTTCTCTCTGTTGTATTGGTTGCTGTATCATTCCCTTCCTTGCTTAAAAAAAATCTTTTTTCCCTTGCGGATACCTCTTAACTTCCCTCTCCCTTGACTGTTATTTCGGCAGCTCTGCTACTTAGCGCCGCAGTGTCACAGCAGACAGTTGGTGGGAAGCTGTGCTAAGTGACATCACAGCAAACTCCAGGACTGGCTTCATAGAGGGGAGAAAGCCCTCTTCAGAGCTCATGGCAGTTCCACTGCTTCACGGGCAGTTCCCTTTGGCGAGAGAAAAGAAAGCACCTTTGACCCCACCGCTTCCCGGCCTCAACGTACACAACATCCACCCCCAAGAGGGAGCCCTGTGGACCTTCATCACCAACATGGCCTGGCTGTGACCATCGTGCCCCCTGGGCCGAGGGAGGCACACCAGCAGTAGGAGTTCAAGTGTGTCCGTCCGTGCTCTGGAACCCACACAGCCCTGACTGTCCTCTCGTTAGGGTATCTGCACAGTGTCTGCAGAGTTGTACATATTCTTCTCAACACATTGAACTTGGAAAAAAAAAAAACCAGCTCTCTTTTTGGAAGCTGGAGGATGTGTGGGCCGCCTGGCCTGCGTGAGGGACCAGCCAGGGCTCCATGCCTGGCTCTGCCTCTTACTGGCCAAGTGCCTGTGAGCAGTGCCCTTCTCCCAGCTTCCTGATCCACGGTGGAGTTTACAAACCATCGGGAAATCGCTCCTTTGTCTGCTCACCAAAATGAGTTATGATGTGCTACACAGAAAATGAGCCTTGAAATCAGACAGCATGCTGGCCCCAGCTCTGTCACTCCAACTGTGTGACCACGGCAACGGGCTTAACATCCTCGGTCTCAGTTTCCCCATCCTTAGCTAGCATGAGGACCAATGATAAAAGATAGAGACCTTCCACTCATACACACATATTTCCCTGTAAGGATGGGAAAGTGGATTTTAAAGTCAAATTCTTATGATATAAGCCTTGGAAGTCTACAAGGAAACTGGCCCAGACCTCTTCTGTTCCAACAGTCCCCGACTCACGTAAAACCTGAAGCTAGGGTTATGACCATAAGCAATTACAAAACCAATCATTTGTTGAAAACCTACTATGTATGCCTCTACTTCTTCCCTTGAAAGGCTAACAATATAGATGGGCGGCACATTATTTAGTCCCTAAAACTTAAGACAGCCTGTGCCAAGTCGCTCACGATGGAATCACACATGCAGAACGTCCCCCCCAAGAGTCTGGGGCAAGACTCTGTCCATGGTAATGAGCTCGGCCCATCCCATCCCCACTTGACTCAGGGTGCCACTCGATTAACTAGTTTCCATTTTAGGCAGAAAAGGCCAAGCAAAATGGGTTACTAGGGGGATTAAAAAACTCCAAGACTACAGGATTCAAAGGATATAGCAGGTGGCTCTCAGCCTTCCTGGAACAAGCTGCTGTTGCCAGCCCCATGGCTTGGGGAGAGGTGCCCCCAGGAATTCCTGCGGTGGCCCTGCAGGAGGGGCCCAGCTCCGAGCCGTGTTCAGGTGGGAAGGCCAGCAAACAGAGGCAAGGGCATGGCTTTGACCTAGCAAGCACCTGGCCAGAATCCAAGTCTTAGCACCTCCCTGGGTTTGTAAAAGGAAGCTGTCGAGAATTTTTCTCTCCATTTCAAAGATAAGGAAACTAAAGCACAAAGTAAAGAAAGATGTTTACCTGGGTTTGAAGTAAATTAGAGCAGAAACTTGTAGTGAGTACTGCTTATGAAGGTCAGGTAGCCTGGACCGACCCAAAGATATGGCTCGAGGCCCCCTGTCCCTTGCACCCTTCCCATGGGCGTGAGTGGGGCAGAGGCAGCTGGTGGGGAAGGAGGAAGAGAACGAGACCCCTCCCCAGGGAGCCAGCTACTCTTTCGCTGCTGGGTTTATGTTTTTGGAATAAATCACTTGTATAATAATAGAAATGAAGGCGCTGGAGTGAAACATCGTGACAGGAAGAGTTCCCACTGGCATCACAATCAGCTTGTTCTTGTTGGCCCCATGTCCTCTTGCTCTGAGCAGAGGAAATCCTGACCCCATGGAGGAGAAGGGGAATGAGTTTCCTCCGGCTCCCCCAGCTCACTCCACGTACCAGGATGCGGCAGGCTCTCTCAACACCGCCTTTGCCAACCAGAGTCTGACTTTCTAGAAGGGGGTCTTAGTGTCTACGAGCTGTGTTTAATTTTGTTTGCTTTGCCTGTATGTTTTGGAGGTGGAGGATAGTTTTGGAGCTGGCAGAGACATCAGGGCTCATCTTGTCCAGTCCTCTCAGCTTCCATGAGGATAGGTTCAGTGATTTGCCAGGGTTGTATAGCCAGTTCATGGTGGACCCCAGGGCTATACCTATGTGTCCTGATTTCCTTGTTGGGGTGCTCTTTCTGCCATAGCACGCTCACCCCAGTGAGGAGACTGCTGACTTGGAGCCCACTCATGCACCAGGTGGAGAAATTTCTGATGAAGTCAAGGCAATCGGGCACCTGCCCAGGGCTCCTCCCGTGCATTTCCCCGGTGGCAACAGGAGCGCCTTCCTTCCTGCCCTTTCCTCAGCCTTATCTGCCCACTTCACCCCTCTTCACCCTGATCCCCAGGCTCCTGGTCCCCAGGCTGACTTGACTGTGTCTCCATTCTGCTCTTAGTACTCCTGTGCCAAGGTCCCTCATGGCCCAACATGGGCTTGTTATTTTATAGTGAATCCATTGATTTGCCTGCTGGTGTCCTCATTCAACAGAGAGGGCAGAGGCCCTATTTTAAGCAACAAGGCCCCCCAGCATCTAGCATAGTGCCTGGCACACAGCAGGTACGCAATGAAGTTTGTTGGATGTATACAGAATGGCTCACACTGGCAGCAGGTGTCTGGTCTGCTGAGAGATGTCCACCCCACCCCTGGGCTTCCAATTTCTCCTGAGCCTTCCAGTGCATGGGAAGGAGCAGCAGGTGGAGTGGAGGAGGCCCCAGTGGAGGCAGTGCTGGGAGGGAGGGAGCAGGCTCAAGATCAGCTGTGGGAGTAGTGAGTATGACAAGTCCAAGTGCAAGGAAATGCTAAGTCACCAGGAAAATCACGAGCCACCACAAATGCAGGAGAAACCTAAGAGACAGAGAAAATGACTGGTTTGACTTTTGTGACTTCATTCAGAGCTTTGTTGCAAAGGCTTCTGTGACCCAGGTGGTGTTTCTCCAGGCTGAACACTCCATGGCAAGGGGCCCCCTGTGTGTCTGCCCCGTGCTCTCAGGCCAGAGCAGACCCATGACCCTAGGGCCACTCACAGGATGCCTAACAAAGAGTTTGAGACAATTAATGGGTGGGATTGCTGTTCGATTTCCAGAGCTGTGCACCACAGTGTCAGCAGAGCTTCCGGGTGGGAGAAGACTTCATCAACAACAGGAAGGGCTAGGAGTTAGATGACCTGAGTTTTATTCCTGCTCTTCTACCACTGAGCAGGATCTTTGAGGAACCATTTCATCTCACAAGGCGTCAGTTCACTCTTCTGGAATCCCAAATGTATATCTAAGTCTGTGCTTCTGTGGTTACTGCCCCTCAAACCCCTAGCCCGAGTGTGATCCTGTGCCCCACCCCCAGGGACTAACACTGCAGCTTGAAGCCTTACTGTAGTGACAAGACGCAACAAAGATCTGGTTGTGGCAGAAATTCAAAGTGGGTGGATTCAAGGAGACCCCAAGTCACAAACTGGGGATGTACAGCGTAACCTTTCGGCGGGGAGAACAGGGCGAGGGCCCAGCGAGGGCTGACCGCTAGATTCCGGGAGGAAACAGAGCAAGGCCGGCAGCCTATGCCACCTTGGGCCTGCCCCTCTTTCCTCTCTGCTCCTGCATGTGTGCTGGGGACGGTGGGGAGAGGGACTTTTGATAAAACCTCCCACTAAAACTCTTCCCCATCTCCTATGCTGAGCCTCAGGGCTGGCGGACCAGCCCCGGCTCTGAGAAGCAAGCTCCGCCCTGGAAGAGGCCAATTGGACGCCATGATTCTCTTCTCCTCTTCAAGGCAGCTCAGTCTGCACGCTGACTGCAGTTGTCCCAGCACTGCGTGGCAAGAGGCTGCACGTTAGTGGGGAGGAGGCTTCACAGGAGAGACTTGTTTGTCGCTCTGTGGCTGGTAGAGGCTGGGAGCCTGTGAGGAGCGGGACTCTGGAGAAGAACTGGGATCCTCAGAGCTGGGACAGGTGCTTCACGGCCATCAGCCCTTCCTGCCAGGAGGGACATAAGAATTGGGATTTCATTTCTGAGGACCTCTTCGATAACAGTCTTGGTTACTTGGCTATCCAATCTGATGGTTAAATCATACTGATTGTCAGAGTTCTCATGGCTGATGGAATGTTCTGGATGTAGTCTGCAGGAGAGAATTCTGACAGGCCCGAAACCCAGACCTGCTAAGGGACACTTGTGAGAAAAATGACCTTTGCTTTTCCCGATTTCATAACAAACACTGGAGGATGGGTGGGAAGCATAAACTTTTTGCATGTGGTGAACATGCTGGGCCATGGCAAGAGCCTTTGGCACAGTCAGGAGGTGGAGGGGGTATTGGGGCAGGAGGGAAAAAACAAGAGAACATGGGGATGGACATGGAGCATCACAGGGTGAGCCTGCCAGAGTCCCAGCCCCTGAGGGGGCCACCTCTAGCTGTGGGTCCTCACAGGCCCTTGGGCAACAGGGAGCTCTGCTCCGTGGGGCAGCATTTGCTGCCTCTGGTTCAGATGTCCTTGAGGGTAAATACGTGACATTCCCTAACTTAGCCCATTTGCATCTCATATCCTTCATCTCACTTTTGCAGTCTGGCAACCGTGCAAAATCTAAACCTCATTCTTCTTACTGGTCAAGTTCTCTTACTTCTCCTTTGAGATAAAGAAAAGTTGAAAAAGAATTAGAATTTTTAAGGCATACGCTGGGTGTTGCCCCAGCTGGAGATGGGGCATTTGGTGGAATACGTCCAAGATGTAGCCCTGGCCACCTGAAGCAGTCCACTCACCCTCCCCCAGAGGGACCCACGAAAGCGGCTGGACCAGATTGTCTTGACTGTTCCAGACTCAGCTCTCTCGGATGCCCACAGCGCTGACTGCTAATTTCTAAGACCCTGCACCCGAAACAGAAAGTAGAGGCACCTAGGTCTCCTCAAAAGCTAACTGGGCATTTTCAAGATATGTGCCCTTGGGGACCTTCCCCAAAGATGCAAGTTTGACTGCCAATAGTAAAACAGCCTCTTTGATTAGACATGTACTGGAGGTATGTTTTTTGACAATTTCCATCTTCGTGTCACTCATGTTGCTGTTCCATTGTGACAAGCACATATAATCCAAGCTGGTCCTTCTGCACGGTCGGTTTTCTTGCCTCTCTTCAGAATGGAGAAGAGAGGAATCAAAGAAAAGTTAATGCTGTTCCTTTCAAGGCAGGTGATCGGCGAGGGCTCTGCTGGGATGGGCATTGGTTCCCCTGTCCCAGCTCTGGTCCCAGCTCTGCTGACGCTTCCCAAACACCATCTCCCTGAGCCCCACGAGGACCCTGTGAGGTTGGCACCTGCATCCCCCACTACATAGACCCGGAGAGGTCGGGCTGCCCGCCAGCGCGCTGAGTGCCCACTCGGGGCAGAAACCCAGGGCTCCTCAGCCAGGCGCGTGGGCTCAGCGTTCGCAGTCGGGAATTTCCTCACCCCACTTCTAACGGGTGCATCGCTGCTCTGCGTGTCCAGGGCCCCGGCAGCACCCCTCCCGGCCTCTGTTCCTGGCTCTTGGAGAAGATCCCAAACTCCTCACACTCCCACTAGACAATGAAAGGGTTAAAGAACAAGCCTTTGATTCAGAGGCTCAGAGCTAGTCATCTGCCTTTGAACTGTGCTGACTCATTCACCTTTCCCAGCAGCCCCCTCCCTGCCAGCGAGGCAGGTGAGGTGGGAGAGGGGAGCGGCCCTGAGTCAGCAATGACTCCCAGTGGCTTCTCCTCCACAGATTAATCACCTCCAATTATGGCTCCCACTGGGCACGAGTCATTCCCAGTGACGCCTGCTTTGTCTGACCCTCGCCCCCCTGCCAGCAGGCTGCCTATTTGTCCAAGATGCTGGGTGCATGCTGCACCTCCCAAAACCCCAAAAAGGTACCCCGGCAGCCAAGTGACTCAAGAATAAGGACCCACCCTCTTCCCCCTCACCATCTGCTCTCCACATCATGAGTCTTCTGGGGGCAAAAAGAAAAGAGGATGTGAAATCCCTCCCTTCCAGCAGCCTATAGAGAACTGTGAACCCCGCCATTAGCTGATTGGATAATACCTTGTTGTGTTTCTCCTCGGCAGTGACTAATAAAGCTTGTTCTCATTTCCACTAATTACTCATCCTCACAGAGAAGGGTGCCAGCACCTGGCATGGCTCTGCAACTCCCTTGGAGGGTGTTCCATGGCCCGCCTGCCCTCTCCCCCTCGCTTTCCTCCCTGGCCTCACGCTCACACCTGCCTCCCTCCCATCCCTGCCAGGAGACTTGGCCCAGCTGCCCCTGTGGAATTCCTAAGCTTCCTCCTCTTGGCTGCTGACCCAGGCACATGGGTCCCCAAAGGCACCATGCCATCTGCCCTCCTCGGGGCATCACCCTGGGCTCCCTGCCCTGAGCTACCAGCCAAGGGCAGGCACTCAGCCTCTGGGGCGTGAGCTGGGACTCAGCACCAGGGTCTTGAATGCATCCCTATAGCAGGTGCAGCTTACAAAGAACTTTCCCAGTGCCATTTCATTTGATCTTTATGTGATCAACAGTGATTACTTACCATACAACTATCCTCTGAGAAAACATGGTGTTCTTTAGAGATATGGAAACTGAGGCTCGAAACACCTGTACAGCTCACGCCCACTCACTTGGTAAGTGGCGGTGCTGTGTTTCTCACCATGCCATGACACAGGCCTGGCACTAGAGTCACGAAACACCTCCCCAAACCCTCTGTGTATGGTACCTGGGCCTTAGAGTTAGGCAGCCCCATGGTTGATTCCTGCTCTGTTTAACTCCATTTTATTTGGTGGTAGACACTGTTCTAAGCACTCTTCAAATCACCTCAACTCATTTAACTCCCACAACTGTTCTTTGAGGCAGGAATTATCCGTATCCTCAATCTGCAGCTGTGAGAGTGGAGGCCAGGTCGCCCGGCTGTTATAACAAGCGGTACGGCAAAGCCAGACTCTTCACCACGCCACTAAGCTGCCCCCAGCTTCTCCAGCTTCTGACCGTGTGAACTTGAGCCGATCCCTGAAGTTTTCTTGTTGTTCCTATAGCCTCGTCTTTTAAAAGGGAGCCTTCCCCACAGTGTCGTGTGTGGGTTGGGGGGGTGATGTGGAGAGCGCCCACATGCTGGGAGGACGACTCCCAGAGGCCCACAGTGGGCACAGGAGAGACCCTGGGACGCCGGGTCGGAGCAGGCACCAGGGAAGCACGCCACGGGCTCCTACTCCTTGTGGCAATCATTTCTTTTCTAATCACATCTCTCAAGACGACCCGATCAACCAATCCTTGAGATAATTCTGATTCTGAAAAGCAAAAGGCTCTGTAATTAAGGTTCTTAGTCGTCTTTAAGAATTGGATAAAAACTACAAACCAATTCTGCAGAAAAATTCACATAGCACTCAGACGCACAGACGTGCTCTTAGAAGTTCAGGGAGTGCCGCCACTTCACCAGGAGGTCCACTGGAGCCCCAGTTTCCGAGCCCCTTCTATGTAACCAGGAAGCCTCCCTACAGTCTTATCAGTATTATCACAGCTGAGATTGCTGAACCTTTTCCTTTCCTTTTCAACTTCATACCCAGGCTCTGCTCCCCCCACACACTCCCCCTCCCTCCAGCTTCCCTGGACACTGCCCCTGGCCAGCGCAGAAGCTGCAGCAGTGGTTGCGATGGCGATGGCTGTTGCTAAGGGAGCCAGGAGGCCAGGGTGGGGGAAGGAGAGTGGGCAGCAGCCCAGCAGGGCAGCACCCCCCCTGCACGTCTGAGCGCCTTAGGCCCTGGAAGCGGTGTTCCCAGCTGGCTGCCATGGCAACGGCAGGCTTGGGAAACCATTCCTCACGGTCTGGACAGCTTCCCCGGCTTGCACTTGCGCTTTCGTCTCCCTAAGTGGCTAATTGAGGTGTGAAAGGATCTGCGGTGACGGGCAAAGGACCACAGAGGGCAAAGCAGGGGTCACGTGTCCCACGCCAAGCAGGCCCCCCCGGGATGCGGGATCGAGAGGCCAGGGATGGGGTCTGAGCCAGCTCCTGGGCAGAGGGCCCACTACTGGGGCAGCAGCCCCAACACAGAGATGCCCTGCTCTCCCCAGGGACCTTGCCTGTGAGCTCCATCTCTTTGCCACGTGTCATCCTAGGAGGACGCCCTACTGGTTATGTCCCAGGTAAGCCAGCAGCCAGGTGACACCTGGTTACCTCTAGATGTGGTGATTATGGGTTTTCCCTCAGGCTAATGGGGAGAGGTTGTAAGGGTGAGAGATTCTAGTTTAAATGAGGCTAGAAGGTGGATGGAGTCAGAGGTTAAGGAAGCACATTAAGGCCTTGCGACAGCCTCAAGACCACCGGTTCACTGGGTGTAGGTGCTATTTAACATTCAAAGCGAATTTTCGAGTGAGGTATTGTCCTCTTTTTACAGAAGGGGAAAGGGAGGCTTAGAGAGGTCAAACCACTTGCCCCAAATCATGCAGCTGGAAAGTAGTAAAGCTGAGATTTGAACTTGCACCTGTCTGCTTACAAGTCTCCTCTCTCACTGATGAGCCAGCAGACAGCAGGGGCCCAAGGCTGTGAGGATGTGACTTGTTCACCTGTTGAGACTGCAGCAAGCTCCTCAGTGTGGGGCTCTGGGGGTCAGGGCCCAATGGCCAAAAGTGCCCTCCCCAACTGCACGTCCCACCGCACCTGCTCCTAGAGCAGCAGCTCGATTGCTTTAGGACCCCAGGATCTACCGTGAAGATCACCTTGCATAGTTACTTAAAAATATATGGAAGAAAGAAGGATCTCCTCTGTGACCCAGAGCTCCAGGTGTCTGGTTGTGACTCCCAGGGAGCTCCTCAAGGGACACACCAGACCCTCTGCTGCCAAAATAGCCAGGGGAGCTTCTCCAGGAGGCTGCCGGGTCGGCTCTGCTCTCAGCAGCTGGGGCAGCAAAGGGAGGAGGCTAGGCCAGCTGGAATAAGGGAAGGGAAAGGAACTAGCCTCTAGAACCACCTGCTATGTTCTTGGAACTCTATTCCATTTGTTTGTTTAACCTCAACTCTATAGGTCGATAGTGCCGTCACCCCATATTATGGAGGGAGAAGCTGAGTTCAGAGAGGTTAGGCAACTTGAATCAGACCATAGAGGACATAAGCCCAAACTTAACTGGTTCCAAATCTGTACCATTTCTATCCTATCTTCTGACCTCCCACAGATATTGGCTGTTCCGCACGGCCTGTCAAAGCCAGGAACCCCCAGTTCAGCCTCTTAGCTGGGAATCCAAGTGGTCCACCTTCCTCCTTAGGGCTCCCTCGCCCACATAGCAGATGGGTATCTTTCATCCTGCAGCTATTTTTATTCCTCTTTTCCCATTCTTCTTACCCTCCTGGCTCAGTCCAAGCAGAAGAGCAGGACTCAGAGCCGGAAGCCAGAATACGGCTCTCAGCCCAGCTCTTTCCTCAACTACAGACAGAACAGAAGACAGTGGGGTCCTCTCCAACTCTGAGTGCCAAGGAGGGGTCATCAGAGATACTGGAGATGGGGTCTCAGTCACCCCTGGCCCTGATGCAGGGTGTGCCTTCTCCAAGTTTGCTGTCTGACCTCTGCTTCCCTGGGGGAAGCTCTGGCACCCACAGCCCCTGCTGGGATCATGGGGGAAGTGGGGTCAGAAAAGCACGTGCCCTCAGTATGCTGTTTTCTTTCTCTAAGATGGACTCTCTCAACCTCAGTCTGGCCTTCCCGCTTCGTGCCAGAAAGAGACCTCGTGCTCAGCCTGGGTTTGGTGTTATGTCCTCTTTGGGAGCAGTTCTTAGGAGGCAGTTTGTAGTCATGGGACAAGCTCAGGACTGGGGGACCTATGTTCTCTCCCAAATTCTGCTGCCAACAAGCTGTGTGAGCTTGAACGAGCCACTTAGCCTTTCTGGGCCTCAGTTTGCTCTCCTATAATAATTGAACCAACTAGTCCATTCCAACATTCCATCAATGACTTGCTTCTCTGAGCTAGGTAACTCCTTAAATCTATTCCACACCCTGCCCTTACCCAACAACACCCTCCACGGCCGACGGTCCAATGTTCCCGTGCTATCCAGACCCTGCCAAAATATAAAGAGGACAAGGCTGGTGGTTTGTTGGTGCTACGACTTCTTTTCTTCTCAGGCAGGATGTCACATTTAAACTGTGCCCCAATCAGTACCAAAGCGGGGATGCTCAGGTCTCCTACACAATGGGTTACATAAAAACAGCTCACCTCTTATTTCCTTCTCTCTTTGTTCTGCTCTTTTCCAATCACTCAGTCAAGTAATATGTATCAAGTGGATGTGTCTGCAAGGCACTGCACAGAAATGTAATCCAAAATGACAAGGTCCTTGTCCAAGAGGAACTCACAATTCCACAAGGATGGCACACAGACGGGACCATTAAAGGCAGCCTGCTGCCCTCGTGCAATGGGGAAAGATAAAGGATTTTTAAATGCCTTTTCATGTCTTAACTCCTCTTTTACCCCCTTTAGTTGCTAATTTTACAGTGATATCATGTTTTTGGTGTTTGTCTTTGAGCCACGAGCCTGTCTTCTGCCTTCTCATCCATAGAGGAAGTCAAGCTGCTCCAGACCTCAGTACCTGCTTTGCAGATGCACCTGTCGTGCCCTCTCCTGCCAGGACCTCACCTTTGTACCTGGACGTGCCAACCTAGTTCCTGCATCTCTGTCACCCAATGCAAGGGGTCCAAGATGTGACATACCAGCAGTGTCTGTGCAAGCAAACAGTGGTGCCGGAGCTGGAGGGCATGGGGCACTAGAGCTGGCCTTCCTCCCCTCCTGAGGGCCCTGGGCTTCCTGTTGTCCCCGGGCTTCTGAGTCTTCCTCGGAACTTGCTCAGGAGGCCTCTCAGAGGGCAGGTGCTGCCGGCTGCCTCCTTTCCCCCTTTAGTCCCAGCACCTAAGCACGCCACACCTGCTCCATAAATAACAACTTCTCTAGAGCTCTTTATAATTTACGAAGGGCTTGTACTTATAGTTTCTCATTTAATCCTCTCAACCATCCTGTGGGATAGGGTTATTATCGCTCCGTCTTTACAGATAAGAACCTGAAGCTTGGAGGGATTTAGTGTGTGGCCCAAGCCCCCCCCAGCTGGGCCCAGCTGAACTAAGCTGGGACTTAACCGAGCGCTTTCAGCTTCTCTGTGACATTAGAGGGAGAAACTGCTTCTCCCCACTGGGTTCACCACTCCTCTAAGATACTACATCACCTGCGCCACCAGGACCTGGCAGCCAGGGAGGCTGTGGGAGGCTCGCATCTCGAGCTCTCCCTGTCTCCTTACACTGCACAGGAGCCCAGAGCTCGAGGCACGATGAGAGGGGCTCAGCAAAGGAGGGAGAGCAGGTGAAAGAAAGCTGGGGTGCTTTGGTGCCTGCTCCCCACCTGAGGACCAGGCAAAGTGTCCCAGACTGATGTTAGATCCCTCTGTGGTGGGATGTGGAATTTAAAACATGTAGTGTGTTTTTAAGGGTTTTCTAGGGTTGATTTTTTTTTTTTCCTAGACAGAAATAACAAAGAAAAATTAAGAAAAAATTAGGACACTGGCCCAGGAGCCTCCTGTAAAAACTGGGAAGCAGCTGGTGGTGCAGTCTCAGGGCTGACCCGCCGTCTTTGGCTAGCGGTGGCCGGCTACGTGGGCAGGGAGGGAAGGGTCAGGAGCCCTCCCTGAAGGAGAGGAGGTCTGTCGACTCCACAGCTGCTCAAGGACCCTGGAATGAGGCCCCGCGTGAGTCTGTAAGGGCTGGAGAGCAAGCCTGCCACAGGTGTGCACTGGGTGAGGGGCTGAGCCTACAGCCCCCTACAGTTCAAGGACAGGTACACTGGAGCCCCTGGGCTCAGACCAGAGTCAGGAGCTTTGGGAGAGGCGTGTGAAGCCAGCTCCAGTCCATCCCACACGGACCCTGCTCCCGGCCACTTCCTGGCTACCTTGAGCCTACACTGGCTCCTTTGGCAGAGAGAAGACAAACACCAGGACTGCTTAGGAGGAGGCAGACCGGGAGCAAAGAGAGGTGAAGGCATGGGCAGAGCAAAGGCTGGACCCCAGAGAGGTAGGGGAAAGCAGGCAGGTGACCCACAGGTGGAAAGGGGGGAGGAAAAAGCAGAGAGGGAGTGATGAGGCCAGCTAGCTGGGCAGAGACAGGGGACGGAGAAACCAGAGGGGCCCGGGGAGCGACAGGTGAGTTAGCCTGCAAAGACAAGCAGACACCGTGGCCCGTCCTCCCTTCCTGCCACTGGTGGTCAGTGTGAAACTAAGGGCGGCTGGCAACAGGCCCTGCCCCGCCTTCCCCTCCCTCCACCACCTCTGCTCCCTCCCTGGGGCTGAGCCGCAGCTCTGCTCTGCTGCTCACCCCTCCTGCCCTCAACTGCCACCTTCCATGCTTCTGCAGACTCTTTCAGTTCATCCACCTGCCACAGTTAAGTGCTGAAAATCCGGAAGCCAAGCTTCTGATTCCCGCTCTGTTGCTCAGATTCTGGGCGGCACTGGCAGAGAGACTTCTGGGTGCACACCACAGCTTCTTCGTTTGTGACCGTCCCATGGGAGTCGTAAGGGGATAATAGAACGATGGGAAAGGATTGTGAAAGCACCAAGGCGCTAAGACACTTTGGACCCAAGTTTGCCTCCAGCACTGAACTCCCCAGGTTCCTTTCGGGGAGAAGCTCCCGTCCTCTGCAGTGTGGCCTGCCTGCCGGGCTCTGTGGCTTGCCTGAGTGCCTGGACACACCTCCCAGCTGTCTTGCCCCGGGTCAGAAGAGGAGGCATTGCAAAGGTAGGTGGGTTTACCAATATTTTCTAGACAATTAACCTGACTGTGGTCTAAGGCAGGGTCCTAGAGTTAGAGATTAAGAAGTTTCATTCCTGAAGCAGCAGATTTAGGCTTTTAACATGTAGAATAATCTAGGTGAATTTTCAAGGAGCCACTGAATATGTATGAGAAGAGAGAGAGAATGTGAATATGGGGGAAAACCGCAGAGAAGCGAAAGGAAGAATGATGCAGGAAGACAAAGGAGGACAGGAGACCTCAGGGACTATGGCATGACCGTGCTTGGACAGAGACAGGGAGACAGGTCGGGGAGCAACGAGGAGCAGGAAGGAGATTCTGGGAGAGAAATAAAGAGGCCGAGAGGAGCTGAGCCAGGCAGCCGGTGGAGCAGGCAGATGGAGCAACAGAGACAGAGAACAGAGCCGCGGAGTGGGCACACAGCGAGGCCTGGCAGCCAAGCCCTGCGGATTCCGTGGGAGCAGATGCTTCTATGGGAGCAGCAGCTGATGGCCCCGAGCACGTGCATCCTTGTTGACTCCAGGCCCAGCGCAGCCTCCTCGGCAGCCAGCCTCAGCCCGGAGGAGCAACGCGGGGCCAGAGAGGCAGACGCACGACAGCCCTGCCCCTTGGCCGCCCTGTTTCTCCCCTCCATCCTCGTCCGGGCTCCGCCCACCTGCTCTGTCTGCATCCCGAGGCCTCGTGAATCTCAGGGAAGCCATGAGCTGCTACATCACGCCGGAAGGAAGCAGGCTGCGTTGGAGGGGTGAGTGTGAGCCACCGCACGGCGTGCTTAGCTCTTCCCAGGGTGGGAGCAGGTGCAGGGGTGTGCACACTGGCAGGAGGGGTGGGAGAGGGAGAAATGTCTTGGGCTGCGTGGGGCCTAGCACCAAGAGGCTAGGACGTAGCGGGTGGGGACTGGTCCCTGGCAGCACTACTGGCAAACAGCTGCCGTACCAGACCCCCTGTTTCTCCCCTGGCTGCAGGAGTCTGCAGACCCTCGTCCTCATGCAACTCACCAGACTGCCACAGTCTCTTCTGAGTGGGAAGGAGCTGAGTGGGCCCTGGGTCCCAGGTCGGAAGAGCCTTGCAGCTTCCCTGGCCTCATTCTGTCCAGCTGCTGCCCACGGGTGGACCACTTTCCTTTCACTGATCACTGCGGTTGAGAGCCGCATCTGCAAGACTCTGATACATCACCCCCACCCCAAGAATTCCCTCTGGTAGGAAGGAAGCTCAGAAAGGCCTGGAAAGAGGAAGGTCTCCACCAGGACGTAGCCCTCCCCGCCGTGCAAAGGCAACTCCCACGCTGCCCCCCACACCCAGCTCAATCCCCGCCCCCGGTTGGCAACCTCAGAACACTGCAGGGACACCCCAACATCAGGATCCCGGCTGCACCCGGCACAGTCCTTCACTGGGCCTACACCCAGGGCCAGGGGTTGCTGCCGTGGCCCCAGAGTGGACAAGAGCCAAGCCCTGGGAGGGAAGGGAAAGCGGGTGGGGAATCAGTATCGAGTGCAGGCACAACCCGAGTGAAAGGCAGGTACCGCGGGAGCCAGATGGGCCAAGCAGAAACAGAAGTTAAGTAGGAAGAGACGGATAAACAGCAGACACCAAGCAACCAGCCAAGCATATGCTTTGCAAGCAGGCAACACAAGCACCCAGTAGGGTTTTGGTGGGGGAGGGGACATGAGCCCACAGGGAGGGGGACATTAGGATTGCTGTGAGTCGACTGCTGCCTGGTCAGAATTAGTGATCTAATCCTTCTCCATGGCGCCTCAGAAAAGTGAGGCTGCAGCTAGTGCTGGCAAGGAAGAGAGGCATTTGGCAGGGTGGAAAGAAACAGTGCTTATGCCAGTTGCCCAGGGGACTGGTCTCTCGTGGAAGAAACATGCTCCCAGGCTGGGAAGTCTGAATAGCCAGGTGCCATCCCGAGACCCCAGAGCAGAGACCCTAATGCTGAATCAGATTCAGGGGAGGAGTGGGGACTGCTGCATGCAAACCTGGGAAGTCCTTGAGCCCTGCAGGTGTCAGCTTCCCACACTCACCCAGCCCTTCTAGGCTGGAGCCCTCAGTCTGGGTGATGTCATCCCTTTGAGCTCCAGGCAGGGAAGGGGTGGAGCCAGGCTGCAGCTTTGCGGCGTTTCAGGCTCCACCCCCAGACCAGTGGGCTTCTGGGCCCCGTCTACCGGCTCTCTTGGCTGTGGCTTCCTGGCCAGCCCTGCTGGAAACCTGGTGCTGCCGCAGAGCTGGAGAAGGGGGGAGGGTCACCCAGAGTCCTCTCTGCAGAAAGCAGGGCCCAGGCAGGGGATGGGCTTACCAGGGGTCCTTGTCCACCCCATCCACGCTGGTTCCCACGTTCACTTAGGGGAGCCTGGAGGTTTTGTGGGAGCCCAGTTTCCTGGTACCCCAGCCGCAGCCTGTCCCCTTCACCCAGCACATCCAGAAATGCTCATCTGCTCTGCCAAGTACCAGGTGTCCCACTGGAATTTCTTCTCTGAATACTGCTCCAGGGAGGAGTAACAAGGAGACAAGCACACTCTGGGTTTGTTCGTGCTAAGCTAATGGAATAAAGGCTTTGAGCTGAATCTGAGCCTGTTCTAAGCCCCAATGCCAGCCAGCCCTTCTGCAGAATGGTCCCTTCACCTCTCACATGCTCATGCTGGACATAAGCCAGCCCTGTGCCAGCTGCTGTCCTCTTCCCAAAGCTGGCATTGGTCCCGGCTTCCTGCCTCCCCTCCTCCGGGGCTACCCTAGCCCATACAAGCCACTGTGGCTTGGAGCATTGAGGTATCCAGCTTAGGCAAAAATCTGCTCTTCCTCTGCCCATCTTAGATGTGAAGGTGCTATTGGGGACTGCCTCGGGTAGCCCCATACCTGCCCAGGGGTAGCACAGGTGCAAGAGCCAGACTGGCCTGGTCTGTGAAACTCACCACACCACAGGACCTCTTGTTTGGACTCAGCTGTTTGGCACAGCCCCAGCGCCCAGGAGCAGAGAGGCGCTTTCCCAGGTGCAAGCCCTCAGCAGCCTGGGAGCCAAGCCCCTGTGTGCCAGTGCCCAGGGCAGGTGCTCAGCTCAGTGCCAGGGCCCTCTCAGCTCTGTGGCCATGATATGTCTGGGACATGACAGTGACACTAGCAGGAAGAAGAGAGGGCCTGGGAGTGCAATCTCTACTTTGATTCATTGAGCCCTGGACCAGGGGCCTCTTAGCAAGACCAGCACTAGGGCCAACTGGTATCAGGAAAGCGCCATATCTTTATCAGCCCCCAGCGCTTGAAACAAACCGCCCTAACAGACTACATTAGCATGCATATTATACTTTCCAGGCTGCTTTGTTATGCAACGAATTTGATTCCCATAATGTTGCCATGATAAAGACAAAGCAGATGGTATTTTAACCCATTTTATGGATGAGGAAACTAAGGCAGGATTTGAGTATATAGTTATAGAAAGTCTCACGAGGCATGTGAAGGTATACAAAAATAAATGAGCAAAATACGTTACTGTAAACCCAGCTGAGCTGAGAGCCCCTGCTCCCAGAGGCCTGCTACCCCAATCCTTCCCTATTCACACCACTTCACACGCTCCACTCAAGCGAAGGGACAGCGGTGACGAGGGCAGAGGTTTCCACCCACGGATAGCTGCTTGAGGAAGGCATGAGGAAAGGAGAGTGGGACAACTGTGTGAGGAATGGGCTGTCACCTGGCATGTGGGCCTGGGGCAGGGGCATGGCCTGCTGCCAATGAGTGTGGCCTGGGACAGGGCCGTGGTCCACGTGTGTATGTACAGACCACATGAAGGCAGTTGTTTCTGTGTGCAGAGTGTACATTCTGTTTTTAGGTATGTACACGCATCATACACACATACATTGTGTGTGTTTCTTAGATGTGCTGGGAGGGGTATAAGCATGAGTTTGAGCTAACTGTGTACGGTAACATGTATATTGACGGCAAATGCATGTACATGAAGGACAGAAAAGGATGATGAGGACGTGTTTATGTGGAGGTGTGAGCAGGGTCTGTACATACTGATTTATTTCTAGGTGACTGTAAAAGAAAAATTATACAGTTTCAAGAATGCGTATGTGACATGTAGCTCCTGGGTTTGGGTGCACAAGCATGGACTGTGTACAGCGATGGGTGAGCGTGTAAGGAACTAGAGCAGCAATTGTGGGAAGCCTGTTTCCTGGGGCTTCCGGCTGGGGCGCTAACTCGCTAACTCGGTTCCTTCTCTGCCTTCCTGTCAAAGGACTCTCAGAGGGCCTTCCTACCTAGGGCAAAGCGGTGAGCGTGCTCAGGTCCCGGCAGTGCTGGCAAAGCCTGTGCTACCTTGCAGCACCTCCGTCTTCATCCACTCCCCTCCCAATTCCGCAGAGGACCCAGGAGAAACCTCAGTCCTGAGCAGATCAATTATTGCTAATACAATTTAAATTCTGGCCTGGAGATGCTAAGGAGGCCTGCAGAAAGAAGAAGAAAAACGTGGCATGGATTCCAAAGGACGGACTTGGAGTCAGCAGATCTTACCACTGGGAGCCTGGAGTGCCCAGCCCCACCCCCAGCCCCTCATGCCTGAAACCCAGTCCTAGCACCAAACCCTGAGCCCACCCCACTTGTGTGAAAGCCGTGGCGAAGCGGGAAGGCTTAAGCACGGGGGGGACGTGAGGCACTGCCCAGTCCACACCCCTGAGAGCAGTGCAGGGCAGCAGCCCACCACCCCACAGAGCAGACAGGCCTTCTCTCCCTTTCTCTATCCTCCAAGAACTGGTGGGGACAGGTCTCCTCCGAGCAGGGTGGCCCTGGCTCTCCTTAGCACCCCTTCCCAGATGTGTGCCACGAATCCCAAGGAATAGAGAGCTCTTGCACGCCCACACACTAGGCCCAGCTGCCTGGGAGGCCGTCCACAGTCACACAGAAGACCCCACTTCTCCTCCGTCTCCGGGTGTTCGGGCTGTGTAGAGCCCTCCCCCACTGAACTGAGATTTATAAGGCTGCAACCTCCGCCAGAGCGAAGGCAGCCTAGCTTCAATCAACCAACAGGATGCTAGATCCTGAAGCCCAGTTGCAGCCTCTGCAGCCTGGCCCAGCCATCAGCCTCAGCCGCAGGAGGAAGAGTGTGTCAGAGGTCCGGGAGGGCAGGAGTGCAGCCAGGGTGGCACCCCCACCTGCTGTGAGAGCAGCGGCACCTGGTGTTGTGCCCTCTCCTTCCTGCCCTTCAGCAGAGGATGCGCTCGCACCTGTCTAGCAACATGGCAGAGACTCGGGGCACGGCAGGGCTGGGAGGGACCTCAGCTCTACTCCAAGGTCTCAGCCTCCCCACTTGCCTCACAAATGAGAAAGCTGAGACTCCTAAGAAAGGGACTTTCCCAAGGTCACAGAGCTCATTTATGGACACATCAAGATTATAACAGGCTAGGACTTTTGCAAATGGGTTTTTCTACAGTTTGGTAGAACTTAGACATTTTTCAGAACGCTTGACAGTGGCCAGCTCCCTCTAATCCACGCTGGTAGAACACTGTGATTAAAATTCAGCTGCATAGCTCCTGCTGGGAAATGCAGTGACATATTCATCATTGAAGGCCTAAGCAACTGCCTCCCACTCTTAAAACAGGGGCGCTGAACCCAAAATCCAGACGTGAGCTTCCTGGAGCTCATTACCCCTCAAATTGTGAGCAAGTTTTTGAGTGTCTGTGTTCTGGATCTTTTTCTGAACAAGGGTTCACAGCTTTAACTGATTTGCAAAGAGATGCACAACATGGAAGAGGTTGAAAAATCGTTGCCTTAAAGCATCAGGAATCTAGGCTCGGGAGAAATCAGATTTTGATAATCAGCTGCTACACACCTTATCAGCATTCAGAGACACAAAGCGTTGGATTATTTTTTCCTAAATGTATGAGTATATATTTTGCAATATGAAAGAGCATCTATGCTCTAGAACGCAAGTCCCCTGAGGGCAGAGGTCTTGTCTATGTCTTTGCCTCTCTAAGGTGTCCTGGGGGCCTGGGCATGGCAGGTACAAACACAAACTTGGTTAATTTACAGTCTGCGGGGCGCTTCTCTTCCCATGCTCACTCCTACTTGGTCTCCAGCAACAACAGAATTGCTGTCATTTAGGAGAGCCCTGATGCAAGAACTGCAAGAATGATTGCATCATTTATTGTTGAGCTTCAGGGCCTTTTTTGTCTACTGTTCAAGAGAGACCACCCTGGGAGCATCAAGGCGGTCCAGCCAAACCCTGGGTCCAGGTCTGACGCAGTTCGCAGTTCGTGCCGTGGGCCTGACTGCCGGGCACCTGCGGGGAGCTTGCTGCTTTAGGAGCAGCCGGGCAGCTCCGGGAAAGCAGGGGCGACCTGCTCACTGCCTTGTGATCAGAGTGCCCTGCAAACAGAGCAGGACTGGCGAATCCACTGCCTGGGAGCCTGCACCTCGGAGTCTCAGTTTCCAGTGGGAATTAGGGAAGAGTTTCACATCTGACAAGGACCAGGCAGGACCCAGCCTCAGGACAGGCTCTGGCCCCTCCGCCTCTCTACAGAGTCTGTTTGATCGTCCCCTCCTTGTCCCACTTTGCAGCCTCCACAGCTCAGCTGCTAAACCCACTGGGGATTAGGAAGCTGGGGGCACGAGAGGAGGGGAGGGCAGCTCGTCCTGGGACAGAAAGGGCTCCTTTCTGGGGAGGGAAGTGAGGAGTTGGGGCTCTCAGGGCACCCGCCAGGACAGCCTTCCTGCCTCTCCTCGGCTTTGCCATGTCGGCTGGAACCTCCCCCGTGGAGAGACGAGCTCTGAGAGGCGGTTGTACAGCTGCTGCTTCTGTCTGAGGCTAAAAATAGCCTCCTCTCTGCCCATGTCCAGCGCAGGCTGGGCTAGAGCTCTGAAGAGGACTCGCAGGCAGAGGGGGACGGAAGGTGGGGCCAGAGACAAGGGCCCCCGGATGGGCAAAGGCAGGCGAGACGGGGGCAGGGAGGGCACAGACTTGGGCTGAGTCTCAGCTCTGGTCTTCTTTTCTGCCCCAGAAACTCCCTTGGGAAGGGGACAGGGTCTCTCCTCCCTGTGTTTCTGAGGGGGAAGCAGGCACGGAGAGGGTGGGCGTGCTGGCCTGGGTCCCTACGGATGCCACACTGTGAGGTGCTTACCAGGCGCCAGACACTGTTTCAACCTCTGTGGATGGAAGAGCAGCCTACGATGTAGGTGTTGTTGTTATTATTCCCTTGACAGCTGAGGAAATGAAGGCCCAGACATGTCAACTCACAGGGCCAAGAAGTAGGGGCTGGGTTCTACCTGGCAGCCTGAGTGCAGAGCCCCCACCCCCAACCACGGCCACGGCCACGGCCCCAACTCGGACAACAGGGCACAAAGGGGCTGAGGAAGAGGAAATACAATTCCAGGGTTGCCGCGCAGGAGGGCAGCCCCAGGTAAGTGGGCACCATGACCTCAGAGCTCACCTTCTGGAGAGCTCATTATAATCTGGGACACGTGACGTGCTCGGGGCCCGTGGTGCCTTCAGCCCCTCCCTCGGATTTGCTGGGGATTTTAGCAAATCCTCTCTAGCTGCCCCATTCCCCCTTGCGTGCCTGCACATCGCCACCCTCAGAAGAGGTGCAGGACACAGTGCCGAGCTGACTCCCAGGGCATGGGGCCCCAGAGGCACAGAGGATCAGCCACAGCCAGTGGCCCTCACTCTCGGAGACCACGGCGTAGGAACCGGGCAGGAGGGGCAGCCGAGGGCCTTTGGGGCCTGAGTTATTTAGATGCTTAGAGTAAAGCAGATTTGGATTTCACAAAGACAGGGGTGAAGGGGGGAGGATGGAGGGAAGGACTTAGAGGGAAAGAGAGAGAGAAAGGGAAGGAAGGAGAGAAGGGGGAGAAAGAGGAAGAGAGAGGAGTGGGGTTTGCAGAGATGACTGCCAGCCTGGCCTCTCTCATCCGGAGGAGACTAGGAGACGAAGGCCGGTCCTGCCGAGTGAGCTGGAGCAGTAATGGAGACCGAGAACGCAGGTGGCCAGGACAGAGCCCTGGTGCCAGCAAGAGGGCGGGAACAGAGGCAGTGGGGACCGTGGCAGCCCGAGGTCGCAGGTGCTGTACACACTGCCTTCGTCTGCTCTCCTCTACCAAGGCCTCTGTTGGGCTCACCTTGTTTAAGGCCAAAGCACACACCATCCTCCCACAGAGCCACTAATGCAATTAACAAAACACATTCATAAATCTTGCATGGCGTCCGCAGAGCAGGGGCCAGCTCCAGAGATGCTGTGCAGGGAGCTGTCTGACCGCCCCAGCACCAGGGCCTCCTGAAGAACACAGCACATCGCTTAGTAGGACTGCAAGACCATCCCCTTCCTGCCGAGCCCCGTTACAAGGTGGGTGGGGTGGGGTGGGGGTCAGGAAATCAGAAGAGGCTGGGAAGGGGGAGATGAATGTGCATATGTGTTTGCAGGAGGCTGGGGAGCGGCTCATGCCTTCTAAGCTCAGAGCGAGAGCATTCCACAGAGGCCCAGAGAATCACCTCTTTTAGAGGGTAATTTTACCTCTGGAAGACTGAGCACAAGAATGCACGAGATCGAGGTCATCTTTGGCAAGGTGGGCATGACTTGGTGGCTTGGTGGTGTTTGCGTGTGTGTGTGTGTGTGTGTGTGCATGCGTGTTCAGTCTGGAAAACTGGTGAGTCACTAAAACAGGGAGCTTTCTGATCTGAAGAGCTTATATTCAGCTATTTTTATCTTTTCTTGTCTCTTGGTCCTTTTTTCCCCTTGTCTTTTTCAAATGTAGAGGAATCTGGGAGCTGTGAATGCTGCGTGTGCGGCGGCTAGTTTAAAGCTGGGGCCCAGAGGTGGGCCCCCTGTGGAAACGCAGAGATAACTACACATAGGTGGTCTGTGGGTGTGCAGCAGGTGACACAGGTATGACCCACATTATCACAGCCTGCTATGTGCATGTGCACACCACGCATACATGCAAGCATGAGTAAGGCCAGAGACGTCCCTGGAAAATTCCTGCCTAAACTCTCTGATGTGGGTTGGTGTATAGCTACGTGCTGTGCATACTTCGCATGGACAACTGCCTCCCCAGCCTGGCCCCCCACGTTGCACCGCCCACGTGGGCACTCTCACACGTCCTGGCTCTGTCTTGCAGGTGGCTCCAGCCCCTGTGTCTTCTCTCTTCTCCGCCCAGCCGCTCATCCAAAATTATGACACCTTGTCAGGAAAGCCTTTCTCTGCTGACCATCGATAGGGAACCAGGAATGACAGTGGCTGAGCTTGCTGGGCTTCTCCTGGGACTCAGACCACCCGATCCCACCCACCCGCCACCTTTGGCCCTGAGACCCCCCTCCCTAGTCCTGCAGTCACCAGTGATGTGGGGCCTGACAACTGCTTGGAGAGGCTGGGCAGGGGCCCAATGCTGCCTCCTCCTGCGGGCTCAGTCCTCCAGCACAGAAACAGGGAGAAGGAGCCTGAGCTCCGCCTGCTGCCTGCCTCAGTCCAATGTGGGTGTGGGCAGGGAGCGGACTTCATTCTTCAGGGTTCTAGAATGCCTGTGGGTGCCTGGACCTTGAGACAGGTGGTGTCACGGCACAGAGATGCACGAATGCTGCCCATGAACGATACCTCAGTGCTGCTGCTCATCTGGGGACGGGCCCACCTTGCCTCTCTTCCCACACGCACGCATGCCATGCACTCACCCACAGTGGCACACGCCTGCGTGCACGCTCTCTTAGAAGACCCTGTGGGAGATAACACGGGGATTCCATTATTACAGGCACCAAAGCAAGCCCTGAGCTCCGCCAGTTCCTCAAGTCTGCAGTTTATGTGCCACTCAGATGCCCCAGCCAAGGAGGTCTAAGTTCAGCCATGTGTTGCTCCCTAAGCCGTGCTCTCTGCCGAGGGGCACATCTGCCCAGGGGAGGGGCACCTGTGTCTCGGTTGCCTGCCCAGAGGCGCCGTGGTTCCCCATGTCCAGTGAGTGCTGGGCATGGGGTCCTGGAGGGAGCGGCATCTGTCCACCTGTCTGCCGCCCGGCTTCATTCCACTCCACAAACATCTGGGGATCGAGCGCTCTGTGCCAGGCATCCCAAGTTGTCATTACTAACCAGGGCAAGCCAGAGTCCCCGCCCCCAGATCCCTGCTCCGAGATAGGCTAGCAGGGAGAAGACAGTGAGCTTGCACAATTAGCCACGACCGGATCTGCCAGCCAGGCTGTGTGAACCGTACAGGAGTAATTCTCCCTTCCTCCCGCGGCCCCGGGGCCTTCACGGAGAACGGGACAGGGTTTTCTGCCTGGCCCTTGAGTAATGAACAGATCTCACCAGCTCCAGGAGGGACTTCTCAGGTAGGGGACCGGGGGGGCATGAGCTGTGGTGCTGGAAGGTGGCAGGGCTTGGGGGGAGGAGCCGGGTCTCGCCGGCAGACAGGCCTGGGCCGGTCCCCGCCTTGACTAGCGTCCAGCCCTGCCGCTCTCGCCTCCAGGAGAAGTGACTTTGAACTAACTGCCTCTCTTCTCACCCACATGGAAAGGAAAGTCTTTGCTGTTCTTGGATGATCTGGATACCGTCTAAGTGGGTGCCTGCTAAGCATCCGTAAAACGGGGGTGCAAACAGGCCCTCCCTCACAGAGACGTCCGGAGATTAAATGAGACTTTGTGGAAAGCTGTTAGCACAGCGCTAAGCAGGTATGCACTGCTCTTAGTTTTTATTATTGGCCCCTTTATAGGCTATGACAGTGATTCTTAACCGATTTTGCCCCCCAGAGGACATTTGGCAATGTCTGGGGACACTTTTGTTGGCACAGCTTGCAGGGTGGGAGGGAGGCTGCTCCTGGCACCTGGCGGGTAGGGGCCTGAGACGCTGCCACATCCTGCAAGGCAGAGGACAGGCCCACGGCAGCTCGGAGCCCCGTGCACAGTGTACCCAGCGCAGAGGTTAAGAAACCCTGGGCTAAAGACGCTCTTCTGAAGGTGGCGAGATGATCATGATTTTTAAGCAGGGAATGATATAATAAAATCTAAGTTTTAGAAATAAAATATTGGCAAAGTTGTGGTGCCACTAGAGAGCTCTGTGGCTGCAGATGCACAGAGAAGCATGACAGGGTGGAAGGGAGGCTCGGATCGGCGGCGAGACCAGGAGGAGGGCACAAGTTCAAGGGCCCTGGCAGAAAGAGAATTGAAAGAACCTGCTGAAGGGTGGGGGGGCGGAAGGGACAGGCACAGGGTCAGTCGGGGGACTCTAAAGTGTCTAGCGTGTGGGCCTGGGTGGGTGGTGATGCCACCTTTCAACAGCTGATGAAGAGAAGGCTCCACGTGGGAACAGAGCCCCGGGGCCCCCAACAGTCGATGTGAGCCAGGGCCCCCCAGTCCCCCTCTCCCCACCAGGGGACCTCACGTGCCCATCGGTGGCCAAGGGAGGCGGGCATCCACTGCACTGGCTCTCTCTCCTTTCCCCTCAGCCCCCAAGTGGAATGGACGATGGCAGAGCAAGAAAGAAGGAAGGCCCCCCGAGGACTCCAAGCAGACGAGCCCCAGGACAAAGATGACCTTCCCAAGCTCCCGATAGCCAGGTGTGTCTCACCTTTCCAGTGCTCCCGACAGCTGTGGCTACCATGCGCAGAGAGGAGGGACAGGGAAGCTGTGGGCAGCCCCGGGCAGCAGAGAGATGCAGCCGCCCCACCACCCCGGTTCCTCACCCCTTTGAGCTCTGAAGACAGTTAAGGAACGGAGGCAGCCCCGGCAGTCAACACACCAGCGGGTGAGCACGGGAAGTGTCCCGCCTCACGCCCAGTGCCGGGAAGACACCCTCCCAAATGCCACAACTGTAATTGGGAAAGCAAGACCAACAGGCAGGCAACGATCGAAAGGCAGTTAAAGAGGCCCCTGCTATGGTAGAAGGAGCACTGGAGAGAGGTTAGACCTGAGTTCTGTCCCAGCGCCTCGCGCCTGAAGCAGGTCCCTGCACCTCTGAAAGCTCTATCCTCCTCCCACTAAGTTACCAATAACTTCTCACGGTCCAGATTACGGCTGGCAGAGGCACTTCTCACTGATTATACAGACCGCCCGGAGCACTGTGTTGAGAAGGATTCTGAGGCAGGGTGCGGACTTGGCAGGCATGTGGTGGTCAGTCGGTGATGCCTCTGGTGTGAGCCGCAGGGTGTCGTGGCAACACGCTGGCCGCTTATTAACCATTCCTGGCTAAGAGCAGCTGACAGAGGTCATTTCTAAGGGCCCCTCCAGCTCTTACATTCTATAATTCTGTGACTTAAATGTCAAATTTCAAGGCACTGGCTGGAAGCACAAGAGGCAGGGAGGAGGAGATCCGTGTGGGCTGGAATGATAGGGCAGGCTCTGGGAGGGAGGCGGCGCTTTAGCTGGGCCCCGGGGTGGGGGAGTGCGAGTAGCTGTACAGGGGGTGGGAGGACGTTTATGGGCACAAAACTGGGGCTGAGCATGGGCTCTCCTTGGTGCAGGAAGGAGAAGGCCAGCATTGCTGGAATGTGCTGTGTGTTTGGGGCAATTAAGATCATACATGTGAGGCCGATAACACATAAAAACAAGAGCTCACGTTTACCGCATGCTTACCATGTGGGAAACCACAGCACGCAGACGAGGTTCCCACCCTCACACCCTGTTCTCGTGGTAAGGACTACTGCTGGCCTTCCCTTTAGAAGTGGGGACAGAGCTGCTCAGCAACTTGCCCAGGGCCACAACACTGGTAGGTAGTAGAGTCCAGCCTTCAGCCCAGGCAACGTGGTTCCGACGTGGTTCCGACGGCCGCAGGCAGAACCTCTCTGCTCTGTGGCCTTCTCGACTCTTAGAAGCTGGGCAGTGAGGAAGCCCAGCAATGCAGTTGGGACATCGTGGCCAAATCTGTGGATTCGGAGGTCTGGAAAGAGGGTGAGCGCAGCACAGCTTGAGGGTGGAAGGCCTCACCCTAAGTAATCAATCACACGAGCAGATCCAAGCCAAGCATAGGGCACAGCGGACACAGATCACAGACAAGCGCTGGATCATTCGAGACTTTCCCCAAGCCCTAAATATTAGAAACAACAAAAAAGTCCCAGTACTGTGGGGATAAGGCAGGAGGATGCAGGAGGGCATGAAATTCCAGGGTCCTGGGCTCAACCTGTGAGGGTGGGAATAGAGCCCATGAGGTCTTAGCACAAGCTCAGAGGCAGAAGGTGACAGCCTGAATAACGATCTCCTTTCAGACAAAGCCTAAGCCTTGTCTGGGGCTGCAGGCTCGGGCCATCCCCACTGCTGTCCCTGCCTGGCCCCTGGTGGTGCGCTGGGGAACTGTGTTCTTCCTCCCTCTCTGCCTAGCCCCCTCTCCTTCCTTCCTTCCTTCCTGGGTTCTGAGGCAGCTCCAGCCTGGACTCAGCTTGGACTCTCTTGGGATGACCCAGGAAGGTACTGGCAGGCATCGCCCTGCCCCCTGGTCCCAAGCAGGGAAGAAATTGTGGGTCCCTTGCTTTTATCTCCGCTCCCCCCACCCCATCCCACCCACCAGCGGCAGCGGCCAGCATGGCTCAGCAGTCTGGGGGTGGGTCTGAGCCAGCCTAGTACAAACTCCCTGGCCTCCCTCCCTCCCCCCACCCCTCTCTCTTTCTCAGCTGGCCCCGCTCAGTCTCAGGCCCCTTAACGTCCTCCCTTCTGGTTTCTCCATGTGGCCCCCATGGAGCTTCCGGGCACTGAGGAAGGGCCAGAGCTGTGACGCGGGGCTGGAAATCCCAGCAACCAGCAGCAACTCCTATGCTACGGCATCTCCTTGCGAAGCTCTCCCTCCTGTTGCTCAGTGTGTCCCTGCTGGCTGAAGGCCGGATTGTGTAACTCTGTCCAGAAGTGCTGCTCCTTTCTGGGCCACTGGGCCAGGGCAGCCACCCTCACTGTCAGGAAATTGGTCCTTCTTCCCAGCTTCATTTCTCCGGTGCAGCCGTTCCTTGTCCCTTCGTGTCCTGGGAAGCAGCTGTGCTTGCTGCCGCAGTGACGTGCTCCCGAGCACCCTGCCCGCCAGCAAAGTGGCTGCCCATCTTGCCCTTTCCAAAGCTTATGGCCCCAGCTCTTTGGACCCGAGGCATAAGAAAGAACACTTCCCCCCCAGCAAGTGACAAAGGAGGACAAGCCCATGCTTCCGCAGGGTGCCTGTGGCTACCTGGCAGAGACCCTCTGGGAAGCGCCGCAGCTCTCCACAGACTCCCGGCTTTCCTGTTTCTTCCCAGGGGACCTAGTGGTTCGGTTCCCTCAGCCAGGTGAGTCACCAGCATCCTTGCTCCTCCTGGACCCAAAACCTCTCCACTCCCTTCCCTCCTTCTCTTTGTATGTGTCTCTCTCCATGTACACGCGAGCGCATGTACGTACTCCTATCTGGATCCGTCACGGATGGAGCTCGGTTGTGATAGGCAAATCGGCTTGGGTGTCAGAGACAGGAGACCCAATGGTGCGTCTCTCTCTGCCTGGAGAGCGAGGAGATAAGAGAGCAGAGAGAGGCCGCCTCTGTCAGCGACACTGGAGGGGACGCAGATCCCCGAAGCTCAGTCCCACGCAGGCACAGGAGTTATGCGGTGCTTGGTGGGGCCTGGCCTCATTCACCCCAACTGATGTTGGATGACAGGAGGGGGATGGAGCACCCCCAGAGGGCACTGAGCCATTCCCTTGGGGTCTACTGAGACAATCTAAGCTCCTTTCTAAGGGGAAACAGCTATGGCCATTAGCCCTCAAGTGCTGCTTCCTAAGGGCAGGGCAGGCAGGTCACCAGGCCCTGGCAGCTGGGAGGGGCGGTGGGGGTGGTGAGAGCTGCTGCTGAAAGAGAAGCAGCCGTCCTGACGCCATCAGACCTCTGTTTGTTACATAAAGCTCCAGCTGACGCGGTATAAGTAGTGACTAAGAAAACTTTCCTAACTTTCCAAAGACAGTTGGTGATCCTCCACCCGCCGCTGTCAACTGGTGAGAACTACCCCCACAGAGAGCCGCAGAGAGGAAGGCTCTGAGCTCCCGTGGCCCTGACTCATCACACACATAAACACTCCCCAACACTCTTTCCCAAAACAGTTCCCCTCCCACCCATCCACCCTCCTACCGGGGCTGGGTGACAAAAATGAACGCCCCAGAGATCTTGCCAAGTTCTGGGCCAGGCTTAGCCCAGGGAACATGAAATTCCCCCACAGAATGGGAGGAACAGACACCCTCTCCTCCTCCAGAAGCAAACAATGTCCATTTGAAGGAAAATCGCCACCTGACCCTACCGTGATCACTGTATTGTTTTTCAAATAGCTTGGGCTACCTTCCCTCAAAAAAGAGATCAAAGCTCTGTAACCATAAAATATTAGGGCTTAAAGCATCTTAAAGACCATCTTTAACCCTCTCTCCTTCCCTGATTCCATACATCTACCCATGCATTGCTTCATCTGTTCGTTCATCACGTAGTCACTGAGTTCCTACCACTTGCCATAGACAACACAGGCCCTGGGGCCCAAATAGCCAGTCTGTTTCCTCAGGGGCCTCGTCCTCTAGTGGGCGAGAAAGCAGCAAACAGGCTGGGGAAGCGTCCCAAGCACCATGGTGGGAAGAGTGCAAGTTCTAGGAGCACCAAGAGGGCGCACCACCCAGCTTGGGGCAGTGGGGCATTCATGGAGCCTTGCTGGGAGAAATTAAATCTAAGTTGAGCTATGAGAAAGAAGGAAATTCCTCTTCATTCAGTAAGAGTTCTGTTCAACACTTAATACAGCGAAAGCCCAGTGTTAGGCATGCCGCGTGAAGATGAATACAATGTAGTAGCCACCAACAGAGTTTACCGCGTGGTGAAGGACTTAAAGGTACAAATGTCTAGAACATACTACACTGTGTTCCCAACACAAAGAAAAGACAAATGTTGGAGGTGATGGAGAGCCCAAGTACCCTGAATTAATCATTACACATTATATCAATGTATCAAAATATACACCCCAAAATATGTATAACTATATCAATAAAAGACCCCCCAGAACAAAAAAAGAATATACTATGAAGCACCAGATAATGCTCCCAAAAGGACCCGCAGAGCTCCAGGGAGCATCTAAGAAAGAAATTAGCTGAGCAACTAAAAAAAAAAATAAAAACAACTAGCTGGGCCTGATGGCATACACCTGTAGTTCCAGCTACTTGGGAGGCTGAGGCAGGAAGATCCCCTGAGCCCGGGAGTTTGAGGTTGCTGTGAGCTATGATGACGCCATGGCACTTTAGCCCGGGCAACAGAGTGAGACTCTGTCTCAAAAAAAAAAAAAAAAAGAACGGTGATGTGCATTTGTGGGAACAAGAATACACTAATCTCGCTAAAGCACATGAGTGGAAGGAGTGGCAAATATAGTTGAACACAGGCTGGAGCCTTCTGGACAGCTCTTAACAGTAAAGCAAGGCCCAGAGAGGTTAAGCAATTTTCTCCAGGTCACAAGTTGGTAGAAAAGCAGGTTTTCTGAATTCAGCTTCAGCACTCTTGGGACAGGTAACAGTCTCCCCTCACGGTGCTTGGGATGGGGGCTGCTGGAGGAGCACTTGTGGTCACCTCCCCGCCAAGAGGGTCTCTGATGCAAAGCAAGGGACCCTGGGCTAGCAATCCACGCCACCCTACTCACTCCTCTGCAGTTTTTGCATAAGTATGTAAATGCTCTTACAGAGGGTAGCAAAATCGCCCTAAGGGACTGAGCTAGGGTCTCACCTTGGCCCTTGGCCAGCCCAGTTTGAAATACTTGGAATTTCTGTGGCTGTTCTTTCTTCTTCATCCTCACCCAAATACACTGATCTGTGGCTATCAGTGTTAACCCTTTCTTGTTTAATGTACATACCCAGTTCTGGCTCACGTCCACGTGGGTGTATCAGTTTACGACTGCAAGCTCTTAAAATACTGGGATATTGTATACAGAATTCCCTTTGAAGAACTGGGCGTAGGACACCAAACAACTAAGATTTAAAGGGAGCATTTGGCATTAAAGGGCGCGTTTGCGGGGAGCGCGAGAGGAACAAGGAGCTGTAATAGAAAGAGTCCGCCACACGGTGGCGCAAGAGGCCGGGGAAACGGCGCGGTGCCCAGGCAGGCACGGACGCCCCGGACCGGGCCGCATCCAGGGCCCGCCGCGGGATCCTGGGCCACGGGAGGGTTCGCAGAAGTGGGTTTCGCTCTTCGCTCTGCTGTTTATAAGCCATCTGTGACCGAGAGCAGGGCCCGGAGCACCGGGGGCGCCCTTGGATCCTGGGTGCCGTGGAGAGCGGAGCGGCTCTGGGACGTCCGCGTGTGCTCTGAGCGCTGCCCTCGGGGTGGACGGACTGGTGGGCGAGGGCAAAGGCTTTTTTCTTCATCTAATGAGCTTCTCAGAAACAAAGCCAACTCCTGGAGGGAAGCCACACCGTGGCATTTGCTGCTGCCCTGGAATTGGGTGTTTAATGGGGCTGTGCTAAGAGAGGGTTGGGATGCTTCTAAACAAGCATGGGAGACTGATCATTCCACATTGTATGCAGGTATCAAAATTTCACATATGCCCCATAAATATGTACAATTATTATTATATATACCAGTTTAAAAAAGAAGCACAGGAGTTTCCTTTCTGCTCTTCATCCAAAATCCATCCTACACACAGAGCATGCAAATCAAAAATGTGTCCCACCTCAGTCCCTGCCTGTTGTTAAATATAATTCCTACCAATGTCCTTTTCCAGACACTCCTCGATAGCTCTTTGCAAAATGCTGCTCAGAAGCACGTCTAAGCACAGATGCACACAGATCTGTCTTCATCTCAGCCACGCACTCCGCAGGCAGAGCCACTGCGCCCCTCTGCACGCGTCCTCCCGCGAGGATCCTGAAGACAGTCACGTGCGGATTTATCTCACTTTTCCCCACACGGAAAGGCAGATGCTGTCATACACACACACAGGGGCCACACACAGGCCGAGGGGACAGACACAGTGTAATGCAGAGACAGGAATAACAATCCCCTGCTGGTTGGGGGCCCAGCACCATTTGACCTTGGAGTGGGAAGTTTGTTTCCCTGCCGGGCATGCTGCTCTGAGCTCTGCAAGGAGACATGGGGGCCAAGGAGGAGAAGCAGCTTCCCAGCGAGTCAGACCACCTCGACCTCTCCTTCCCAGCTCCGAGGGCAAACAGTGCCGAAGAAGAGGAAGAATTGATCTGGAATTACTCTCTGCGAGGTCAGGAGAGCATGAGGAAGACACACCCAGGAGAAGAGGCCTCAGAAGAGGCCAGGAAGGATTGCCTCAGCCCTTTGAACTTGGCCTTCACAGGGCATCCAAGGGTCAGAGTGCTTGTTGATACAAGAAAGAGAAGTTATGTGTGTGGGCCTGGGTCTGTGTGGGGCGGGTGTAAGAAAAGGGAGGTAGAGGCAGGGAGGAGCAAAGGACAAACCTGGAGGTGGAAGGAAGCCATTGAGAAAGGGGTACAGAGTAAGTCAGAGAAGTCAGAAGAAAGGAATATATACAAGGACTCTAACTTAGAAGCGCAAGAATGGGGACTGTCATAAAAAGCGAAAGGAAAGGAGTCTGATCTGCGAAGCCAGTAGAGACAAAGAGGCCCAGGAGAGCCGAGAAGCTGAGGCAGAAGGGCAGGGGCAGGCGGGACTGGGAGCCTGTCCGCAAGCCTGTCCCTGAGGACCGTGCGGGCCATGGGAAGGTGGGGAAGGCGCTGGGATCATCTGTCACTTACAAGCACAAGCTCCCCCCCAATCCCGATTAACAGGAATTAAGTGGCATATGGCTAATCCTCCCTGCCACAGCTGTTAATACTTTTCAGACACCGCAGAGGGAAGCAGGCAGCCTCCTCAGTCTGCAGGCTTCTCCCAGCCTGGCAGGGCTCCGGCCACCCCACCTGCTGCAGGGGAGGAGGCAGGGAGGGGCTGGAGGTTTTCTCTAAATCCTTGCGGAGACTCCTAATCCTCCACAAGTGTGTGCTATGAGGGGCTCTTCCTTCTTCCAAAATACATTCGTGTCCGTATTTTATTTAAATAGTTTCAGAAAACTCATGAGGGACAGTGGAATATATTAATATGATATAATTCCCATTAAATATTAGGAAAACAAACCCAAGATAAGTGAAAGGATTTAATAAAGAGCTACTCAATAGTGAAGTTTAGATGGCCTTGCTCCCAGCCTAGTATATGGAAAAACGCCACTCCATGGCTTAGAGCGACCAAAAAAAAGAAAAGAAAGGAAGGGAAGGAGAGGGGAGGGGAGGGCAAAGGAAAAGAGGGGAGGGAGGGATGAATGTCTGATAGCAGCTCATATGGCGCCAAGGGTACCCCGAGCATGTGATGAGCACTATGTAATTGACACCTTGCAAACTAAGGTGAGCCCGAGAGGAGGCTGTGTAGCGGAGGAGTGTGGGAGGCAGGGCAGGGAGGGGAAAGAGAGTGCACTTTCCGGCAAGTCCCAGCCTCCGCTGATCCGGAGGGAGCTCTGAAGGGAAAACTTCTGCTCAGAGTTTGTCCCAACAGGAAGCAAGGGAGCTGTGTTTTCACACTTACTCCAGGCGGCGGAAACTGCCCAGCGCTCCCAGAGCACAGAGACAAAAGCCTCTAGCACTCCCAGGCAGTCCTCGGAAGAGAGCTGAGGGTGCAGCCTTTCCAAGCAAAGGAAATGGCAGAGGGGGTAGGGACAGAGCCCCCGAGCAGGGTCTGCTACAGACAAAGCAAATGCTTTCAACAACTCAGATTTGTAAAACTCAGATTTCTCCCCTTTAGGAGCTCATAGTCCAGCAGAAAGACAGATTATGTTGTATACCTACGTTCGTAAGGAATGTATGAAATGCTATTTCAGAGATACCTGCAAAATACATTGGAACACAGAGCATGTGATTGAATTCTGGCCAGGTTGGGTAGGGGCTATAAGCTGGGTTAGCTTTGATCCACACCACTCCTCTGTGAGGAAGTCTTCAATAACACTCCAGCCCCTGTGCACTTATTTACTGATAACTTAGCATAGCATTCAAGGCCCTTAGCTAATACCCTTTCGCCTACTCTACTGATTTGCAAGTTGTGTATTTCATTTCTGTCCTTTTAAGGATTACCTTTAGTGAAAGTATGTTTCCTCCAAAATATTCCCTTAAGCACTGGTACATGGTTATTTTATTATGGTATTTGTATATGTTCTACGTTTCTCTGTGAACCATGCTCCAGTCCCTGTTTGTTTTTGTCACCACATGTAAGGGAAAGTTCATAAATAGATAACTAAATTTCAAAAAAAAAAAAAAAGAATTACCCTTAAACATTTAAACTATATGCTTTAATTTTAAAGTTTAAATCTAATTAACTTTTACTGTCCTCTCAGTACTCTAAATGACTTCCAACTTAGTTCTTCATGTTATTATTGTCTAGTTTTTTAATTTAATGTTTTTTTTTTCTTTTCTTTTCTTTTTCTTTTTAGACACAAGGTCCCACAGTGGCATCATCTTACCTCATTGCAGCTTCAAACTCCTGGGCTCAACTGGTCCTCCTGCCTCAGCCTCCTGAGTAGCTGGGACTACAGGTGTGCACCACCATGTCTGGCTAATTTTTTTTTTTTTTTTTTGGAGAGAAGAGAAGGGGTCTCTTTCTTACTCAGGCTGGTCTCAAATTCCTGGCCTCAAGCAATCCTCCTGCCTTGGCCTCCCAGAGTGCTAGGATTATAGGCGTGAGCCGCTGCACCAGGCCTAGTTTTGTGTTTTAATCCTCACAGATAGGTTATTATTATTATCATCATGTTACAGTCTGTGTCCACCTGCTGACTAATTGTTTGTCATCATCATTTCTTTCATCTCATTGCTTCCTCTGGGGGACAGTTTCCACCTTTTTTTTTTTAAAGCTTCCTTTAGTATTTCTCTCAACAAGTAAAGAGGTGATTAACTCTCTCAAATATCTTGCCTTTACTCTTGAATCATAATTTAACGGGGTGTAGACTCCTGGTCTGACTTCTTTTCTCCCTTAGAGCTTTGAAGGAACTATTCCATTTTGTCCCGGGGTCTACTATTGCTGTTGTTGTTGTTTCTTGCAAATAGCCAATCTCTTCACCATAGCTAATCTTGAGATTTTCCCTAGTCTTTGTCATTCTGGCATTTTCTGTTACATCTAGGAAAGATGCATGTGGCTAGGTGAGACTAAACACAATGAGATCTTTCTTTACCTTGAGATATCCTATTTGGGATAGCTTCTTCAAACTAAGGATTCACGTCTTTCACCATTTCTGGAAAATTCAGAGCCATTACCTCTTCAATTATTGTCTTTGTTTATGTCTTTGTTGTCATTTTATTCCACTGTAACTCTTACTCTACATTGCACATCTCCACACCTTTTCGCATTTCCATATCTTCCCTGTGCCTCATCCTGGATAATTTTCTAGGATCTATCTTTTATTTCGCTAGTTTTTTTTCAGTCTACTATTTAATTCTTCCATTGAGGGTATTTTGGTTTTGGTTTTGGTTTCCTTCATGTTTCATTTCTAAAAGTTCTATGTGGCTCTTTTTCTCACCTACCTATGCTTTTTCGTGCCCTTTTTATTTCTCTGTGCTTTCTGGTCTTCTTTCTTCCTAGCTCTCCCCCCGGAACCTGTGCTCCTTAAGTAAAGAAACTGTGTCCACATAATCTCGGTGCTGAGTTCCTGGTTCAGTAGAAGGCCCAAACACAATATAATGTTTGCCGGATGGAAAACTAAATGATGGAAGGTGATTATCAAAGGTTATACTCTAGGTATTTCTCTATCTTTAGGAAGAAAATTTCCTCAATCATTCTAAGCATGAAGATATTATTTTATTCTTAAAACTCTTTAGGGTCATTATGACACCTACATGAATGTACTTTACTTAACATTCTACTGTGTTTATTGAATGACACTGTGTAGTACTCCCCTGGGTTGTGTGAGATGAGGCCCTCCCTGAATTCATGGTTGGAGGGTAGGTTGTGGAAATCACAACTCTCATATGGTGCCCTGAATTCATGGTTGGAGGGTAGGATGTGGAAATCACAACTCTCATATATGGTGCCCTGAATTCATGGTTGGAGGGTAGGTTGTGGAAATCACAACTCTCATATGGTGCCCTGAATTCATGGTTGGAGGGTAGGATGTGGAAATCACAACTCTCATATATGGTGCCCTGAATTCATGGTTGGAGGGTAGGATGTGGAAATCACAACTCTCATATGGTGCGACAGACAACATTGTGTTTGCCATCATTTCATACATCAGGAGGACCGTGTTTGTTTGGAAGAAAATGTTTATGAGGCTTATTTGGAAGAGTGGCTAAGGCTCCAGGGAGCTTGAGAATGGAAGAAGCTGCTCTGAGGCACGCCAGGGTGGCATTTTGCTGGTCAAGCCCGAGGGGGAGCGAGAGAGGAAGATGGTGGAGGAAGTGAGAGGAGGGAGGCCCAGTGCTTCTGGATGGTGCCAGGATGGTGCCACACTTCAGAACCTGCCCACCATGGGGTTAACAACAAAAAGCATCTTTACCAAATTATACTAAGATATGGGGAAATCCGTAATCATAGTGTGAGGTTTAACAAAACTTTTCTAGGAATTGATAGCTGAAACAAAAAAAAAAAAGAAAGAAAGGAAGAAAGAAAGAAAGAAAGAAAAGAAAAGCAACCAAAGAGAGTGAAGTTTTGAGTAGCATAATAAATTTAACTGAACGGACATATATTTAGAACCTATATCTGACCATTACAGAATACACTCTATTTTTGTAAGCACACATGGCACATTTAAAACAATTAACCATGACTAAGCCATGAAGTCAGTCTCAACAAATACAAAAGCCCTGCAAGCACTGCTTTTGTACAGACCTTGTTCTCTGACCACGGCAACACAACCCCTACTCCCATATACTGAGAAACTAACAAAGCAGACTTCTAAGCGATGAATGGTCAAGTAGAGATCATAAACGAAATTATAAAATACTTGGGGCAGAGTGACAATGAAGACAATATATGCCACAACTTGTGGGTTGCAACTAAAGCAGTACTTAGGAAGTATTCCAGCCTCAAACATGTATTAACAAAGGAGGAGATTGAAAACAATATTACACTTTAGAAATCTGAAGTGTTCATAGAACTACAGAGAAAATATAGCATTACAATACAATGCAATTAAGTGTGGGACTGGTGTATGCACAATGTGTTACAGGATAGAGGAGGCCACCTAAACCATCTTGGAGGGGACAGTGGGGTCAGGAAATTCTTCCATGAGGACATGATGCTTGAAGTGACTCCTAGAGGACATGGTGGAGTTAGGAAACTGACCAGGCTGCAAGGGAGGGTAATACAGCCAGAAAGGACCACACGGGCAACTGCAGTGGCTTGTGGCAGCCCAGCAAGTTTTAACAAGTACAACTAGCTCAGTGTAACTAGATTCAAGGGGATAGATGAGGAGGTAGGTAGTATGCGATGCTGTAGTCATGATGCTCGTGAACACAGGACTTGTTTTCCAGTCCTACTAAGGGATCTTACCTATATTCTGAAGGTGATAAGGAGCCACATAAGAATTTCAAGCTGGACAACATGAACAGATGTTGGTTCTGCAGAGCATAAGAGTCTTATATCCATTCGTTGCAAACATTTATTGAGCAAGGCCTTGTTCTAGGCCTTGTACTAGCCACAATTTTGAAAAGAGAAGCCTAGATACAGAAAGAGCTGCCTACAGACCATTTTGACAATCCTGATGAGAAATGAGGATGCAGTGAGGGTGGCACTGCTTCCTGTGGGGAGTGCACAAGGAGGGTCTTTGTGTCTCGCAGCTTAGCAGAGCTCCCTGTTTCCTCCCTGTGGTCTGTCCTGGGCAGCAGCGAGTGCTAGGCCCGGGTGCACAGACAGTGCAATCCTAGGAAATAGTACCTGGCTGCGAAACAAAACATTGCCTGGAAAGAATGAATGGACCAAGGTGCAACCTTGGAGCATAAGGGTGCAGAAATGTAGGTGCTCTTAGGGGATGGGTGATCCAAGTGCTCTGTCCTTGGATCAGAGGGGCTGAGGTGGCCATCCCCACTGGAGTAGGTCTCTGCTGAGCAGCATGAGTGCTATGAGGATTCTGACACCATCCAAGAGGACCAAACACATCCATTCCTCCTGATCTGAAATTTTGTGGGAATATAATTCCATGGGATTAAAGAGAAACTATAGAGTCTTATCTAGAACGCTTGTCTACTTGCTTAAGAGGCATGATATTGAATCATCTTTGGGGAAAAGGTTTCCTGCAGAATAACCTCCATCACATTAGAGACCTGGGAAATGAGATCAAATGCCCCCCTTGCCCCCTGCCATTTCCAGTACTGGAACAGAATATCCAGAACCTCTGCAGTGCCAACCACAAACAAGTGCCCTCCTCATCCCTGGAAGGTCTGAGCAGCACAAGTTATCACGCAAACCCCAGGGCCCAGTGCCCTCAGGAAGCCCTGGGTTCACTCCAGCCAGGACTCTGTCTAAGGTGCAGGATCCTGGCGGCACAGGAGGGAGAGCAGAGAGACTTGTGCTGTCTCCGGTGCTGCCAGGAAATAAACACTCCATAGTGCAATTTGTGTGAAGAGAAAATTACCTCTAATTGGAAAGCTGGAATAAAAATACCTCCCATTTGTAAACAAAGGAGTTGGAGCATCCTGGAGGCACATAACTGGAGCCCCACACAGCAGGTACCCGTTTGCCTTCCTGCCCCACCCTGAGATCACCTCCCCCACTCTTTTGCTTCAATCCAATTCAGTCCTCCAGGCTCATCGCTATCCCTAGCCCTGGGGCAGTCTAGGAAAACAGTTTCTCACCTCTTCCCCCAGTCCAGTGTGAACATTCAACAGATCAAGTGAAGGAAATAAAAGTGCTGGTTTGTTTTATGTCATCACTTGTGTCCTTCCTGGAGGGTGTCTGGGGACTGTTGTTTACTAGCTATCTCTGACACCCCCTCTCTGGTGTCTGCAGGGGGCACACAGCCAAGCCTTGCTTCTCCACATCCTTTAAGAAAGAACTGAGGCAGACACCCTGATAGAGGCAGTGTGGGTGACATTCTTCACTAGAACTTGGGGTTTGTAATTCTTAGGTACCTCAGCCTTGGGGAAGCAAATTCTACGTCAAAGGGCTTGTGTTGTGCATGTTATTGTCCACTCTCAGTTATTGTGCTGTGTTTTGATGTGCACTGGTGAGAAAAGAGCCCCTGGCTGATGGAGGTGCAGCCAGGACACTTCAACTTCTGCTCTAACATAAGTGGGTGACTTTCATTAACATCTGGCATGTATGATATGCTTACTTAAAGACACACACACCAGCACAGGAACACCTAGCCACCTTTTGGTTAGTAAATTGTGAAAGGTTTATTAACTAGCTTCTTATAAAGGCCTCTTTCTAGGAAGCCACTTGACAAAAATTTTGCATTAGTACGAACTTTGTCAACTGGACCACTACAAAGGAGAGGAATATGCAAATGAATTGAACTGCAGAAGAACTTTCCTTCTTCTATAGAACATAAGCAGCATATGTTACTGGAAGAGATGGAAGTTTTGTCTGCGCTATTTCCTTAGATGGATGCTGGAGGGGTTTTCCTATTTAAATAGAATTCAAGAAATACTTTGAAGAGAACAAGCAGGGGATGACAGTTGGGGTAAAAAGTGGGAGAACATAGTTGAAAACACTGGGAGGAAGATGGAACTTGAAGGGAGGAGGATTGAAGCAGCAGAAATGTAACCAGATCTTTGCTAAGCCCTGAAGAGAAGTGCTTTAATGGACGGACTCTGGAGTCAGAGACTTCTCTCAGTCAAATGATCCCACTTCTCTCAAGCTGTGAGGGTTGACTTCAGATGATTGTATAATGGTACAATGAAGGAACAGAAACCATGATGGTGTTACTTTTTAAGAATATGTCACACAAAGAACATAAACACACATGGATATAAAACTCCCCCTTTACTTCTCATCCCCTTTGCCCACCCACCACCCCTCCAGAGTGAAGGTCCTTTCCTTTATCAAAGCTCTCCAGGAATATTGCAACCATTTTGCCTGATCTGAACCAAAATAGCAGGAACAGGAAGAAGCATAGGCAATAAACATTTATTGAGCACCTAGTATCTTTCAGGTGTTAATTTCACATAATCTTCACAATGACCATTTGAGGTGAGTATTATTATCCCTATTTTACAGACAAAGAATCCAAGGTTTAGGGAAGTTATGTAACTTTCCCAAGTTTACAAAAAACACAGACGGAAAGGGTAAAAACCTACCTAACAGGTACAATGAACACTATTCGGGTGATGGGCACACTAATAGCCCTGACTTAAGCATTATAAAAGCTATCTGTGACCAAAAACATTTGTACCCCCTTAATATTTTGAAATAAAAAAAACCGCAAAACAGACTCCTCAAGTCTGCCCGGAGGCAAGTCTCACAGAAAAACCCACTATTTGTTGCCAGTTGATTTGCACTTTGTGTTTGTATTGAAAAGTATTGCAAATGCTTTTGTTTATGTTCAGCACAAGCCTATTTAGTTCCCTGAGCTTTTGAAAGAAAAGTATGTCTTCTCTGTAAGTCACACATTAGAAATGAGCATACCCAGATGGATATGCTGTGACAGAGGCACAGACTCCTCAGCCTGGCTCACAGAATACTTCCAGAGCTTTGCTTCTGGCCTCATTGAGCTCTGATTCCCTTCTGAACAGTGTTAGAGCTCTCTAGGGAACAATGAAATCCTAAGGAGGAACAGACACATGTGTCCCACCCTGCCCTACCACGTTCCTAGTTAAGCTTCCTTTCCAGGATCATGTCTCAGCCACCAGCAATGACATGTGGAATCCATGTGTGGAGGAAAGCAATGTTTTGCAATGAAGCACCTGCCATCCACTCTCCTAAGAATCTCTGCCCCTTATAGAATATTCATGCACCCTTTCTTTGTAATCTGAGTCTGAGTTTCAAAAGATTCCCTAGCAGAGAAGACCATTTAACAGACAGACCATTACACAATGGAAACACAGGAAATTCAGTGGGAGAAAAGAGGCACTGGTTTCTGAAAACTGTAGTCTGTCCACAGTCAAAGCCCATCTCACATTTCCCAAGTAATCAAAACAGTTCCTTCAGTTAGGTAAATATGACTGGCCATGTGACCAGGAGCTAAGGGGAATAGAAGAGAAAAGAAAACAGAAAAAAATGTCAGTGGGCCTAAAAAGAATTTTCTTCTTTTCAATTTCTCTATTTTGTGTTTGATGAAGGGAGAGAGGCCACCATTATAAAATAACTTTTACACACTTTACTTGTGACTTTGGTACATAGTGACCTGAAACACAAAGAAGGTTTCAGAAAGAAAAGAAATAAAATCATAATGGGTGAATGAGTTTTTTTTTTATAATTTTAAGCTGTCTTTATGAGATTTTTGAGAAGATAATTAATTCACATAAAATTTTGAACAATTGTAAAGACTTAAAAAGGAGATTATATAGTGATGAAAGTTGAAGAATATCTTTGGCAACAACCTTGATCTATTTCATGCTTCTTGGCATGTGTGTGTGTGTGTGTATATATATATATATATATATATATATATATATCTCAAGTATATATATTATATATAGTTGTATGTTGCAAAAAACTAAAAATACCAGAAAATGTAGAATGACTATGAAAAATTGAAGTCTTTAAGTTAAATATTAAAAAATATTAGTTGTTGAAACTCTGGCATATTTTACTAACAGTTATGCTCAGAATTCTGTTGTTACTCTGTTGTTTCTGGGAGCAACTTTCTATACTAGGGGATTTACTTCTATATTAGATAAAATAATAAAAGGTTTTCAAGGATTTTCCATAGTATTAAACGACACTGCAGATTCTCCTGTCCAATTTCAGGTTCATTTTATTCTTCCCCTCATCTTGTCTGCTGGTCCTCATAATATTCTGCTCCATTTTCTTCCCTAGTCTTGCCATCTCTCAGTATTCAAAAATCAGAGCAAAGACTTAGCCTGTTTTTTTGTAGATTAAACTGTTGGGTATACCATCCTGCTTTTGATCTACCACAGACACAAATTATGTTTATTTTAGCAAGACACTGCTTTTATGTGCTGTATAATGTGTGTCTTGATTATGTTTTAAGCAAATTTCAGCGCTTTTTCCTTTCATCGAATCTGGAATCGGGGGCCCAAAAGATGTGAAGGCAATAATGTTTCCAAGATAACTGGGCTCTATCCGTATTTGTAAAATAAGAGACACTTCATTTCCCACAGTTTAATGGAGCGTTCCTTCTCCGACCTGTAGTGATGTTTTTATTCTACAGCTATAGAAATCTACCTCGCCCCACTCTTGCACATGCTTCCCCACTCTTTCCACAAGTTCCTTGAAAGAGACCCCCTGGGCCCCGATCCAGAGCATCGCTGCATCCATAGCAACCAGACTTCAGCTTCCTCTGTCACCATGGTGCCGGCTCGGCCGGGCCTGGTGGTCGCTATGGTAACTGGGGGCGGGTCGCAGGGTCTCGGCAGCGGGGCGCATGCGCGCGGGGACTCCTGTGTGCGCCGCGCGGCCGCGGGCCCCTCAGCTCCCCTCGACATGGCGCTGAGGCGGCGGCTAGGACTCCGGCTGTGCCCCCGATTGCCCGACTTCTTCCTGTTGCTGCTTTTCAGGGGTGAGTTTGTGCGTTTCCGCCTCGGGAGACTAGGGTCTGGGGGTAAGTGAGCAGACCGGGCCGAGACGGCTGGAGCCAGCAGGGGCGGGAGTAGCGGTCCGGCTCCGAGGACTCGGGGGTCCCGGGCCGGAGGGGCGGGGGCCCGGGCGGCAGGGGCGGGACCCGGGCCGGGTCGGGCGGGGGCCCGTGGGAGGCCCAGGCGGCTCGACCCTGGCGGGGTTAGTCCTGGGCGAGGGGCCCGTCCCGGGGAGTGAGTCTGTCCCGGGCGGCGGTCCAGCCCGGTGGCAGGCTGATCCCGGGCGGGGGTGTGACCCGGGCGGGGGACCCTGTGCCGTGCGGCGGCGTATTCCCGGTGGTGGGACCGACTGGGGCGGTGGGCCTGGCCCGGGCAGGGGAGGGGCCTGACCCGGCGGGGCTGATCCCCGGTGGTGCGCTCACCCCAGGCGGGCACGGCCTCGTGGAAGGTCTGCGGCCGCTGCGGCGTGGGCTTGGGAACTTGCTAGAAGACGCTGAGGAGCAGTGCCGTGCCCGGGAGAAGTGGACAGTGAGGGAGGGGCGTCGCGAAGTACCAACGAGGCAGAACTCCCGGAGCTTGTCCGGCTTCTTGGTCACAGCCCTCTGGGGATCTGCTGTTAATATTTGACTCTTGCCATAAACAAAGGAACTGCTTTCCCTTCCTAGAAGTAAAACGCCTGGGTATCAACCTTTTTTGCCTCTGCCTGGCTGAAGAGACCACACAGACTTGGAAATAGCATTTGGGCCATCTGATCAAGACATACTCATAAACTTGGCAGTTTTGTTCATTTTCTTTCCCATTGTTGGAATTCTCATTAGATCCGCATATCCCTGGACAATTAGACAGGAGGACTAAAATAGCTTCCATTTAGTGAGCATGTACTATATATACTAGGCACTTCCATTATCTCATTTACTCCTTGCAACAACTTTGTGAGGTGGGTTTTATTTTACTTATTTATTTTTTATCTGACTATGGGATAAACTTTTCCTTTTATTCGTAAGTTATTTTACATTGTCAGTATACCCCTTTTAAATAAGTAGGACATGAAAAAGTATTTTGTAAATCTCGTCTTTTAAATGTTTGCAATCTTTTTTCCTTAATATGCTTGGTAAAATTAGTCTTGAGGTGCGTTTTATTAACGCGTTTTCAGAGTCAAGTGAAGTCTATTTTCCAAGGCTGGATTCTGAGTAGTGGAGAAGACTCAAACTCATGTCTACCTTAAAGCACTACACCACACTTCTTCCCTGGGTGGGCATCTGCTGGTAACCGGACCAGGACCTTTTTCAGTTTTAGGTCATTTTATCGTTTGGCTTAGTTGCCACTGTCATCCCTTGATGTTTTCCAGGACATACAAATTAAAACATGAAAGGACTGTTCCAGAGTGAGGCTGGATAGACTTGGGAAAACACAGCGTTCCTGTGTTTGGTGCTTATTCTGATGGGATGCTCTTGATGGTGGTAGTAAAAAGTGAGAGTCTGGGTCAGAAGTGCTAGAAACAGGGCTCTGTGACAAAGGATGAGTTTCAGTATATAGATGATGTCCATATATTTTGCCTGAAAGTGATTTCCAAAACCAGATGTAGTTGGAAGATATAAGTGATCAGAGGCTAGGCAGGGGACAAGGGTGTCAGGAATGTCCAGCACGTGCTGTGTTGGTCACACTGACACTGTCCTATTCACCAGCCTGGAACAACTCCCTATTGTTGAAACGGTCTGTTCACATGAAATTTTGCAGTTTTTATTGCAGAAACATTTGGCAGTTTAGTTCAGGAATGAGTTTCAATCTGGTAGTTTGTTAATAAAACTAGAAAATGCTAAGAGCTTCACATACCCTTGACCTCAGATTTTGCTTTCCCTGAGGGGCTAGTTTTGTGGCTTCTGGCTACTAAGGGCTGGAATTTACCTGCAGAGAATAGAGGTAAGGATCAAATTTTGCAAACTAGGACTAATGGCAAAGAATCAAGGTTGTAGAATGTATTAATCCACTTTGAAGGTATGTAGCTATCTTTTTTTAGTAGGGGGCTCTTTTTTAATTATTTGGTTTGTATCCTAAGCATACTTTAAAACTTTATTGTTCCACAGGCATGACAACTGTGTTTTTAAATTTTTTTATGATTATTTTTTCAATCACTATTATTATTTATTACTCTCATTTAAAATTTTTCTGTTTCTGTTATAATAGCAGACATTTCTTTAGCAGTTACCCTTTGCCAGGCTCTATTATAAAAATGTAGTATGTATTGATTCATTGAATCTTGGTAACAACTCTAAGAGGTTGTTACTATTATTTTGCCTGTTTTGTGGATAAAGAAATAGAAGTATGGGGAGATTCAGAAACTTGCTCAGGATGGTATATATGGAAATCTTCCCATTATTTATGTTAATCCAAGTTTTGGTTAGGTGTATTATTGCATTTAATATTGGAGTTCTTATCAGTTTAACCAAATTATCAAGTGTTCAAAGCTATGTAGTTTGTGTATAAAATATTCTTTTATTGAATTCATGACAGGTGCAATTCAACTTTACAAATGTTATGCTTCATGTCTTTTTTTTTTTTTTTTGAGACAGAGTCTCGCTTTGTTGCCCGGGCTAGAGTGAGTGCCGTGGCGTCAGCCTTGCTCACAGCAACCTCAAACTCCTGGGCTTAAGCGATCCTCCTGCCTCAGCCTCCCGAGTAGCTGGGACTACAGGCATGCGCCACCATGCCCGGCTAATTTTTTCTATATATATATTTTAGTTGGCCAGATAATTTCTTTCTATTTTTAGTAGAGACAGGGTCTCGGTCTTGCTCAGGCTGGTCTCGAACTCCTGAGCTCAAGCAATCCACCCGCCTCGGCCTCCCAGAGTGCTAGGATTACAGAGGAGAGCCACCATGCCCGGCCGCTTCATGTCTTTTGAATGATTATGTAGTAATTACTGCTAAGTTTCCAAATCTTTGAGGTCCTAGAGAGAAGGGTTACATTTAAAATTAAAACAGTAACAGTTTGCATTTTTGGGATAAGACAGTTTGTGTGCTGAAGTGTATCAAAATCTGAAAATAAAAATTCCCAGGAAATTTTTGGAAAAAAACTTTATTTTTTCCATTTGTGTTTGTTTGGACTACTGCAACATTTTTTTGGAATGGCATATTCTTTTATGTCGTTTTAATTTTTCTTAATTATCTGACAGGTATAATTATTGTCAGACTTCTGTGCGGGTTTTAAGAAAAACAAAGAACACCTGCCTTGAAAGCATGCAATACTTCGTATCAGCTGCTCATTCCCAAATGACTTGTTGATGGGCATTTGTTCTTGAGTGCTTCAAACTGAGGAGACTGAATGGATAGCTACTAGAGATACTTAATCATAGTAACTGCAGTATTACATCCAGACAGAATTATCATTCACACAACTCCTAAGCTCTATGAAACTTGGTCTTAAGGCAGCCTCATAGGATAGGTTGAATCAGTTCTTTTGGAAGAAATCAGACTTTTATCAAGCATATCTTCTAAGATGGCCACATAATGTAACAGAAGCAGCTATGGATTTAGTACATTCAACTAGCAGCTGTTAGAGATGTGATATTAACAAATTCCTTCTCCATAAATTCTTTGAATTTTTTTAAAGCACAAGTGGGGTAAAAGAAAGGAAAATCTGTGTGAATGAAATTAGGATGTGTGGAGTGTGCTGAACTATGCCCTAATCATGAAGTTGGATTCTCTTTTAAGATATGTTTATAATTAGGTGGTGTGAATGTGATGCTGTTAGGGTTGAATACAAATTTCCAATCTTTGTATGTACCCTCTGAATGCTAGCAGTATATGCAAATAACTCCACTGGAGTATAAAGAGATCCTGAAAGAAAGTTTTGGTAAGCACATTCTTTTACACCTAGTTTAGCAAGGACAGTATTCACTATGGTACTCTATACAGAGAGCTAAAGCCTCAATTTAACTGTCTCTTGCCACTTGTGGCACACAGAAAGCTTCCTGAGAATTAGCCCTTGTTTCTGATGTTCATTGAATACTGTAGTATTTTCTGTTGGTGTGTTTTCTTTGCTTTTAGGTAGTATCTATTATGTGATATGTATTATATTTCCCATGAGTAGTTAATATGTACAGCAGAGGTTTCAGTGCTGCTTGTATAGAAACATCAAACTATTTAATAAAATTAGGACTATATAAATATTTTTCCTTTTGTCTCCTTTCATTTTCAGAGTATCCCAGGGCTTCTGTGGTTCAGCCTTCTTTCTGCAGGTTATTCCCAAAGTCAAATTCTGCCATGCTATGTAATATATCTGACAACCTCAACTCGTAATTATCCTTCCTATCGCTAAATAAGCATAGATCTCAGTCTGTAGTTCATTTCAGTACAACAGAGATTTATTGAGTATGTATGATATACCAGGCACTGTGCTCCATACTTGGGGTGCAAAATGAATAAAGCATCCCCAGCCCTTAACGAGCCAGGGTGACAGCATGCTGAATTACATTGGGCTTTAGTTGTTGGGTGTCAGTCCACTGTGTCTTCTCAGTGATATTAAAAAATTTTTGGGGAATAGAGGCTGAATTTGATTTCTTTTATATCTTTCCAGAGGTGACTCTAGTAAATATTCAGTTTGTCTTTCTTTCTCACTTGAAAGTCAGTTAACATTTCTTAAATATTGCCTGTGTATCTAGGCATTTTTTATGTATCTTAATTACAACAGTCCTAGGGACTTTTGGAAAGTCTCAGTTTTTACTACACTAGTTGCTGTGGATGAAGGAGAATGGTAAGTATTTCTTGACTTGATTTAATTTCAAAATCTTTCTGCTATCTACTTTATGCAGTTACAAGGTTAAGAAGGAGAAAAGATGGAGAAATGCTTATGATATAATTTAAGTGTTGCAAGCTGCAGGTATACCAGTATCTAGTGTATGATTACAATTACATAAAACATCTTACTCTTATGGGAAAATGAATGGAAGAAAATGAACCAAAATGTTGGCAGGATCTGTTTCTCAGTGGTAGGTCTCATGGCTTATTGCTTACTACTTATTTGTTTTCCTGGCTGATTCTTTCATTCTTTTGTTTGTCTTCCAAGTGTTGTCTTCCAAGTGTTCTTTAATGAGGAGGATATTTTTTGCATAATGAAAAAATTGCATTTTGTTTTGGCTTCCAGTAGATATAATAGTGGAATTTAAAATTTGGCACTAGTAGTGGAAAAATTAATTTGTTTAGTTTAATGTGATAGCATGTGGATTGTGCCTTTTTCTAGCTTCATAATGTCAGCCACAGTGGATGAAGGAGGGGCTGACTTGAAGCTCAGTTGTTTGATCATGTATTTTTTGTAACTCATTTGAGAGATTAGTTGTCACTGGCTTTTGGGTGGGGGAGTCGGCTGTAGCATCCTCAGCAAATGGCTAACTGGAAAGCTGAAAGAGAGCTGCTAAGAGTACCTGCTTCCTCCCTTCTTTTGGAACAAGCAAAATAATCTGAGTTAATGCCTTGGTTCACCTCTTCATAGTCGGTTGACATTTATTGAGCACCTACTGTGTGCCAGCTGGGCAACCCCTGGAGGATCTCTGTTTTTTTCCTCTTGGGTAGTAAAAATACAGGGTCAAATTGACTTCCGTTGGAAGTAGACTCTGAAAGATGTTTCCTGAAGTGAGCTGTCAGCTGATGTACCCTATCACTTCTTCCTGCCCAACATGGACTTCCTTGTTGGATGTCTTTGTCTAAGGAAAATATTTAATGTCTTTAGAATGAAGTGCAGCTGTCTGGAGGCTTACAGAGAATGCAGCAAATCCTAAGACAGCTGCATGTTGGGTTTTTTTCCCCCCCATGTTTTTCCTCTAAAGCATCTTTATCAAGGTACTAAAACTTAATCAGCCAATTCATATTTATGTGGCAGTTTTCTGTTTTTATGGCCACAAAGCTTTCCATGGTAAAATCGGGAAATTTAAGAAAATGCTTCCCTTACCAGGAGGAACATATAGTTTAGGTAGTTAACTAACAGAGCAGCATTAGGGTAAGTATTTTATGTGTTTAAAAGTGAGAGCACTCTGGGTTGGCCTGGTAGAGGAGAATTTCAAGAAGGAGCTGGACTTTTAGAGATAATTTTTGATTGCCATAAATGCAGATTTGGGGAAATGGGGGTGGTGATAGCCATAAAAGTGGAAGATATAATATGAACAAAGGCCCAGACTTGGAAATTCAGATGTTGTGTTTTGCGACCAGCAAGCTATTATTGTAGTGATAAATAATAACAGCCACCAAGTATTGAAAACTATGTGCCAGGCATTGTGCTGATTGCTTTACCTGGTGTCTGAGTGAGCTTGGGCTTCTATGACAGAATACCACAACCTGGGTGGCTTAAACAACAGACACTTGTTTCTCACAGTTTTGGAGCCTGGATGCCCAAGGTCAAGGTTCCTACAGATTTGGTTCCTGGTAAGGGTCTTGTTTTTGGCTTGCAGATGACTGTGTCCTCATTTGTTGGACAGAGAGAGAGCTCTGATGTCTCTTCTTATAAGGGCACTAATCCTATGAAGGGGGCTTCGTCCTCGTGATCTCATCTAAACCTAATTATCTTCCAAAGGCCCCCACCTCTTAATACCATCACATCAGGGGTTAGGGTTTCATCCTATGAGTTTCACGGGGACACAAAATATTCAGTCCATAGTACCTGAACTATCTTAATTGGTCTTTTGTTTTGTTTTGCTATACCATCTAGTTTTATATAATTAATTGTTCTTAGTAGTCACTTTTATAGGATTCATTTTGCAGATACTGAATCTGAGCCTCAGGCAGGCTAATTACCTGGCCCAAGGTCACAGTTAGTAAATTGAGGAGCCAGATTGGCCATCAAAGAGAACTTTGGCAAGTAACTAGATCATAAAGCACTTTAAATGCCAGGCTAAGAAATTTGGACTTTATTAGGTAGGGGGTGGGGAATCTGTGGCCTTGGGGCCACTTATGGCCTTCTGGATCCATGAATGTGTCCTTTTGACTGAATTCAAATTTTACAGAGCAAATCCTTTTATTAAAAGGGTACAGCAGAGAAAGATGAAGCTTTTATTGCCTCCTTTAGTGCTTAAAAAAGAACAATCTTGAAATCAGAAGGCCGCAGGTTCCCTACCCCTGGCCTGCATACATAATTTTAGGTTGACAGTTATTTTATTTTAGAACTTGGACTATATATGCTTTCTGGTTTTTATTATTACTGTTGTGAAGTCTGTAGTCATTCATATCTTCAGTCTTTTCTAGGTTTCCTGTCTTCTCTCCATTTATTTTAAAGATCCTTTCTTTGTTTTTGGCATTCTGAAATGTTGCTACAAGGTATATAGGGTGAATTTCTTTTCATTTATTCCACCTGTTATATGTTGTGCTTTGTGTATCTGTGAATTTCTGTCTTCCCTGAGAATTCTCAGGTATTATCCATTCAAATATTGTCTAGCTTCTATTTTCTTAATTTTTTCCTTCTGAAACTCTGATTAAACATATTTTGTCATTCTGTCCTCCAATACTGTTAACGTTTTTATCTAATTTCATGTTCTTGTCTCTTGTTCTCTCTTGGGTTTCTTATTCATTTTTGTTTTACAGCCAGCTACTACTGCTTTCTACTGTATCTAATGTATTATCTAACCAATGCATTAACTTTTTCTACCAATTATGTTATTTATTTCTAACATTTTGCTTGGTTCTTTTTATAATCTGGTCTCTTTTTGCTTGCTTAGTTTCACTCCTTTTTGGATTTTTAAAAATATTTTATGTACAGCTGTTTTATGTTCCACGTCTGGTATTTCAAATATCTGAAGTTCTTGGGGATCTAAATCTATTGTTTGTTGTTTCTTGTGAATCTTAGATATGGTGGTTTGTTTCTTTGCTTGGAAGGTGATATTTGGTTCATCTTAATCTCTGAATATCTAGGCCTAATGCAAGGAGGCTTTTTCTTGAGAGCACATGCTTCCCCTGCGTACCAGGGCTCCACTCCTGGCATGACTCTAGCCCTTTCAGGATCTCTGGCATATATTAAAAATCTCAGGCTCAGTCTCCCTACTGAAGTGTTAAAATGACCATTTGCCCATGGGTAACATCAGCCACCCCATCATACTGCTTTTTCATTTCAGCCCATAGCTATTTTGGTTTGTCCTTTTAAAGATTCCTCCACCTTCTGTGAGCCCAGAGATGCAGTAAAAACTATAGTTTATAGGACTAGTTGTTAAGTACAAAGGCCCTTGGAAGTATCTAATCTACTATACTTCTGGAAACATGAATCTTAACTTTTCTTTACCTATTCCCCATTTTGATTAACACAAAGGAGCATACTTTTCTTTAAATGTTCATATTATGAGGGTAATGTTTTGGGTTTTTTTTTCCAATTATAAAATAAACTCAAAATATTTGCTGTTATTTCATTGTATACACCCCCGGGGTGTTCTGATATTCTTCCTGAGAAGGGTTGTATGCCTCTTGCTAAGAATCGTTGCTTTAAGAACAGGGCTCTGTTGTTTTAAAGATACTCCCAGTCCTACAATTTATATCTTTGTCCTTGGATCAGTTTGAGAAGAAAACATCTATCATTTGAGATCCAGCAACTTAAAATTTGGAGAATTACAGCTATTCACCCTAGAGAGCCACCTAAAACAGCAGCTACTTACTCTGCTAGTAACAGAGGCAGGTGAAGACATTCAGAGGCAAAGTCCAAAGGTAACCCTGAGCTTCCAGATGAAATCTGAGATTCTGATTTCTACCGGATGAAATGCTGGTTTACTGAAAGGCTCAGCCCAATGTACTGTGAGGACAAAAACCACCCACTGCATCTCTAGAAGGCTCCATTGTTTGCCGTCTTTTAGATACTGTTCTGGGTGAAGGAGGAAGCACAGCATCGTGGGTGTTATGCATTCTGGATCCATTTCCCAGTTTTGCATGTGATTCATTTTTTGGACCTTGGGGAAATAATATTGGTTTTAATCCAAATCACTTGAAAATAATTTAAACCCCACCTCTCTCGCACTACCACCAAATATCCACATTTCTTTCCCTTTGTTATTAGATAACCCACTTTAGCTATATGAGTTTTAGATCCAAAGAAGTGCTTTTATTGGTATGTAAGAGAATTTTTAGCTGATTAATTAGTTCATATTTGTTAATTATAAATGCATTTGAAGGTTTTGAAAACCTAGTCAATAGAAATCTCTTCTGCTTTTAAAAGCTTAGATGTATTTTAGAGTCAGGTAAACTTGGTTTAAAGCCCTCCTCTACTCTAACAGGTTGGGAAAGCTTGTCTTTCAGAGACTCAGGGTTTGTGGTTTGTGGTTTTTGTTTTTTTTTTTTTAAATCTCTACAACCTTAGTAGATCTGGTGTTTTAAGAGTTCTGTGTTTGTTTATTAGGAAGAATGAGTGGATAGCTAATTAGTTGGTATTTTTAATTCAGTCTGATTTCTAAGCAGACTGAATTATGAAGTTTTGACTCTGACCATATTTGGTCTAGCTTGTAAGTCTACTGGTCCATAAAGAATGAATTTAGAACCTTAGCTCTGAATCTCTAGAGCAGTGGCTCAGGAAGAACAAGTACCTCAGTGTTTTTTATTTACCAGGCACTGTTTTCTATCTTGAGGGAATATCAGTGAAGTAGCTTATGTTTTGAATACTTTATAGGAAAAGATGAAATCTATGGACCCTCTCCTCCAAAAAAGCACCTTTATGCACTTACATAAAAAGTTTTATATACTATTTTGGAGGACTGACATATAAAAGTATTATTTTTTTATTCTGTTTTTTCTTTATTCCATTAATTCCATTGAAGCCTGTCTTTTCTGTTAAGATAATTTTATAAATGACGACTGTTAGTGTCAAACATCTGGTCATATTCTCTATACATTTTCAATTTAAATTACTCTCTAGAGGTAGGTCTGAGTTGAGACTTTGATTAAAACTGAAAAACCAAGTATACAATGTAATTTTAGAGATGCTTAATTCTATGGTTTTCACAGTGTTTTATCATGTTAGTACAGCTCCAGGAGGTAGGCAGAGTTAAGCCGTATGAAAAACAACAAAATGCTGAGATGAAATTATTGCGGAATTCCTCTTTTGTGTACCTCTGGTGTCCATTTATGACAGATCTTTCCCTGTCTCTTTTTCTCCCTCACTCTACCTTGCTTTCTCTAATTTATGCAACAGCGGTGTGAGTGTGTTTTGTAACACTGGATGAGGGAAGTGCACCTTGTTGAAGCCAGAACCAATATTTTCTCCTCTTACTACCCTGTGGCTAGTATCCCACATGCTGTTTGCAAATGATAGCAAACTATTCCTTAGAGTAAGTTCAGAGACAGGTAACTTTTTTGAGGAGTATGTTTTGTGTTTTGTTCTCTCTTGAACTCATGGATTTTACTTTCTATGCTTTTCTCGTCAAGTACATTTCTTATGTGCAGAGCAAATCTGTTAAAACTTCAGTTGCTTCTATTCTAATGTGTGAGCAGCACCTTTTAGCTCACATTTTTTTTAAAGCTCTTCGAATGAAACCTTGAGGAAGAAAATTAGCTCGAGCTTAGAGGCTTCATTTTTAAGCCTCATGACTCGTCCTTTTCTATACCTAATTTATAGTAGAATAATAATGTGACATGCTGGGTTTCCAGTGGACATCACCTTACCTCAAGAGAGAAATCACTGGATTTGGCTTTCTGAGTGAAGGAGATGGGGCACGTCTTTGCATGTCCACATCTACCCTTTCCATAGAGAAACTGGGGAGATGGAATTGGAGTATAGGGAAATCTTGCTTTTTCCTTTTCTTTTACAAGATCATAGCTATGTAAAAAGGAGAAAATTGGTCCTAAGAATTCAGCTGATTCATTTACTATTGGGGGATCACAAGATTTGTAGCATTGCCTTTGGCTCGGTAGATGATTTCATCGCTGTCTTCTGAATAACCCTGGCATTACCCTTTCTCTTCTTTTGTTTTCATGGCCCTCTACCCCAAATGCAGGGCCCCACCTTCTCTTTCACCCCCCAGTATCCAGCTTCATATACTTCTCTGTAAAGACTGTAAAGATCTCTAGACTGAGGTGATCGCTTCCTCTTCTGAATTCTTCTTTATTAGGAAGGAGCATAGCTAGACCACGGTTTGAATCTCAGCTCTGTTGTATGACTTGTTGAAGTCAATTTCTTTATTTATAAAAGAGTAGTATTAATAATATATAGCTTTGTAGGTTGTTTTGCGAACAGTGACTATATATCTATCAAAGTGTCTAAGTAGTAACAGAAATAACACTAATTAATACAGTAAAATTAAAATTAAATAATTCATGTGAAGTGCTTAGCAGAGTGTCTGGCATAGGAGTAAGCTCTCAGTGTTAGGTTTTGTTTTTCATCAATAAGTGGTAGAGATTTATGATAACTAACTGCTGCTGCTGCTGCTACTTCCATTATTACTATGCTACAATTCATTTCAGTCTTAATTATTCAAAGGCAAATTTAAAATGAAGCTCATCATAAAGGCTTTAGGGCCCCTCACTTGCAAAGAGAACCCCTTACAAGGCCCTGGATTTTATGCTAGCAATGTGTCCTCAAATTTGCAAAAGTAAGATGCTTTAGCTACAGTCAGTTAAGACTGTTCTCTTCTTCCACTCTGCCTCCCCTCTGTGATGCTTCTCCTTATGCTGGAGGGAGGTCGAGAGCATATTCAGTTTGGGTTAGTGGGTTCATTTATGTGGGCTACAGCCACTGCTATGTGTAGGTTATTGCTGGTCGTCTCATTGTTGGAATGGCTTCCAGGAATATTCTGCCGTGTCGTCTGACTCATTTAGGATTGTGGCATGAAGTTGTAGGGCTCATGGTGAATGCCACTATTGTGCCTCTGCAGGGTGTCCCGAAAGTCACCCTACATAGGGAAAATGGGAAATTGTAGCTAAATGTACCTTTATTTAGAAAATATTCATCACAAAATTTTTCCTTTGTATGGAGACTACACAGGAAAAATTTTGTAAATAAAGGTACATTTAGCTATAATTTCCCATTTTCCTTGTGTATTGGCAACTTTTGGGATGCCCTGTATGATGCCACAGCAGTGAGGATGTGGCTGAAAAACTGGGTGATGAGTTTTCTCATGTCAAATAGTATTTACAGTTAGTCACGCTACAGGAAAACTTGAAATGCCCCAAAATCTTCCCACTTAAATGTGAAAAGAGACTTTAAATAGAGGTTTTCCCAAATTTAACAAGTCTTTAAAACCCTGCATGATTTGCAATAATGAATACTGCATTTTCCCATGATATTACCAATAATGAATTGTGAAGTAGAAAGAAACCTTTCTAAATTATTAATATTAAATCTTTTGATTAACCATGCTCAAGGAAAGTCTTAATTATTCTGTTATTTCCCTAGACAATATTACAAAATCACTGGCATATGATGAGGTGATCAAAGATCCTAAAACATGTAGGAAAGATTTGTAGGGACCAAGGAATTAACAAAAATAATGTTATTTTTCTAGATTTTGTGTTATATGTGTTGCCAGCTTTTAAAATTTATAATTTTTTTGTGATTTCTGTTCTCATTCTTAATATTCACTTTGTACCTAATTTTGTATTCATAATTTCGTATTTGTTTTCCTAGTGAGGGACTCAGAATTGGATAGGCTTCAGGCTCCACTATGACTATTCCAATCATAGTCTTCCTTGAATCATATTCTTTGATGTTATATTGACCCATGAATTTAAATCTTTAATGGAAATATATTATTTCTGTGTGTGAATCTTGACTTTTTAAATAGTCAGTGACTTCAGGACAGAAACCCTGTCTTGTGGGACATAATAGGTAGACAGATACTCGTTGGTAAGAGAACAGTGTAGCATAAGGAGTGAGTTTCTGTGCTTTAGTGGTGAGTTTGGGAAGGGGGCAGGTACTTCACTAGCTAACTCAGAGGGGGCTGACAAGGATTTCTGTTCAAACGTATTACAGCCTTGACAGATAAGAAGCCATGAACTAGTTTGTGTGTTTCTTAATCTTTATTTTATTATTTCTTAAATCTTTATTTTATTTGGAATTAGAAGATCTGGTTTCCACTTTGATATCTGATGCTTTCTAGTTTTGAGGTTTTAATAGTCTCCTGACACGTCTGAGCCCTATACTCTTAATCTGGAGAGGGGATTATAATACCCACTTTACAAGATTGTTACAAGAACCACATGAAATTGTGTGTGACAGTGGTATTGGAAATTATAAAATGTTATACAAATGTAAAATATTGTCATTCTCTGCTTTCTTCCCTCTGAGTTCTGAGACATTAGCCCTCTGGTTTTCCAAAACTTAGGTTACATTCCTAATTTAGGGGAACCTTCTCTTATAAAAGCTTCTCTTATGGCTTATTTTGATGATATAGCAAGTTTTAAAATTCATTTTTCCTATGTTGGAAAAATATTTTATCTAAAGTACAGATTGTCCTGAATTTTTCTAAAAAAACAAAAATCTAGTTTTAAGTTTCATGAGTAAAGAAGAAAAGTTTCTCTTTGACATTCTTGGATTTAAAAAGTGGTTCAGTGATATTTGTAGTAAAGATTAGACCTCTTATCCCTGGGGAAAAATTTCATGCCTGAACTAGCAAACTTTAAATAATAAGAGATTTTAGTGGCAATTCCAGCATATTTTAAAGTAAAGGAACTGCCAGTGTAAATCAGTGAGTTTACATTAAAAATAAACAGCTTATTAAATAAATAGCTAATAAGAATGGATGAGTTCAGGACAAGAAAATGCCATTTGAATAGATAGGCTTCCATGTTCCATAGACTCTTTTACCTGAGAGTTTTAGTATTGCCTTTTTAAAAACACTCTTAGTGAAATGAAGCAACAAAAATTTCATGTCCTGAGATTATTGTGCCATTAGTGTTAGGATGAAGGAGATATCTATCTATCTGTCTTTGCATATTAGGAAAAAGTAGGGGAGAATACGAAAGAAAAGGAAAACACCCTGTAACTCAACAAATAAAGTACCTCTGCTTAAGTCCCAAAGAGTATATATTTTTCAAGAAATACTGAAACAAACCATATGCTTGGGCATTAAACCAAAGCATGGTAGACATTACATTCTGGCCTCCCAGCTCTTTCTCATGGGTTATATTCATATTTATTTCAAAGCATTAGTGAAAGTCTTCAGAGTCAGAAAGTATTAATCATTGCTTAAAAGTTTGGGGTACCCACTGGAGAGCAAAATCTTGAACTGCCTTGTTGCAGACTTAGCTAGATTGGATACATATTTAAAAATTTCCTCCTGGCATAATTGTTCATGTTGGACTTCTGGGGAAGAAGGAATTGTCTTAGAGGCCAAGTGTAGTTAATTCAGTAACTAGGCTGATGATGAGGAGACCCAGGTTTTGCCACTGATTTACACTCTGATCTAACCAAGTCACTTAATTCTTTTGTGTTAAGTTTCTACCCATAAGGCAAATACTTACTTCTCTCAACTCACATAGACATATAGGTTATAGAATCTTAGAACCTAAAGATACAGTAAGTCAAGGTTTCTCAACCTTGACACTGTTGACATTTGGGCTGGATAATTCTTTGTTACAGGGGCAATCTTGTGCATTGTAGGATGTTTGGCAGCATCCCGGGTCTCTAAATGCCAGTGGCAATATCCCAGTTGTGACAACCCAAAATGACTGCAGACATTTCCAGATGCTCCACAGGTGACAATATCTCCCCCACTTCAGAACTACTGCTGTTAGTAGTTCAACAAGAGGCAGCTAAGGCCTAGGGAAGTTCAATAACCAGCTTTAGATCACAAGAATATTAAGTGGTGGAGCTGGGACCAGAATCCAACTTTATTAATATGTTCCCAACCCAATTCCCCCGTTTCCCCTTTAACTTAATTCAGAGTTTCATTCCATACCAAAAGGAGTGGCAAATGTTTAAAATTTTGACACAAAACAAATATTGAGACTTTTTTTATATTTACCAATAATATATTACCTACTTGCTTCCATTTCACTACCTCCAAAGCTGTGCTGTACATCCTAAAGAACCCCTACTTTCCTCAGCCCTTCAGTGCTTGCCAAATGCTTGAGCAACACTTATTAGGAGCAGTTGGAATGGATGGCTTGAAAGGTCTCAGTCTGCCATTACAAGCCATACTGGTGAGTTTAAGTTGGATATGATGTGTGAGATATTGAAAACTAATGAGTTCCATGCTAGTGAAGAGTACTAGAGGATATATCTGTGAAATCTAATGCTCCTTTAGTGAATAAAATCAACATGCTGCTTTAGGTTTATGTTGCACCATCTTGTATCTGCTATTCTTACTTTATATACTTTACAATTTATGGTTTTACACAAAAGCAAAATCTGTACACATAGTAAGTAACACTTAGTAAATTTTGTTAGGCTGTTTAATTTCCTATGTGATGTTTCTTTATCATATTCTGCGTTTTGAATATATAGAAATTCAGGTTTGGCTTGGGCACATGAAGGTGAAGATACGCAAAAGAAAAACTAGGTAAGCAAGAAAAAGTTGGGTAAAGTTAGTTGTTAGAAAAGAAACAATGTCAGGTGGGAAAGCTTAAAACCATTAAGTAAACACTTTGCTTTTAAAGTCAGGGAAAGTTGTCTGAACATCTGGATTCTGGAGTACTTTCAAGCTCTTTGCTGAGAATGTCTCTAGATTTCAGTGTGGTCTGATTAACAGAATCTTTTCTCTGATGGTATGTAACAAAGTCATCTATTTTTTGAAAATTCCAAACTGCTGCAGTGTTGAAAACTTCAAATGCTTTGCTTTGAAGGTGCTTTTTAAAAAATCTGTTGAACTTTTTGAACTTAGATATAATTGGGTTGTTATATAATATGATTCTCAACATGTATAAATTCACTGTATGTAGGAGCTTGAAGTCCCAAACTCAGGAGTTTGCAAACCAAGACAATTAGACATTTAAAGTAATTATCTGCAATGCTTATGTTTGTTGCTGTTTTTCCATTCCTCCTTCGGTACATTGTAAACTGTTTTAAGCTACAGCATTGGCTAGCTAAGATTCTTAGAGGGTATTAGTATTCTTTGTGGTGTTTTCCATTAGAAATGTGATGGAGCTAACAGCTCGACCCTGTGGATTGGCCTGGTACTGAAGAGCAGTTGAAAGTGGTCATTTGAGCTATAGCTCTGGAAGTGGGTGGAGGCGAGGGGCAGAGAAGAGTAGTAACATAGAGTGTTTAGCAGATTAAGTCTGGGGTCAAGGACATGTTGTGCAAATAAATGTGTGTGGTGATGGAAAGGCTGCCTGAGGCCAGGGAAGATGGGCGCTACCCCAGGGTTGTGTTTGGGGACATGGATTTTCTTTTTTAACTGTAAGAAGAATTTATGGGCAGTAAAACTTTGATAAGCTTAGAAAGTATACATAAAGAAAAATATTTATTCATAATCCTACTGTCTTAGGGTAATGTGACAATTTAACATTTAAAAAATATATTTACTTATAGTCATTTTTCTGTACATTTTAAAAAATAATTGAGTTTATACTCTAAAAATGATTTTGTATTCTGCGTTTTTTATTCCCTTGCTCAAAATTCTTTAGGGGCTACCTGTTGACATTAGTATTATATAAAGCTCAAAGTCTTGAGCTTATTAACTCTGGTTTTCTAGCTGATTCCCTCTTGCTCACTATAGTTCAGCTCCTTTGGCTTGCTTTCATCTTCTCACACATGCCCAGAGCTATTGCACATGCTGCCCATTGCATGTGTCATGTTCTTGGGCCACCTTTTTGTGTGGTTGAACCCTACTCATGCATCAGATTCAATCTTAAATGTCACTTCCTGAGGGAAGCTTTTCCTGATGACTCAGATTCACATCTCCTATCATATACTTTCATAGTTCCCTATACTCTTATAGTATTTATTGCAACCACACTTGTGTGTGTAGAATTAGAACGTTGTTCATGTATGTATTATATGTGGGTATTATTAGAATACATTTGGAGTGCAGGGTCTATGAGAGCAGGAATGGTTCACTTGTGTCCTAACCCCTAGTACAGTATTTGCTAGCTGCTCAGTAGTGTTGAGTATTTGTTGAATAAATGAGTGAATACATGAATGAATGAAATATTATAGGCAGCAGTCTGGTCCCTTTATACATAACATATTTATTAAAATATATACTTGGTAGTGAATGTCTGAAAGTCAGACAATGGATTCTTTTATCAGGGAGCTCATAACTGTATTAAATGTGCTTCTTGGAGGCACCGCTGTTCTTGACTAGGGCAAGTGAGGCTCAGGTTTACCTTGTCAGGCATCAGGGCTGGGAGATGGCTGCCATGGACAGTGCTCACTAACTGCTCCCTGTTGCTTTGGCATTAGGTAAGTAGAGTCAGTAACTTCCTCTTCCACAGGCTCACTAACTTCTCCCCTGTTCCTCTTTAGTCTATGTTCCAAGATCAGGCAACCCACAATATTGAAACTTCTGAGTGAGGATTCTCTTGGTAGTACTTGGTGGGGAGGTGGTTGGTGGGTTAGAGTTTGTTTTTCTTGCTGTAGCAGCAGGTCCTGAGTGGAGCTCCAAGCAACTGCCACTCCCACCCCCACATGCAAAATCATGTTCAGGTGGGGCTTTTCACCTTGTACTCTTGGCAGCGAAATGCCTAAGATAATAATAGCAGAGGGGGGAGGTTGAGTAGGCTGAAGTTATAGTGGCCCCGAGGTTCCCTGAACACAAAGGGTTGACTTCATCACCGAATTGGGGGAGGGAGAAATAGGGCCACCATGTTGCCAAATGCTTTCCAGCAGATACCACCCCTAGTGCACTCCCTGCTAGGAGCACTGCCAAATTTTAACTCTAGTTAGTCCTTTGAAAATGTAGTGTAGGGCCTTGCTGCTCCAGGTTTGGTCTGCAGACAACTAGCTTATAAAAATGAACAGTTTCAGGCTCAAGTCCAGATGTAGCGAATCAGAATTTTCATTAAAAATAACAAAATTGTGATTTGTACGGGCATCAACATTTGAAGCAAACTGGGTTAGGTTGTTACATAATGTATCGACTGAGTGGTTTCAAGTCAGGGACGCAAGCATTTGGAAACCTGAATCTTTTTTTTTTGTTTGTTTGTGTGTTTTTTGTTTTTTGAGACAGAGTCTCACTTTGTTGCCTGGGCTAGAGTGAGTGCCGTGGCGTCAGCCTAGCTCACAGCAACCTCAAACTCCTGGGCTTAAGCGATCCTCCTGCCTCAGCCTCCCGAGTAGCTGGGACTGCAGGTATGCGCCACCATGCCCAGCTAATTTTTTCTATATATATTTTTAGTTGTCCAGATAATTTTTATTTCTATTTTTAGTAGAGACGGGGTCTCGCTCAGGCTGGTCTCGAACTCCTGACCTTGAGCGATCCACCCGCCTGGGCCTCCCAGAGGGCTAGGATTACAGGTGTGAGCCACCGCGCCCGGCCTAGAAACCTGAATCTTAATCTTAGACATGATGTTTAAGATGTTTGATAGATTGAGTTTCTTCCTGAGAGTGTGAAAGAGTAGACCCTGCTTAGTATGTGGTCATGTAACAAGTTAGTGGCATAGTCATAACAGTACTTCTGTAGTGTTTTAACCTAGACTTTTTTGTTTCTGTTTAATTATTTAATTTGCCTGATTTTATATTTTATCTTAGAATAAAAAAAAAAACTTAGTCAAAACAGTCTTCTTGTGCCAATGGAAAAAACAAGAGTTTTCCATATTTGTATTTGTATATACATTTTGACTATTCTGTTACAAAACCTAATTTTAGCAAGTGGGGAAATAATGTTGGTTTATTTTCTTTCTTTCTATTGAACTTTTTGCCTGTCACACTTGTTTGACGGACCCAATGCTGACAGTTTTCTAAGACTTATTACTAAAACTTTACTAAATTTAACACAGTAAGTAAATCTTTTTTTTTTTTTTTGCTAGACTTAAATACAACCATTAGCATTGTCTGGCCTTTAGAAGGCATTTGTTATGTGCGGGCTTTAAGTTCAGTATAAATAGGACAGGGTCTGGGTTCCCTGCTCATCCTCTTGTCTGTTCACTTCTATCCAGAAGGTCTGGGTCTGGGGATGGGCATGGTGGCTTTGTATGCTGAGATAAACAGTAAGGCAAGGGATTTTATGCTTTTTGTTTTACTTCATCATTCTCTAGAGTAAGTATATAGCAGGGTTGTGCTATGTCATGTTATTTCCTCTATTTTAATGTTCCTCTCAAATCCAGGGACCAGTTGTTTTGGCAGACATTTATTTGGGACGCTAATCACCTGCTCTTCCACCTAAGGGAAGGCAATCTCTTTGAAGTCTCGTTTCTGTTATCCAGTAGCTAGTTCTGCATTTTACCTACTCCTAGTCTTTATTCCTTCAAGCAAAGAATAGTTTTATTTTGATATTTCCAGCTCTCCTATGCTTTGAACTGACTTTGGTATATTGGCGTCCTCAGTTGTTCAGTAATGAACGTTTGGGTTCTTCTTTCCTTTGGTAGATACTGGCCAGAATTACTCTTTTCCTAGGCTGCATCAGTTAATAAAGGACTCCTCAGTTTGTGTTTTCTCATAATTCACCAAATTTAGCATATTTAACTTGTTTTATTATTATCATTAAATACTTACTGAATGGCCACATTGTGCTTGGCGCTTTCCAGAACTGTGGGGATTACCTAGACAGAGTGCAGTGGTGTGTCTCAGGAGTTGTGGAAGAGCATTGGAATATAGTCTCTACCCTTGAGGGGTCCCTTTGTGACATAACGTAGAAAAGCTTCTTCCTTGTCCTCTCCGCACCCCAGTCCCCATGTCCCACAGAGCTTCTTGGGGTAGGGGGAAACATTGTTAAGAAAGGGATGAAAATAGTGAGTGTGCCTTAATTTCCCTTTGCCATCCTCCTCCCCCAATAGTTTGAACTTTACTTAGAGGCAATTTTTAAGAGGGAATTTCTTAAATAAGTATTATGAAAGTCAGCAAATTGTGGAAACAGTTTTTAATATCTGTGGTTAACATTCGACATTTCGGGACATTTTACCTGTTAGATTGAGTCTCAGCTGGTCACTTTGTTCTGCATCATGCACTCAGGAGCAGGGTACATTAATGACAATTTCATTGTAGACAGTGAAATTATCAAGTACCTCTCTAATCATTTGATGATCCTCTTTGAAGCATTAGTGACACAGCTTAAAGTCTTTTGTAGGGATATTTCTTCTTATATCTTATTGGGACTGGCTTTGAGGAATAGGCTGAATTCTGATTGTATAGTAAGCTTTCAATTTTTTTCTACTAATGGAGAAGGGAAACATTATAGGGAATGGAAAATTCAAATTGCAAAGCATTAAAAATAATTTTAAAACTGTGTCACTTTAAATAATATTTGCTATATTTCTGACCAAATAATATTTGCTGTATTTCTGATCAAATAATGTCTACCTCAGGTTAATGTTTTCATGATTTATTTTTGTATTATAAGGTACTATTTTATAAATCCCATAAATCATGGAAAGTAGTTTTAAGGAGTGAGCTTCAGGTTTTTAAATTTAAAGTCTATTCTTAATTTTCTTATTGCATATATACATTTTATACTATAAGATTCATATTGAGTTTATGCCATTAATAAGGACTCTAGCCCTTGAGTTCTTGAAGAAAATTTAGTACTTATAAAATTTGAGGACTAATCATTTTCAGTCTGTGTAAAACCTATAAACTTTATGACACACACAGGGAACATCTTCTTTTCTGCTTAGTTCCCCTAAAAATCTGCATCAGATCCATCCCCTGGGCCTAGTCAGTATTTATTGAGTGCCTGCTGTACACACAGGGCATTGTGCAAATGTTTGATTCATGCTCTGCCCTCCGGGGAAGGACTAGCCATTCCTTTTCAAAACTACAGGCACACCATGCATGTTTATACACCACCTGGATGCAGAAACCTTAGTTTGCAGATGGACTGCTTTTTAGGGAAGGAGTGGACACAAAAGTTCAACTTTAGAGAGGAAAACTAAGAGCAATTCCAAATTAACTGAAATCTTCTGTTTTGAAAAGGTTTCTTAATGAAACAAAAGCTAATTTTTGGAAAAAGCACAATAACCCAAACCAAATATAACCCATTAGAACGTTCATGTGAGATATTTGGGATTTGCAAAATTAGTTTTAATAATTTGGGAGAGACAATAAGTCTATTTCTACCTGTGCTGGATATTGCTTTTTCTACTGATCTAAAGTTAGAACCAGTAGTCTTAGGCTTAAATGCCAAGGCAAATATACAGATATGTATTCTCTACTTGGGTTAGCTTTATTTTTATGTTAGCCTTACCTCTAACAAGATAGCTCAAGTGGCAAAGTGAAATCCTTTGTTGTATCATAACAAGGACATTGTCAGAGTGAACTGAACTGTGAATTAGCCAAATAGCAACATTTTATCTTTTGTCTTGCTGGGCCTGATTTTTATGATAACTGTGAGCTTCCTAACAGTGTGATTTCAGAACCAGCTTGCAAGGTGGAGCTCCACCTGCTGCTGTTTGTGAGGGATAGCTCCACAAGCTCTCCATCCAGGATGTCTTTCCCACTAACATTCCCACTCATACTCCACCAGTAGAGACAGTCCTTTGGGTTAAGCCAGAGTTTATAGAAAGTCTCCATTTAAATGCAGCTAGGTTGGATGGGGGAGGAATGTGATGAGACAAATGTAAGATGAAGGTGTTAGGGAAAACCATAAGCAAGTGGCTCTTGGTCTGGAAATCACAGGCCCAGGAACAGATATCAGAGTTATATTAACGATTTTGTTGAAGTTTGTTTCCATTTTCTTAACTTTCTTTTTCTCTTCCACTCCTCACTGCTTAGAAGGGGATTTGAAAGTGTATATACAAGGAGTCTACTTAGATCCTTCTCTGACTGTCTTGCTCTCCGGTGGTGGTGTTGGAGGATAAGACAATATTTGTCATTTGTAATTATCTGTGCTGCATTTGTAAATCAAATTCTGCTGTACTTGATCTCTATATATTTCTTTCCAGATTTCTGCCCTTTGAGTCACTTATTTTTCTAACCTTATCATTTTATGCTTTGCGCAGTGGAAATTTGCTAATGATGTCACCCTAATATACTTAGAAATCAAAGTGTTCTGTTTTTTGATATTGCTTCTGTCTTTAATATTCGACCTCTACTTTGATGAAAATTAAATCTGATGATGTGGGAGCGTGACATATCATTTATTGAGGTGTTAGCTCGATGGATATTATATAAAGATAGAAATGTATCCTTATTAGTTGAAAAGGTTTCACTAAAACTAATTAGATAAATTGTTCTCAAACTTATGTTTCTGGTTAGAAAAGTACATTAAGGTGAATCCCTCTTAGCCCCCTTTAAAAAAAATCAGTAATCAGTTCCTTTGTCTGGGTCTACAATGAAATAATCACATTTTTCTGACCCAAACAAGTTTCTGTGACTCTTGTGTTCTGTAGGGCCCTTGTGTCTTCTGAAGAGTGACTGCTTTCTGTGTAACATACACAGAAAGTTTCCACCCACAGAGCCTTTCTTGCTGAGGAGGAGCCTTTCTTGCTAGTTTCCACCCACAGAGCCTTTCTTGCTGAGGAGGAGGTGTGATGTAGGAAAATTGTAAGGGCTTTTCAAACCCATTCGAATTGATGGCCCAGATGGTGAGGAAAATCCCTTGGGGAGCTAAAAATTGAATTGGTTATAGCAGATTTTTAGAATCTATAATTTGACTCTAATTCTGTTTAAGACCACTTTAGAGTTCCCATTCTTTTATTTATGCATCTGAGTTCCTTTTCCCAATTGATGGTGAGCTCCATGAGGGCAGTCTTGGGTTTATACACCACTGAAACCCCAGCACCTAGAAAGCAGTTCTTTGTAATGGTTAACATCAATGAAATGCTTTCTATGTGTCAGTTACTATACTAAACACTTTATGTATGCTATCTTATTTAATTATTACAACCTTAAGAGGAAAGTATTATAATTATCCTCATTTTATGGATGAGAAAACAGAGATTGATTAAGGCCCAAGTCACAAATACTTCAGAAGCAGTGGCGATAGAATTCAAACCCAGGCATTCTAGAGTGTCAGTTCTTACCCACTATATTGTACTGCTTCCTTATTAAATTTTTGCTTAATTTATAAATAAATATTTATCAAGCAAAAGAATGAATGGAGTAAATCTAAAATTAATTTTCTGAAATCACAGTGACGTTTTCTGTTTCCTTAGAATCAACGGTGCTCAGTGTAAGTGGTCAATCAGGATGTGTGCTGCTGCTTGTAAATCAAGAAGATACTGCCCCTGTTACAAATAGCCAGCATGGGGTGACAGTGTAGACTGTCACTGTGGAAATTTCTTCCTTATTCCTATCTGTCTTCAAACAAAAACCACCAGGAGCAATTTAACAGTGATACTTAAGTTATGAACTTCACACATATTGCTTAATTGTAATGACAAATTAATGTGGTATCATTTATGGAATGATACTATTATTTAAGTACAAATTTAAATGTAAATTTTTATCCCAGTTCTATAATAAGTGGTGTACTCTGGGAATCACTGAGTATTTTCAAGGGGACAGTGATTTAACTATAAGTAGAACCATTTGATTTGTCAAAGAAAAGATTAGAATATTTATTCAAAGAGTGGTAGTAAGGAAGTGACTTTGTAATGATGCTACATCCTAGTGGAGAGAACACTGGGCTGTGAGTCAGAATATCTGGAATTTAAACCTATGTCCATTTTAAATTTCTTTTGCGAGCTTAGCTAAGGCATTCCTGTTGTTAATACTGTTGCTATGGTATCAGAAGGTTTTATAAATATGCAGAAAATATAGTAACCTTCTTTGTACTTTTGTAATGATACAGTGTTCTTTTGGTAGACTTTTCCATCCACCACCAGTATTGTCTTTTATCAACTTATATCTGATCATATTACTCCCCTCCTTTATTCTTTTTCCTCCAGTTTTTATTGAGTGCTAGCTATACACCAGGAATTGTTGTAAGTCCTTTATGTACAATAACTCATTTTATTATCTCAATTGCCTTATTAGGAAGGCACTAATTTCACCATTTCACAGATGAGAAAACTGAGGCACACCCAAAGTAGCATAATAAGTGATGGAGCTCATAGCAATCGCAGACAGTCCAATCCCAGAACCCATACTGTCAGTTACTACTCTATATTGCCTGTCAATGAAATATTCATTTCTTGAAATTCATTCAGCAAAACATTTATGACCCCTTAATATGTGCCAATTACTGTGCTAGGGACTGAAGATTCAGAGGTGAAAAAGACGTAGGCTGTTGGGTTCAAGTGATCCCTCTCCAGCAGTGTGCTTGACTGGCGTGCTCTGCTGATGACCTTGCTGGTGATTTAATCGGGGGCCACTCCAGCCCCCTCCCATCACACAGAAACTCTCCCTAAGACTAGCCTGTGGCTTCAGGCCTCATATGAGACAGGACTTTCATGTGCTCCCCTTCCCCTTTCCTGTCAGAGCTATCTGTGTTACCATCCTCTTAGATTGCGTGAAGGTAGCTGTCTTACATTTGGGCAGGGAAGAACCAGTAAGAGCATGTCCTTTGCAGTTGCTGCTTGGGTTCCTCGCCTCCACCTGTACCACTGAGTAGCTGCATGGCCTCTCGGTGAGTCATTTTCCTCTTCAGCAGTTGAGGTAATTGCAGTACCTGCCTCATAGGATTGTTGGGAGGAGTGTAAAAGTGCAGTGTTAGTAAGGCACTTGGTGGTTGGCATACAGTAAATACTCAAGGAGGTGACAGCAAATGTGTATGTGTCATGGTACACGATCAGGTATATCTGTATAGGCATGTATAATTTATGTAATGTACATGTACACACACACTTGTATATAGTAGTTTTGTTTAGATAGATTGACTTGAAACCTGTATTTCCCTCTCTGTGCTAAGTATACAGCTCATTTTAAATTGCTTTCCTGTAATAAAAATGTTGCCATATGAGATGGATAATTTTCACACAGAAGCTTTTTTTTTTTTTTAAATGTCTTCCTTGGTTTTAAAAATGTAATTGGTGTGATTATGGAGGTTGTGGTAGGATGGACAGGCTAGACTCCAGATCACTGAGGTGTCTGAGTGTTGTGAGCACATTGGGCTTCCATTACAACTGGGTGACATTTGATGTGTGGGTATCTTACTAATTTATGGATCTACAGAAGCTAAAAATGGCATCTTTCTTCATTGACAAGAATTATTTGAAAAGAATGTGGAGATTCTCATTTTATTGTTTATCTGGAATGGGGACAGAACATTTTTTCTAAGCTTCAGTTTTCTTTTATCTTGTGATTTTAATCATTTTTTGGCTTTCCCTTCCCTTCCTTATTCCTTGGTACATTGTAGGATCTCATCCTACAGAAGTTCAAAAACAGGGCCAGAAACTTGATGCTGGGATGTTTGGGAAGGATCATTGCATGGTATGACAAGAATTTGAGTTCCTTCCTTTTTAATATTATGGTTTTACTGACCCTTTTCTTTTCCTGAGGATTGTGCAGAACAGCAGAAAATGAAATTGCCTTGATTTTCATTGGTGTCTTTCCATAGCTGAGTTAAAAGATGAATGTGTGTTGGGTGTGGTGCAGGCATGTAGTGTTGGCATAGGAAAGGTATAGTGAGAACAAAGAATCATCTTCAAGGATTGTGTTAGTGGTATATTCTTATATTCTAAGCTTCTAACAGAAGGAGACAGTTAGGATACCTCTGCATCTATACCCAGTTTTGGAGTGAGGAATTTTGATACGGAGCTACTGTATCCCTTTTCACCAGATCACTATTTCCCATGGGCCACACATCAGAGTTTAATTTTTCCTTTTTGGACTTTTTAAAAAACAACAGAGGTATAATAGACATATGATAAACTGGACATATTTAAATTGTACAGTATAGTTTGATAAATTTAGGACATACGCATGTAAACCCTTGAAACCATGCTCACAATCAAGATAGTGAACCTATCTACCACTCCCAAAATATTCCTACCAGTTCCACCCTCTACCCTTAGGAGTTTTCTAGTGCCCCCTTTAATCCTTCCCTCTGTCTCCCTTCCTCCCTGTACCCAACCATCCTGTCCCATCAGTTTTCTATCTCTATATACTAATTTGGATTTCCTAGAATTTTTTTCTTTGTTTTTGAGACAGCGTCTCACTCTGTCACCCTGGTTAGAGTATGGTGGTGTCATCATAGCTCGCTGAAACCTCAAACTCCTGGGCTCAAGTGATCCTCTTTCTTCAGCCTTCTGAGTAGCTGGGACTACAGGCATGAGCCACCATGCCTGACTAATTTTTTCCAATTTTTGGTAGAGTCGCGGTCTCACTCTTGCTTAGGCTGGTCTCAAACTCCTGGCCTCAAGCAATCTTCCTGCCTCAGCCTCCCAGGGTGCTAGGATTGCAGGTGTGAGCCATTGCGCCTGGCCTATTTCCTAGAATTTCATATATGTAAATGGAATCACACAGTATGTACTCACTTTTGTCTGGAGTCTTTCACTCATCATAATTATTTTGAGATTCATCTATGTTACAACATGCATCTACAATTCATTCCTTTTTATTGCTTAGTAGTAGTATGGAGATACCACCATTTGTTTAAATATTTACTATTGGTGGGCATTTGGGTTGTTTTCAGTTTTTAGTTATAAATAAAATTACTATGAATATTTGTGATCTAATCTTTTTACGAACATATGATTTCATTCTCTTGTATAAATATCTGGGAATAGAATGGCTGCATCAAATAATAGATTTTCAAGAACAGTTTTCCAAATTGGTTGTACTATTTTACATTCCTACCTGCAGTGGATGGGAAATCTGTGTTTGACATCCTCACCAACACTTGGTATAGTCAGTCTTTTTAATTTGAGCCATTCTAAGACGTGTGTAATGGTATCTTACTGTGGTTTTGTAATAATTTGCATGTCACAAGTGAGACTGAGCATCTTGTGTTTATTTACCATCCATAAGATCTCTATCACAGTTACTCAATGCTGCCATTTTTAAGTGAAAGCAGCCATAGATAGACAATAAGTTAATGAATGGATGTGGCAGTGTTCTAGTAAAATTTTATTTACCAAAACAAACAACAACAATACAAAACCTGGCAGCAGGTTGTATTTGGTCTTTGGATTGTGGTTTGCCAATCCCTGACATAGAAGATTATGTCCCCTGTGAAAGAAAATAGCTTTACTTCTTCCTTTCCAATGTGGATTTTAAAAATTTCTTTTGCATGACTAGTTGCAGTGGCTAGTATAGAAATTGTGAGAACAGATATCCTTGTCTTATTTCTGACCTTAGGGAAACGTATTCGGTCCTTCTCCATTAATTATAATCTTAGCTATAAGGTTGTAGATGCTGTTTATCACATTAGGAAATCCCCTCTATTCCGAATTTTGGTTTAATTAAACCAGCTTTTGGTTTATTGATTTTTCTCTATTACTTTTCTGTTGTTCCCTTCTATTCCAAAAATTTTATCAGGAATGAATATTAGATTTTGTCAAGTGCTTTTTCTGCATCAATTGAGAATATTATATGGTTTTTTTTAAATGATAAATTATATTGACTGACTTTCAAATATTAAACCAACCTTGCATCCCTGGGATAAACCTCATTTGGTTTTTTTTAATGGTTGACTTGATAAAATTTTGTTTGGAATTTTTCATCTATGTTCGTAAGGGATATTGGTCTATGGCTTCCTTTTCTTGTAATGTCTTTGGTTTTGATATCAGGATAATGCTGGCCTCATAGAATATGGTGGGGAAATATTTCCTTCTTTTTACTTTTCTGGAAGAATTTGTTTAGAACTGGTATTATTTTCTTCCTTAAATGTTAGGTAGAATCTACCAGTAAAACTATCTGGGCCTGGAGTTTTCCTTGTGGGGAGGCTTTTAACTACGAATTCTTTTTTTGCCCATAGACGTAAGGCTATTCAGGTTACTTATTTCTTCTTGAGTAAGCTTTGGTAGTTGTGTCTTTCAAGGAATTTGTTTGTTTCATCAAAGTTGTCAAATTTATAGACATAAAGTTGTTTATAGTATTTTCTCATTATTCTTTTAGTATCTGTATAGTTGCAGTAATGTTACCTCTCTTATTCCTGATATTGTTAATTTGTGTCTTTTCTCTCTTGTTCCTGATCAGTCTAGGTTTATTAATTTTTTTATCTTTTCAAGAAACCAGCTTTTGATTTTGTTTTTTTCTATTTTTCTGTTTTTTTATCTCATGATTTCTGCTTTCATCTTTATTATTTCCTTTATTCTGCTTACTTCAGGTATAATTTGTTCTTTGTCCAATTTCATAAGGTAGAAGCAGAGGTCACTGATTTCATACCTTTTTTCTTTTCTAATATAGGCCTTTATTACTAGAGAGTTCACCCTGATTACTACTTTAGTGGCATACCCTAAATTCTGATGTCATGTTCTCATTTTCATTCATTTCATTTCATTTCATTTCTTCTTTGATCTGTGGGTTATTGAAAAATATGTTAATTTCCAAATATTAGGGAGTTTTTTTTAGATACCTTCTGTTAATGATTTCTATTTAAATTTCATATGGTCAGACAGCAGACTTTGCATGCTTTTAAAATGTACTTTGATTTGTTTTGTGGCCTAGAATATGGTCTATTTTGGTAAATGTTCCATGTGCACTTGGGAACGATGTATATTCTGCTTTCTTTGGGTGAAGTGTTCTATAAATGTCAACTAGGTCAAGTTAATTGATAGTATTTTTAAAAAAATCAATCAATCTATCAGTCTATCTATCTGTCTATTTATATTTTTGAGACAGAGTCTTGCTCTGTTGCCCAGGCTAAAGTGCAGTGGCGTCGTAATAGCCCACTGCAACCTCAAACTCCGAGACTCAAGCAATCCTCCCTCAGCCTCCTGAGTAGCTGGGACTATAGGCATTCACCACCATGCCTGGCTAATTTTTTCTATTTTTAGTAGAGACAGGAGTCTCACTCTTGCTCAGACACATCTCAAACTCCTGACCTCAATCGATCCTCCCACCTTGACCTCCCAGAGTGCTAGGATTACAGGCAAAAATCTATATTCTTACTAATTTTCTATTTGTCCTCTTAGTTATTGAGAGAAGTGTTGAAACCACCAACAGAAAACTGGATTTGTCTATTTCTCCTTGCAGTTAATTTGTCAGTTTTTGCATAATATATTTTGAAGCTCTATTATTAGGTGTTAAATATTTGCGATTTTTCTGTCCTCTTGGTGAATTGGGCCCTTTATTATTTAAAGATTTATCGTTTAAATTTATTTTTATGAAATGTCCCTTGTCATGAAGTGAACTTCTTTATCCCTGGTGATATTCTTTGCTCCGAAATTTACTTTGATACTAATATAGCTAATCCACTTTTCTTTCTTTTTTTCCTCTTTTTTTTTTTTGAGACAGAGTCTTGCTCTGTAGCCCGAGCTAGAGTGCAGTGGCATCAGCATAGCTCACTGCCACCTCAAACTCCTGGGCTCAAACAATTCTCCTGCCTCAGCCTCCTGGGTAGCTGGGACTATAAGTATGTGCCAGCACACCCAGCTAATTTTTTGTAGAGATGGGGTCTTGCTCTTGCTTAGGCTGATCTCAAACTCCTGGCCTCAAGCAATCCTCCCACCTCAGCCTCTCAAAGTTCTAGGATTACAGGTGTAAGTTACCATGCCTGGCCCCTCCACTTTCCTTTTGACTAGTGTTAACATAGTATGTCTTTTTCTATCCTTTTAGTTTTAAGCTATTTGTGTCTTTATTTTTAAAGTTGCCTTGCTTTTTTAAAAGAAAATCTAATCTGACAATCTCTTCCTTTCATTTTGGATTAGACCATTTACATTTAATGTGATTATTGATATAGTTAGGTTTAAGTCTTTTCTCTTGCTGTTTGTTTTGTCTCATCGGTTCTTTGTTCCCCTTTTTCTCTTTTTATGCTCCTTTTTGGATTGAGTATTTCTTATTCTATTTTGCCTTTTTTGTTGTTTTATTAGCTATAGCTCATGATTTTCACACATTTAAAGAGTAATGATTAAGTATTTTGTAGAATGTCCTCAATATGAGTTTGTCTGTTTTCTTATGATTAGATTTGGGTTATAGATTGGAGGAGAGGATGGATACCACAAGGTATAGTGCCCTTCTCATCATATTATATCAAAAGGTACATAATGTCAACATGACTGGTAATGCTACATTGATAACTAGGTTTAGGTAGTGTCTGCCATGTTTCTCCACTGAAAAGTTACTGTGTTTCCCTTTCCCTTTCTATTTGTTAGAAGTCTAGCCCACACTCAAGGGGAGGGGAATTAAGTTTCACCTCCTGATGGGAGAAGAATCAAAGAATTTGTGGATGTCTGTTAAAACTACCACAGTAATTATTAAGCAATTAATACTTGATGGATCAGATATTATGGGACTATTTGAATATTCTATTTCTTCTTAAAGTTTTCCCACTAATTTGGCAATCATTAGTGGATCTTGCCTACAGCAATTATTACTGTGTTGTTCTAATGGTGATTTTCTATTTTCATTATTCTTTCTACATTTATTGTAATTCTTCTATAAAGAAAATTTGTCCTATATCTCCCATGTATTTGCTTATTATTTATTTATATCAGTATGGATTCATAGATATTTATTCTTTGTATTATAATCTGAGAGTATCATAATCTATTTTTTTTTTTTTTTTTTGCTCAAAATCTTCCAGCTTTGGGCACTGGAAGCTCTTTCAGATGGTTCCTGGTCCTTTGATATTTTTGTTCTTGTTTGTTTGTTTTTTAGCATTTCCTTATTATCTGACAGTACAAGATGCTCCAGGCTTGTCTTGTGTTTTCCGTGTTCTAGCATCAGCCATTTCTCCAGAGCCCCCTGGTTCCCTTTACTGGAGAATGGTATTTAGGAAACAAGACCTAGATACCAGGTATGTTCTTTGATAATAAGGTATCCACTGCTTCTAGGCTGTCTTGGTGGACAGGACTAGGAGATGTATGTATTTATACTAACCTGTGTATACACACGTCTATATTTATTTCTCTATTTGTATATATATTAAAATAAATGTTAGTTTATACTGGTATCTCTGGCTTTAACCCAGCACTACAGAGTTAATTCTGGTCTTTCCCCCTTGCATATTCATAACTTCTTTCTCTGACAGTGAGAAACGTGGCTGTCATTATCTGTAATATATTTATAGTTATTTGTTCCACCCTTGTATTACATGTGAAGTATTTTCAGAATTGCTGACCGACACCACTCTGAGAAACAAAATTTATCAACTAGAGTTCAATGTTTGTGTAACATTCTTTTGTTGTCAGCCTTGTCATTTCTAGTCAGAACACTGTTTTCCAAAGTTGTTTATGTCAAATCCTTTCCCCCACCCACTTGAGTGAGGTCATGTCATTTGTAATACAGATAGTTTCATTTGTCATGGTCTGCATTCCATCCTGGTTCTCTGGACATCCTGGCTGATTTTTAAAACAATTTTCCTGTAGTAAAGTTTACTCTTTGTGGTGTACAGTTCTAACAATTTTGACAAATGCTTAGAGTCACATATTTACCATCACAGTGCCATTCCCCAACAACTCCATTATGTAACTCCTTTGTAGTCAACTCCTACCCCTGGCCTCTTTTTAAAATGGAGTTATTTATTAAAATAAATTATTTCATGGATCCTGATAGTGTATTTTGTTATGGAAACAAACCAATAGGAAAATGCTAAAATCATTTTTCATAGTGGATTTTAACATGAAAAATATGTAGCGTAGGCATGACTGGAATCATTAAGCTTTTTAGGTTGAAATCAGCAGTAAGGAAATCAAGGTAAGAAGACAATTGCTTTGTTTTCATTTTTGTCTCAGAATGATAGTGTTTGATGTGGCTTCCCAGAGAATACTTTCCTCTCAAAATAGGTGTCTCTGATTTTCCTATCCATAGTAGAGCAATTGAAAACCATTGAATGGTAGTTAACCAGTTAAAAAGAAATCAAAGATTACTTGTTAGGATAACTGTCCAAACCAACCTGCCGTTCTTAATATTTCAAGCAGCTTTTGCACTGTAATGACGTAGCCTAGCTGACTGTTAGTCTATTTTCTGCTTGCTTTTCTCTATATACTTTTTTATACTTTTGTCACTCTCTCCCTTTGCCTGTGTTCATTTATATGTTGATGTATTCAATAAACTTTATATATTTAGTCCTATTGTGCATGTGGCACTGAACTATATATTTTACTCATATATTGGCCTGTTTTCTTGTCTCCTTAAATTAGCTTTAATATAAAATTAAAATACTGAGCTCACTTTGGCAGCACATATACTAAAATTGGAAGGATACAGAGAAGATTAGCATGGCCCCTGCGCAAGGATGACATGCAAATTTGTGAAGCATTCCATAAAAAAAAAAAAAAGAAAAAAATTAAAATACTTTTTAGTATTCTATTTATTGACTATATATTGTCAATATATAAATGTTTAATGACTACATATATTCATTTAGATCTTAATTTAAAATATAAGTTAATTGAATATTTTATTCTTCATTGAGATGAGAAAAAGTCAAATTGCTTTTTATGTGAATGTATGACTCAGTGATCATCAATAGAAAAAGATTTTTCTACCCCTGTATTAGAGAAATACTTGGTAGTTTCTAATCTGTTCTACCTCAGATGAGACTGCACTCAAACTAATGTGAACATATGAGAATACAAATTTTTTGTAAACACCACCCTCTCCACTTTCCCCACCCCCAGCGTCTCAGTTACCATTGGAATATTTTGTAGCATATTTATTTTTCTTTTAACATGTTAAACCGAAAGCCCATGTTTTGTAGCTTGACTATGTTTTCTCTTGTTGGTGTGTCAGTGGAATAAAACTAAAATAAAACAAACAAATAATTGGTCCCTATCTTCTATACAGTGGTCTTTGGTATGCGAAATTACCTTATATTTTTAAGTTTAGGGTCCTTGAATTGGCTCACTCATTCAGATTCCAAAGTAGAATGATAATTCCTACACCGTCTTTCACAGTAACAGCTATGGCTATGTCTACATACCTCTGAAGGGTACAAAGATGGAGCGAGCCCTAGAAAGGATAACTGGATGGGATTATTGCAGTGTATCTGCAGTTGGAATGCAGATGTAAGTTTGAATTATTCTCTATAGCATATGAGGGCACACACTCCTCTCTTGAGTGGAGATTAAGATCTGAATGAATATATGTATTCATTATATATTATGTATACCAACAATATATAGTCAATAAATTTAATTAATACTAAAAAGTATTTTAATTTTATATTAAAGCTAATTTAAGGAGACAAGAACATAGGCTAATATAAGATTAAAATCTATAGTTTAGTGCCACATATACAATAGGACTAATTCTAATTAGTCCTATTCATTTCAAAATCCATAATCACATGCAAATAGTGTTTATAGGACTGGGCTCACACAGAAAGTAGCTTCATGCCAAGATCTTATTGATAATGTATTTATAGATGAGGTATTTTACAGAATAAGAATATGCCTTGACACGTGTTCTGTGTTTAGTCATACACGTTTGTCATGCCTCAGTACCTCTAAGATGGGTCTCATGGCAACAGACAGGAGAATTTTATGTGTTTATCTGTGCTTTAGAACCAAGAATATTTTACAGTTGGTCTGATTGGTCTGCAGTTAAAAAAAGTGACAGTGCCAGTTTCATGCAAAGATGGTGGTCCCCTCTCTACCAGGCATTTGTATAATTTGAATTACTTATTTCAGTGTAGAGCTAAGCTCATGGTGAGTCCAGGGGAGTGCTATACAGTTCTGTTTCCATTGCAAGAAGAAACTGGGAAATCATTGCATCATCACAATAGAAGTGGTACCATTATTTGGGTCATTATTTCCTTTCCTCCCTTCTTTACCCTCTGACTTCCCGCTGCCTTCACCCTCCCCTCCCTCTTCCTTACTGCTCCCCTGTCCTCTACCACTAGTTGAGGATATTTTATCCATATTTTTACTTGGTGGTTTGATGCTGGAAAAGCACATAAGACCCAGCCATCCCCTTTTCTCCTTTTGTCTTCTCCCATTAGCTTCTATTAACATTGCAGTAATTTTTTCCCCATGATAACCTTGGACTTTACACTTAGGCTCTGTAAACCCATGGATTAGAGACAGCAAAGGGGATGGGTAACAGTTCTTCCGGGGTAGTTATTTCTTTAAATTCTTCTATCTAAGGTAACTACTAGATGAAATTTCACCCTGATGTTATCTGACTGGATTAATCAGATTTGTGGTCAAGGAATCTTTGATGGTTTGGGTTTGGAGATGATAGAATCAAGTAGAAACACAAGGTAGTATACTCAAAGAAGTAGCATCTTATCTAATGTCTTCCTGCTAGCTTGACACTGGAGTATTAGCATGATATTGCTCTGACTCTGTTTTTAGGGTTGTCACTGAAAGAGTTCTTCATAGAGCATTTGTGCAGTGAAATTATATAGATTTTTCTTCTAAGAAGTACCATAGCCAGAGTATTAGTATCCAGGGTTCTCCAGAGAAACAGAACTATTAGGAGATAGGTAAAAAGATAGAGATTTATTATAAGGAATTGGCTATGTGATTATGAAGGCTGATGAGTTCAGAATCACATGTGGATTGGCGGCCCGGGGACCCAGGAGAGCTGAAGACACAGGTGAAGCCTGAGGTCAGTCTGCTGGAGAAATTCCCTCTTCTGTGGGGAGGCCAGTCTTTTTGTTTTGTTCAACTGATTGGATGAGGCCCACCTACACTGTAGGGCACAAACTGCTTTACCCAGAGTTCACCAATTTCAATGTTAATCTCATCTACAAACATCCTCTAAGTTGACACACACAATATAAACATCACAGCTAGGTTTATGTGGAATTCTATGATATTTGGATGGGTCTTTTTGTACTTGATTTTTAAGGGTCTGTTTGGTTTGTATCCATTTAGTTTGGCCTAGGTTACAATGGGCAAGTATAATCAGGACTTCAGGTGGCTGTGTTCTTGTCAGAACCCATATTGGACTGATTTACAATATATTCTTTGCTGTGTGTGTAGGTGAGTGGATCTGGAAAGTATTATGTGTTCTTCCTACCCCTCTGCTTCTTCTCAAATTCCTTAAAAAATTGGATAAGGAACTGAGACATTGTTGCAACAATGCTATTTTTGGGGATATTTTCTTTTCTAAGATGGATTCTGCTAAGCAAGCCTACAGAAGTGGCAGTGTTGTAAAGAATAAACATGTAGCTGTTTTCCATGAGAAAGCCTGCATATTTCCACTTTATATTTAGACCCGAGCCCCAGTGGCCAGGGCAGTCCCACAGTGGTGCATGCTGACGCGCACACACCCTGCTTGGGTTCTGGTCAGGGAAACGTTTCTTTCGAGCAGGAGACAAACTGGACAGAATGCCAGAAGGCTAAATATAGCTCTGTAGAGAGCCAGACATGCATAAACTGTTTTTTAGTGAACAACACATGTAACTTAGAGTGAAAACACTTTCTGAAGGAACTTCTTTTCCCTCTTGGTTTGTAGTAATGGATATAAACCCAAATTAATTTAATTTCTCATGGAAAGCTAAGACAGCCATTGATTTTTCTCTTTTCGCTCTGCACATGAATGATAATAGCCATTGTTAAAGTTAGCCTCTTATCCTCGCATAGCCCAGTATTCCGTTTATGAGTCAACAGGCCTGTTCTTCTGTTCAGATGAGTTTGTTTCCACAGGAAAGAAAGACAGGTCGTTTGCTCACTGAGACCTTGATCTGTCTGGATGTAGGTTGAATGGTCACTTTTGGAATTTAGTTTTTCACGGACCCTCACTCTGTTCAGGATGCTTGCACGCTAGTATGCTAAAGCTCTTAGAAAAATCAATACAAGTAAGCCAACCTCTATTGAATCAGGAAATTTGTGGGCTAGGACAACATTACTTCAACATGTGTTATGGCTTAAATATATTTTTTACTATAATATTTTATGTTATTAGTTCTTTTTACCTGAGGCTGTAGATGCATTTTATAGCTAATAATTCTTCAGAATAGGAAGGCAGGCATCATCCCCACGCCCAGCAAGACTGTGTTTCTGCGCACACAGCTCCAGATACTGGGTCTGGCCCTCAGAGTCTGTGCCTTGGTTGGGCTCCCGAAGTGGGGCTGCGCATAAGATCACCCTGGAAGCTTGGGGAAAGATACAGATCCAGACCTTTCCCAGCCTGCTGAATTGGAATCTGGGGTGCATGCACACTGGGGGATGAGGAGGCGGGTTGGGAAATGACATTTTAAACAAGCAAAGTGCTTGTCAACAGACGACATTAGATCCCCGGACCCTGGCGTGATTTCTGGAAGATCTCTTAAAACTGAAATAAGAAACTTGCAGTTGTTGACCACAGCTGCTAAAATTGTTCCAGGTCAGGAAAGGGAAGGGGAAGCAAAGAACACAGTGGTTCCAGAGAAGCATCTGAGGAGCCTGGTGATTTAGGAAGGCCATTGTGAACGCCAGCGAGTCAGCGTTTCCTCTCCTGCCTTATCATTCCCATCTGCCAGCTCCCTCCACTCTGCCTTAACTCAGTTCCACATCTTCCCTGGAAGGAAGCGATGGCTGTGTTGAAGATGACAGTGCCAGCTGCAAGTCATATCAGAGGCCTTTTTTCAGGCCACTTCCCTTGCAGAGTCATCTAAGAAAGGATTTCCCTCAAACAATGGGATCTCAGTTTGGGCTTCAGGGTCTGACTCATGTCTTCCTTTTAGTTTCAGATCCTCTTCACACCTATTTGTTGTTGTGTCTTTTAGTTCTGAGTAGATTTTAATATTATGTTTCTTCTTATAGATAAAGCAGGAAGTAGGGACTAGGAGTCAGAACTCCTGGCTTCTGGTTTTTACTTGTGCTTGTAGCCATTAACTGCTCTCGGATCCCATCCCTGTCTGGGAAATGAGAATGAGTGTAGTCATCCTCACCTACGTCGATGTGTGCTGGGATGCTGAGATAGTGTTCAGAATGAGATGTGAGACAGCCCAGACGACATTCAGTAGAATGTACAGCTTGTTAAGGTCCCAGCAGCATTACGTGCTCACCCTTTAGCTCCCTCCTGCTTTGTTAATTATCAAAATATTGGTGGGAGAAAGTACAGTGTCTGCTTTATTCTTCTTTTCTCTACATTGGGCATCAGTCTTGCAAGCTGTTCAGAAAAAATTACCCCAGTGGGTTCAGTTTTCCTCTTTAGTAGAACAGTCAGCTGACCCACAAGAAGCAACATAGCATCACACTTGCTACACGTCAAAATAATGCTCTTGGTGAGCTTGAAAGTCTCAACTTCTCTCTGTTCTTCTCTGCACACAGCTGATTGGCTCCTTATATGTGAAAATTTATACTCCATATAGCTTGTAGTCTTTCCTATAACGTCTCTTGCCCAGCCCACCCTGTCTTCCCGGGAAAGCATGTATTTTTCCTTGTAGACCAGCGTGTCCAGAAGGGTGGAATGACTGTCATTCTTGAGCCTACCTATATAACAGATGATAGTGAAACTTGGAAACTGATCCCAAGGCCCTCTGGCTCTCTACTCTGCATTTGCTTTGCTCAGGCTCCCTAACCAATGAGGAAAAGGCTGTTGTTCAAAGGTGGTGACTCATGCAGATGAATGGCCACAGTGTGCTCCATCCCTGCCATCTCTCTTTGTTGTCTTTTGCTGAGCTTGTGCTGTGGTGCCCCGTAAGATTTGTTTATGTGTATGATTTTGTCCTCTGTTTCTGAGAGCTGAGAGGAAAGTCTCCTGACTGGGAAGGGCCTGTGCTGTTTATTTTGGGGCAATTCACGTTTTTGCAGGCTTCAGAGCTGGGTAACTTCTCTACAAAGTAGTGTATCTCGCCTGAGCTTCTTTGTTACTGCATTCAAACGGGAGCACACAGAAGTGGGGGGATTTGGCTGGGTGGGTCTGAGGACTATGCAGATGGAGATGGTTCGGGGAATCTATGACAGAACTAGGACAGCAAAGGCAGTTTCTCGGTCAATTCTTCCTATATAGAAAACTGTGTGCCAGATACCACTATTCATGGCACGGAGCATGAATTTGGAATTACATGTGTCCTGTTTATATTCTTTTTGAATCCTGGTTTTGTATCTTCTTCCCCAAATCCCACTGATTATACCCAGCTGTTCAATACGTAGTTCTGGCCTTAGGTATATCAATAACTTTTCTATCTCATTATCTCTGTCAATATTTCTCTCAATCTCTCTCTTCCCTCCACCTTTCTCTTTCTCTGTCATTGTGACATAGATAATCTGGCACTGATGTATGGTAGGATAGCGTTGCCTTTGGAACATCTTAGTGTCACTTAGAATTTGGGAAATAAGTGGTTAAATTATAGAGGAGGAATTCTCAAACTTTTTATTATCTCACCACATTTTTTTTGTCAAGCATGCACACATTAAAAAAAATAACCATAATGTATAATTAATCTCTTTCATGGAGTCACAGGGAAAAAAAGAGTGTAATGGGAAGAGGACTTGGGGTCTAAAGACATAGCTGGAAGTACTAGCTCCATGACTTAGCTGTGACTAGAGGCAAACCACTTGGCCAAATCTTAATTTGTGAATTGGAAACCATACCACTTGCCCTGACTGTTTTGAAGAATGACCCTAAGGAATGAATTTGAGTCATTTTCACTTCCTTCTCTACCTTTGGAACATCTCTTATGGCCCTCGTTTCAAGAATGAGAAATAATGCCATTGTAGTAAACCATTTTAAAACTTGCTGTCTCTTGGGCCGGGCATGGTGGCTCACGCCTGTGATCTTAGGACTCTGGGAGGCGGAGGCAGGAGGATCGCTTGAGCTCAGGAGTTCAAGACCAGCCTGAGCAAGAGTGAGAACCCGTCTGTACCAAAAATAGAAAAATTAGCCGGGCGTGGTGGTGTAGACATATGTAGTCCCAGCTATTTAGGAGGCTGAGGAAGGAAGATCACTTGAACCCAGCCAGGAATCTGAGGTTGCAGTGAGCTGCAGTGACACCACTGCACTCTACCCAGGGCGACAGAGTGAGACCCCGTCTCAAAAACAAAAACAAGAAACAAAACAAAAGAAAAACCTTGCTGCCTCTGGAAATACAGAATTAGTTTAATATATTTCAAACAAGTAGGCCCAATGGAGAATGGAGTGACAACTGCTGCTCCTACCATAACATTAAGAAATTAACTGGACAACTAAAGTATATAGAAAAAGTTAGCTGGGCATGGTGGCGCATGCCTGCAGTCCCAGCTACTCCGGAGGCTGGGCAGGAGGATCGGAGGCTGGGCAGGAGGATCGCTTGAGCCCAGGAGTCTGAGGTTGCTGTGAGCTAGGCTGACGCCACAGCACTCTAGCCCGGGCAACAGAGTGAGCCTCTGTCTCAAAAAAAAAAGGCATAGAAGAGAAAAACAAGAGAGTGAGCAAGCTTAGTCAGTATTCAGCTGGCCTTTCCATGGTTGCCTGTACACTGTCAGGAGTTCCTTCTAATTCCTCTCGGCACTGGATGTCTGAAGTGACATGTCTCTGGTTGAGAACCAGGTGCCTCTAGGCAGAAAGCACATATTGACTCCCACAGTGAATCAAACAGTAATTTTTATTGTTTGTAAAAATCAGAGTCTTTGGGTGACAGTCAGAAAAAAAAAAAAAAGACGAAGAAGAAAGACAGAAAAAGAAAAAGAAAAAGTTTTCCTCCTGGGCCTGACACTGAGCTGATATATTATTATCAGCTTGAGAACACACTAGCCTGAGGGTCCAGTCTTTTCCTTAATATAGCTGGGAATGCCATTCCATTTGGTTTTAGAAATCCTTTTGTCATCTCTGCTCACCTGCAGAGACAGCCCTCCTGGGAGTGGACCGCAGAGTCTGCATCTGGCAGAATTTATCTGTCCCCCAGCTGAGATTAAATGTCATTGAACAAAAAGACCAATGGCCTTTTTCAGCTGTGAATTCAAGAATGTTTTGATGCTCAAAAATCTAGAGTTCCTTGGTTGGTATAAAGTCTAAAACCATTTTTATATTTTCATTTATTTATTTTTTCTTCTTTTTCTTCTTTATTTTTGGTCTTTCAATACCTTGTATATTAGTTTGCTAGGGATGGCATAACACAATACCACAAGGGAGTGGCTTAAACAACAGAAATTTATTTTCTTATAGTACTCCAGGTTGGGAAGTCCAAGATCAAGGTGCCGGCAGGGTTGGTTTCTCTTGAGACGCCTCTCCTTAGCCTGCAGATGGCTGCCTTCTCACTGTGCCCTCGCATGGTCTTTCCTTTGTGCGTTTATTTCCCTGATGTCTCATTGTCTTTAGGGTCCCACCCTTATGACGTTGTTTAGCCTTAATTACCTCTTTAAATGCCCTGTCTATAGTCACATTGAAAGTTAGGGCATCAACATACGAATTTGGGAGGGGGACCACAGTTTGCTCCATAACACCCTCTTTTTCAGTTCCCTCCTCCCCCTTCTTTCTTTTTGTTTTTTAGTCTGTCTCTCCTTCACCTGCTTTAGACCTCACATGGAATTTTCCAGAGATCCTCATTTGTATCAGTCTACTCATGTATTTAGGGTTATAATATATTTTCTATCCTCAGATTTTTAAAGCCTTTAAATTTGAAACTTGCTGTTCTTTGGACCTCTAGAAGGTCTTGGTCCTTAGATAATACATATAATGCTAATGATAATAAATGGTCCCTCTTATAAAATATTTAACTTATTTATATTCATTTATTGGTGAAAGAAGGGTAAACATTTTAAAATAATATTTTATAGTCAGGAAAATTGAGGGGTACAAAAATCACATTAAAAGTCAATAAGGGGATTAAAAACAGGGCCCACATTTCTTGATATTAGTTCATAGCTTTGGCATATAAAAGTTTTGAAGATGGAATTATAAGTAAAACATTGAGTAGTTACCTCTGTTCTGGATTGGGTCATCTAGTTTTCTTGGTTGATAAACGCATCTTGTCAGTTCTACCTGAAGTGACTAAATCCTGAGAAATCATATAATATAAGCCAAGAATGCCAGTTTACCAGTTTACGGTGATAGTAGAGCTCCGTAGTCAAAAGAAACACAGCACAAAGATATTGGGCCAGACAGTCCATGCGTGGAATTCTGGCTCTCCAGCCAACTTTGTCATCCACTCCAGGTAGATTTCTATCATGCCATTTACCATGTTTTATTGAAACTATCTGTGTCTCTCTTCCCCATTTACAATCAGTAACTTTTCCAGAAACTTCTTGGATTTCAGGCATTATGGTTGGAGATCAGGGGTACAAAGCTGAATAAGAATGGCTAAAATAAAAACACAAAAATAGTAACAATGCCGGCTTGTGGTGATCTCAGTACAGTGGTGGACTGAGAAGTTCTATGCTCTTGTTCCCCAGCAGAAACATTGAAAAAAACACCCAGTACCAACTTTGTAGGAGCTCTGAAATCAGTCAGAGGTAACAGTAACCAAGCAAACGTCCAGTCAAGAAAGAGGCATCTTTCAACTAGTAGGAAAAGTTTGTGTATCTTTGCCCTATCCTCTCTGTGGCATGGCAGCTACGTTGGTTTTGAGCAGCCAACAGCCATTTCCCGGTGTCCCCCTCAAACCAGAGGGAGCAGAGAAGACATTAGTAGCAAATTGTTAGGTACGTCTCTTCGAACCTTTCCATGCGGTACCTGAAGTACTAATGCAAAGTGTTTGTCTCCCTTGTATAACTAGGAAAGCAGGCAGGAAAAGCAGCTGGCAGTGCTTGGAAATGCTGCAAAGTGACTACAAACCTGCAGAGGCCTGAAGAGATTCTGGCTGGAGGTATACAATAGGTCATTTGATCCCCAGAGGAGAAACTGAGTGAGATTCTTTAGGAAATTAGGACACTCAAAAGCAGCTCCATAGATGAGGGAATATAGAAAGCCATGCTCATGTCCAGGCAAGACACATACTCAGAAAAGTCATGAGAATATATTAATATTCCATTTTGGGCTAATGGCTAGATGCAGAGCAAACCTAGCTAAGAAGTGAAGGAGTGCCCCTGCACAGAGCCAGTCTGCAAAGACTCAGAGAGGTGGCTATATTCTCATTTTGGGGGGTTGTTTTGGTGTTTGTTTATTTTAACTCTTGGCATTTAAGGCAATCTCATTTAAAATCATAGCTGAACACAAGGTTAATGAACCTCAGTGATCACACTTGAAAAGAAAGAGTCTTTGCAAAAGAAAGTTTGGAAGTCTCAAACAAATGGACTGCTATAGCTTTAAACAATAACATTTAAAAACCACACAGAGCAAACCCTGGGGGAAGGGCAGAATATGATTTCTGGGGTTATGATATTATAATAATCAAATGTTAGATTTTCAAAAACAGCAACAACAATCACAAAGTGTACAAAGAAACAGGAAAAAATGGCTCATTTAAAGGAACTAAATGAATTGAAAGAAACTGTTTCAGAAAAAGCACAGACATTGGACTTATTAGCCTAGGACTTCAAATAATTTTGTTTAAAATATGCCCAAATACCTAAGGGCAAAACATGGACAAGGAACTAAAGGAAATCAGGAAAACAATCTCTGAACAAAATGAGACTATTAGTAAAGATAAATTATGGAGATGAATCAGACAAATTCTGGAGCTGAAAATACAATAACTGAAATAAAAGAAATTACTAGAGGGGTTCAGCAGCATATTTTTGTAAGTAGAAGAAAGAATAAGCAAAGTAGAAGATAAGACAATTGAAATTATTGAGTCTGAGGAGCAGAAAGAAAAAGAACAGTGAACGGAGCCTAAGAGACTTGTGGGACACTATCGAGTAGACGATTGTATGCATTGTGGGACTTTTAGAAGGAGAGGAGAAAGATAAAGGGGCAGAAAGATTATTTTAAAAAATAATAAAGAAGAATAAGCTTCCCAAATCTGATGAAGGGCACGGATCTATAAATCCAAGAATCTCAGTAGACTCTAAATAGGATAAACTGGCCGGGTGCGGTGGCTCATGCCTGTAATCCTAGCAATCTGGGAGGCCGAGGCGGGTGGATCATTTGAGCTGAGGAGTTCAAGACCAGCCTGAGCAAGAGTGAGACCCCGTCTCTACTAAAATAGAAAGAAGTTATTTGGACAATCAAAATATATATAGAAAAAATTAGCTGGGCATGGTGGCGCATGCCTATAGTCTCAGCTACTCGGGAGGCTGAGGCAGGAGGATCGCTTGAGCCCAGGAGTTTGAGGTTGCTGTGAGCTAGGCTGACACCACAGCACTCTAGCCTGGGCAACAGAGCAAGACTCTGTCTCAAAAAAATAAATAAATAAAAATAAAAAATAAATAGGATAAAGCCAGAGATACCCATACTGAGGCACATAATCAGACTGTCCAAAGAGAAAGAGAAAATCTTGAAAGCAGCAAGAGAGACGTGACTTGGCAGATACAAGGGATCCTTAAGAAGACCATAAACTGATTTTTCATCAGATGCTTTGGAGGCCAGAGGAAGTAGAATGATGTATGTGAAGTGTTGAAAGAAAACAACAACTGTAAATCAAGAATTTTATATCCAGCAAAACTGTCCTTCAAATATGAGGCAGAAAGTAAGACATTATCAGATAGACAAAAGCTGAGGGAATTTATTACCACTAGCCCTCTACAGGAAATATGAAAAGGAGACCCTCAGGTTGAAATGAAAGAATGCTAGATGGTAACTTGAAGCTGTATGAAGACATTAAGATGTCCAGTAAAGGTAATTATGAGTTAATATTATAATAATGTTGGTTTGTAATTGTACTTTTAATTTTCTGTAAGAATTAAAAGACAAATGCACAAACTATGTTATTTGGCATAGTGTGTATAGATGTAATTTATGACATCAATAACATACGGGGGTGTGGAGTAGTTTTTGTATGCAATTGCAGTTAAGTTGGTATCAATTAAAATTCAAGGCCGGGTGCGGTGGTTCAAGCCTGTAATCCTGGCACTCTGGGAGGCCAAGGCAGGAGGATGGCTCGAGGTCAGGAGTTCCAGAGCAGCCTGAGCAAGAGTGAGACCCCGTCTCTACTGAAAAATAAAAGAAATTAGCAGGACAACTAAAAATATATAGAAAAAGTTAGCCGGGCATGGTGGTGCATGCCTGTAGTCCCAGCTCCTTGGGAGGCTGAGGCAGAAGGATCACTTGAGCCCAGGAGTTTGAGGTTGCTGTGAGCTAGGCTGACGCCACGGTACTCTAGCCCAGACAACAGAGTGAGACTCTGTCTCAAAAAAAATAAAAAACATAAAAAATAAAATAAAATAAAATTCAAATGTTGCAATCCCCATGGTAACCACAAAGAAAATATCTACAGAGTATGTATTAAAGGAAATGAGAAGGGAATCAAAATGTGTCACTCCAAAAAAAATCAACTAAACACAAAAGAAGACAGTTATGGAAGAAGTGAGGAACAAATAAAGCTATAAGACATATAGAAACTAATGGCAAAATGGCAGAAGTAAGTCCTTTCTTATCAGTAATTACTTTAAATGTAAATAGGTTAAATATCAACATGTGGGTTTTATTTCTGAAGCATATGAAGACCAATTAAAGTATTGTGCCATATTAATAAAATGAAGGGGGGGAAAACCACATACTCATCCCGTTTAATGCAAAAAAAGCATTTGACTAAATGTAACACCCTTTCGTGATAAAAATACTCAGTAAACTGGGAATGGAAAGAACTTCCTGAACGTGATACAGGCAGGCCATCTATGAAAAACCTACAGCTGATATCACACTCAGTGGTGAAAAACTGAATTTTCCCCTAAGATCAGGAACAAGACAAAGGTACCTGCTTTTACCACTTCCATGCAACATAGTATTAGAATTTCTAGCCAGAGCATTTGGGCAAGGAAAAGGAAAAAAAAAGGAATCAAAGTTGGAAAGGAAGAAGTAAAATTACCTCTGTGTGCAAATGGCATGATCTTATGTGTAGAAAACCCAAAAAATACCATGAAAAAATATATTAGAAGAAATAAACGAGTTCAGTAAAGTTTTGCAGGATAGAAAACCAACACATAGAATTCTGATTTTCAGTCTGGCATGTAAGGAACTTAGAAGTCCTTACACCATCTTAACAAGTAAAAAGCTACACAACCTGAAAATTAACAGCTCTTCTTAGATCCCTCAGAGAATTGAGGTCATAGGTCATAGGTCAAATTAAAGAGAGAGGCAGATACAGAGAATCCCAGTGTACCAGAGCAGAAACCTCTGCAGCACCAGTACCAGAGTAGGAAACTTAAAACTATTATTGACACATTGTTGGAGGCCTGATAAGTCTGAGAGTTAAAAACTCCAGGGGGCCCAATCTTAGGAAGTCCTCCCATCCCAGACTCTTGTGAATTTTGCCTCTAGGAGCTCTATTATGCCCTCATGGTGAAGATGAAAGAAAAATTCCCTCATGTTTCTGGCAGGGGGAGGAGAAATGTAGCCATTTTGAATTATATCTAGAGCATTCTGTTCTTAACAAAGCCTGCCCACAGGAGAAACTGTCTTGCCCGAGTTTAACCTACTGGGATTGTGTCAGAGCCTAAGTGACCTGGGGGAGAGAAAATACATAACTCCAGTCCCCTGTAGCCATCCTGTCCCACCTAAAGAGGGTAGGGACTGAGAAGCACTGGTGACAGTCACAGCCCAAGGGCACAGGATCACTAAAGGACTGAGACCTAATTACAGGCCTATAGAATGCTTCCCCTATCCCCACCTTATCACCACAACACTAAAGGCCTGTTTACTCAGTACATCAGTTTTGGCTTTCAACAAAAAAATTACAAGGCATACTAAAAGGCAAAAAAAAAAAAAAAGTTTGAGGAGATAGAGCAAGCATCAGAACTCGATATAGCAGAGCTGTTAGAATTATCAGACTGGGAATTTAAAACAACTGTGATTAACATGCTGAGGGTTCCAATGGGGAAAAGTGGACAACAAGCAAGAACAGATGGGACAATGCAAGCAGAGAGATGGGAATTCTAAGAAAGAATAAAAAAGAAAAAAGGAATTCTAAAGATCAGAACACTAACAGAAATGAAAAATGCCTTTTATGGACTCATTAGTAGATCTAACACAGACGTGGAAAGAATGTTTGAGTTTGAGAATATGTCAATGGAAACTTCCCAAACTGAAACCACAGAGAAAGATGACTTTGAAAAAATGCAACAGAACATCCAAGAACTGTGGACAACAACAAAGGGTGTAACATACGTGTAATGGTAATATCAGAAAGAGAAGGGAACAAAAATATTTGAAGCAGTTATGATTGAGAATTTCCTAAAATTGATGCCAGACTCCAGGAAGCTCAGATAACACCGTCCAGGATAAATGCCAAAAAATCAACGCCTAGGCATATCACATTCAAACTGCAGAAAATCAAAGGTAAAGAAAAAATCTTGAAAGCAGTCAGAGGGGAAAAGTATCTTACTTAGAGAAGAGGAAGGATAAGAATTGCATCAGACTTTTTGCTTCTGAGCAAGAATCAAGAATGGAAGCAAGAAGAGAGTGGAGTGTTCCTAGTTTGGAGTTTATCACTGCTATGAAAATTGTGTACAGGTTCTTGGGTGAACATGAATTTCCTTTTCTCTGGGATAAGAGTATAATTGCTGGGTCATATGGAAGTTGCATGTTTAGTTTTTTTTTAGGAAACTGATAAACTTTTCCAGAGTGGCTACACCAACAGTTCATCACAGGAGAGCCTTCTATTTTTTCTTTTTTAACTTAGAAGAGTGTACTGGACATTTCTGTACTAACTTTGGAACTTTCTGTTAATCTATAATTATTTCAACATTAAAACCTAAAACACTTGTTTGCTTATTTCTAAAATGATGATGGTGAGTATCAGATCATTATGGTGTTTGGATTCTAATGTACACACTAAAAAGAGTGAAGTAATTGTTTTAAAATGTTAATGTTTACAGTATCCCAGAAATTATAAGCCTTCTGACTTTTTAAACCCATGTAAACAAATTTAGATGCTAACTTGTATCCTTTGGTGTTGTCACTATTTTTTAAAAAATTTTTTATTCTAGCCGGGCACGCCTGTAATCCTAGCACTCTGGGAGGCTGAGGCGGGTGGATCGTTTGAGCTCGGGAGTTCGAGACCAGCCTGAGCAAGAGTGAGACCCCCGTCTCTACTAAAAATAGAAAGAAATTATCTGGACAACTAAAAATGTATAGAAAAAATTAGCCGGGCACGGTGGCGCATGCCTGTAGTCCCAGCTGCTTGGGAGGCTGAGTCAGGAGGATCGCTTGAGCCCACGAGTTTGAGGTTGCTGTGAGCTAGGCTGACGCCACGTCACTCTAGCCCGGGGAACAGAGTGAGACTCTGTCTCAAGAAAAACCAAAAAAATTTTTTATTATGATCAAATACACATAAAATTTACCATTTTAGCCATTTTAAAGTATATGATTCAGTGGTATTAAGTACATTTATAATGTTATACAACAATCACCACTATCCATTTCCAGAACGTTTTGTTCATCATCCCAAACAGAAACTGTCCCCATTAAACAGTGATTCCACATTACCTCCTTCCCCCACCCCCTGGTAACCTCTTGTCTATTTTCTGTCTAAAATTTGCCTCTTCTAGGTACCTCATATAAGTTCAGTCTTACAGTATTTGTCTTTTTGTGTCTGATTTCTTTAGCATAAGGTCTTCATGGTTCATCCATGTTGTAGCATGTGTCAAAATTTCCCACCTTTTCAAGGCTGAACAAGGTTTTGATTTAATTTCTTTAAAGACTAGTGATGTTGAGCATCTTTTTTTTTTTTTTTGAGGCAGGGTCTCAGGGTCTCGCTTTGTCACCTGGGCTAGAGTACAGTGACCTCATCATAGCTCACAGCAACCTTGAAGTCCTGGGCTCAAGTGATCCTCTCGCCTCAGCCTCCTGAGTAGCTGGGACTAGAGGCGTGCGCCACCACACCTGGCTAATTTTTCTACTTTTTGTAGAAATGGGGTCTTACTCTTGCTCAGGCTAGTCTCAAACATCTGATCTCAAGTGATCCTCCCACCTTGGCTTCCTAATGTGTTAGGATTATAGGCATGAGCCACCATGCCCAGCCAAGCATCTTTTCATGGGCTTATTGGCCATTTGTATATCCTCTTTGGAGGAGTGTCTATTCAAGTCTTTTGCCCACTTTTGATTCTGGTTGTTTGTTTTTTGGTTGGTGAGTTGTAGGAGTTCTTTATATATTCTGGATGTTAGTTCCTTATATATATGCTTGGCAAATATTTTTTCCCATTCTATGGGTTGTTTTTTCACTTTCTTAATAGTGTCCTTTGATATGTAATTTAAAAATTTTTGATGAGGTCTAATTTACCTATTTTTTCTTTTATTACCCTTCCTTTTGGTGTCATATCAAAGAAATCATTACCAAATTCAGTGTCATGAAGATTTTCCTTTATGTTTTCTTCTAAGAGTTTTATATTTTCAGCCCTTACATTTAAGTATTTGACATTTAGGTGTTTTAAACTAATTTTTTATATGATGTAATAGAAGGGTCCACTTTCATTGTTTTGCATGTGGATACCCAGTTTTCTCAGCACTATTTAAAGATTAAAGATTGTCCTTTCTCCATTAAATGATTTTGGCATCCTTGTCAAAATTCATTTGACCATATATGAAAGTTTATTTCTGAGCTTTCTGTTCCATTCCATTGGTCTGTATGCCTATCTTTATACTGGTCCCACATTGTTTTGATTATTCTAGCTTTGTAGCAAGTTTTGCAATCAGGCATTGGAAAAATATATAATAAAGATGAATAAATGTGGTACCTATCTTTTAATACTAAAATATTAGCTCCATGAGAGCATAGATTTTTATCTGTTTTATTCATGTATCATTACTTCTATTGATATCTGGAACACAATAGGTCTAAATAAAAATTGCTGAATGGATGGAATCTCCAAAACAGTGTAGAGTCTGATGGACAGGTCAAGACAGACATGAAATTAAATAGGAACAACATTTCACAGATTAGCAGTTTTCTTTTTTTCTCCTTTCAAAAAACCTTTTGCTCAGTCTTTACTAACCTCAGTGTGAGTATTCTGATAGCACTGGGATTCAGTGTGTGCACAATTCAGTTCAGCAGCCACCACTGCAAGCTGGCTCTCAGACCCCGTTTCCTTACTGGTTAGGACATCATCTTATCCTCAGACATGGGGTAGTATTCCAGATGAGTTACTTATGATGTCTGCAAGTGTTAAGTTCCTGGCTTCCAAGCCTCATAGCACCAATCTTTTACATGGTTGTTACTTAACTTTAAAGTGACCCTAGGCTATTGGAGATGGGCAAAGAAAGGAGTTCTAGAATATTTATAAATTTAAGAATTGTTTATGAATAGAATGAGAATTCTGAGAAAGGCCTCTCAGCTTAGGACCTTATGTGATGTAGGGCTCAGCTGTTGCAGATAATCACTTAAGCTAGAATTTCACTTATTCTCTATTCTGGATTCCTCTTGGGACATACTGTCTCCTAAGATTGGCATAAAAAGTTGCCTGTTAAACTTATCTAGGGTAGTTGGACAGGAGAGCGGTCAGGCCAAGACTTCATTAAGAAGTATAAAGCATTCACTTCTTTGCCACAGTGCAGAAGGATAAAAAAAGTGATTATTTCCATTATCTGGAGCTGCAACCTTAGCTTCCTTAGGTTGTAAGAAACAAATTGGCTTAGTTTACCCTAGAGGTTTATTGTTAAGATATATATCTCAGTTTGTCTTCATGAAAACGCAGCATTACTTATCTTTTATGTCCTCTAGTTCATCTGTTTTGCAACTCTGTTTTTTCCACCATTTTGATGAATCAGCTTCTCTCTCCTTACACTCTACTTCTTCTCTACTTGTCATGTGATTATAAGCTCATTTTCTTGTCTCTGTTGGCTTCATACTTCTTAACACCTCTAAAGCCCCTTTGATGATCTTAGTGTTGAAAGCTGATCCCTGGTCTCTCTTGTAGCCAGAGTTTCTGTGTGTCATCTAAATCATAGTGATCATATTGAAAGAACTGTTTATGGTCACTTTCCTTAGAACGAAGCTGTGTGGCCTTGGTAGCTACTCAGATCATCATATATTCTTTTTTTTTTTTTGGGACAGGGTCTCCCTTTGTTGCCCAGGCAAGAGTGCAGTGGCGTCATAATAGCTCACTGCAGCCTCAAACTCCCAGGCTCAAGCCATCCTCCCACCTCAGCCGCCTGAGTTTCTGAATAGCTAGGACTACAGGCATGTGCCACCACACCCGGCTAATTTTTCTGGTTTTTGTAGAGATGGGGTCTTACTATGTTGCTCATGCTAGTCTTGAACTCCTGGTCTCAAGCGATCCTCTCACCTTGGCCTCCCAAACTGTTAGGATTACAGGTGTGAGCCACCATGCCTGGACCATTATTCTTTATTAAAGGGTCACTAGGAGTTTTCAGTTTGAAAGAGAAGTAGAAAGTGCTGTACATGCATTGGATATATTTCTGGCCTCCAGAAGGAGTAGCTCATGGTTATCCAAAACAAAATAAAATCATCTTCACTTGTCCTGGTTCTATAGCCTTTTGTAGAAGTGAGTGTTTTAGAAACTAATAGCAGTTTAGGTATATTATACTTCTGTTTTTTATTAGATCCCTTAAGGCTTTTTGCTAGAATCAGTGAAGTCTTACTATTTAGAAGGGAAGGATCAAAATGTGTCCTTGGCATGGATACATGTAGCTGGACCATTAAATAAGATGAGAAAGGAAAAGAATGGATTGTTGAGGCCAGCAGGCTCCCTGATGTACAAGGAGTCAGGAGGCAGCTCAGGGTACCAAGTCTTTAGCTGGCACGGTGAGCCACGGCTCAGAGGCCTTCACAGAGCGTCCTGGATGGAGGCCGCCTTTGGGGATGGCATATTTTCTTAGAGGCCAGGTAGCGTAAGAACGACATTTTGTAGGTGGTCAATGTAGCTATTTGATTTTCTCTCCAAAAAGATGAGTTGAGAAATTTTGAGACCACGATAAACTGGTTTCTAATGTTTGCTGATGGAACACATGGGGCATCAGATACTAGTTTGGGAAGGGATTGCCATGTAAGTAGTATATCTTGATTTCATCAATAATATAAACTTAGCTTCATGAAAATCACCAGTTGTTATTTTTCTCACTTCCCCAAAGACTAGTGAAAACATCTTCGTGGACTGGAACCATTGGGTTAGATGCTAATACAGGGATGTAGACTGTTCAGCTGGCTGATAACCGTACCCAGAGGATATTGATGCTGTCCTTAAGGGGAGAGTTCCAGGCCAAGAGTTTGGACCATCTCATGTGGCAAAGGGCACCTTTGCAGGATTGGAATCCTGGGGGAGAGGGGAGGCAAGAAGGAGGATGGCAGAAGAAAGCTATTCGGGGCTGGGTGAGAAGTGTCAAAGGGTTAATGATGACTCTAAGCAAGAAGGAAATGCTTAGAGGAAAGGCTTTAATGCTCTAGGGGCCTTTGTTCTGGGACTGAGGAGCAGAATGAATTCTCAGAAGTCCTCCCTTTCTCTTGGTTCCTTCCAGTGAAGGTCAGATTGAGACAGAAAGCAGTCAACTTGCTGTACCTGAGACTTTATTGTGGATGGAATATGATATTTTTCCATCTGTGGTTAGTGACTCTAGCCTACTTAGAAGGAAAAAAACCTGACCTCAGTCCAAGGTTTCTCTGTTGTTTTAGAGGTGCATTGTCTCTGATTTAACTTTTTTTTTTCCTTCAGGCTGCTTCATAGGGGCGGTGAATCTCAAGTCTAGCAACAGAAACCCAGTGGTACAGGAATTTGAAAGTAAGTACAAGGGAGATACGATGAGGACAGTGGGCACCATCTAGTGGACATTTGGTGGTCTTGCAGCCAACTCAGGACACTGCTGTTGTTGTGCCTGGGAGGTCCTGGGGCGGCTGGGAGTGTCCCATCAGCAGGCTAACCCAGAACTCTGTGGTGGGGCTTCTGTCAGCTGACATCTGATTCCTGCCTGGCTTTGCGATTACACAGCAAGGGGATTTCTTATGCGCAAGCAGAGTGTTGAAGGGAATTTTACTAGAATTTTACTAGAATTTCTCTTCTAGTAAAATTCTTGCTATTGTCTTCATTGTTTTTCTGTTGAAAACTCATCTTTTCTCAGAGTCTCTTGGAACTTGGAGGGGGCTAGGTTTTAACCTGCATGAACGGGCGCTCTTAGAGCTAGCTTGCAGGATCTGGGTGTACAAGTGAACCGAGAAGCATTCCACATTCACTGAGAATTCTTTTTTTTCTTTGCTCATTAGGCGTGGAATTGTCATGTATCATTACGGATTCGCAGACAAATGACCCCAGGATTGAATGGAAGAAAATTCAAGATGACCAAACCACATATGTGTTTTTTGACAACAAAATTCAGGGTATGATCCTATAGTCCACTCTCCTTTGTCCACAGGCTTGGGCATGTACTTTTGGCCAGAAATTTACCTCAGACTGGTAACCTGCATCTGTACCTGGAACTGGCTTTTTAAAAAATTTATTATTATGGAAAATTTTGAACATATGCAAAAATAGTGAGAATAGTGTATTGAGCCTTCCTGTACCTGTCACCCAGCTTCCACAAATACGAGTTTGTTAGGCAGGAATTTAATCTGTCCACAACCCATCCTTTTAAGGACTCAAAGTGAACATTTTCCTGGGCCGTCTTCTCATCGTGATCCCTGACATGGGTGATATGAGTGAGTTACTCAGAAGGATCGTGTGCAGCAGCAAGGAGACCAAGGATTTACTGAGCCACCCACCGTGCCCCTGGCTTGGTGCTGGGGATACCCCACGGAGAGAAGGCACAGGGTGCCGGGGTGACACCAAGTTGGGTGAGGACGGTGGTCAGTGAAGACTCTCCAGAGGTGGCCTCCGGGCAGCGGAGTGAAGGGGGGCTGGCTCGCCAGGCAAGACTGCAAGGGAGGCGTGGAGGGAGGTGGCCGGGCAGGAGAGACCCGTGGGTGTGAAGGCGCAGAAGGCTGGGGGAGAGGCTGCATGCTCCCACCGCAGCTGGGGCGTGGATGGGGAGATGAGGCTGGGCAGGGCGCCCGGGCAGGCAGCAGCACGTGGTGGTATCTGAAGGCCCACTCGCTGCGAGGTTCTGTGAGGAGGTGCCCTGGCCGCATCTGTGCTTCAGAAGATTGAAATGGCTGCTTTGCAGAGGAGAGACTGGAGATGGCAGAACTCAGAGCAGAGGTACCAAGTCAGAGTTCTAGTGCAGAACCCAGGAGGAGCTGAGGTGGCCTAAGTGGAGGTGGCAGCCGTGGAAGGAGACTCGGAGCAGTGCTAGGACTTGGCTTTGACGAGGCGGGAGGGAGGGAAGGGGGAAGGGAGGCTGACATGTGGCAGGGAGTGGGAGGACATGGCCCCCTGACAGGAGGGAGGGAGTAAACAGGTACAAATGCAGGTGTGTTCATACGTTTTCAGAGAAGTTGAGAGTTGAGAAAGATTCTGGATTTAGCTCAAACTATGGCCTTTCTGCTTTGGGTTTTCAATAATATCAGGAGTCATAGGCTCTTAAAAATAGTTTTGTTTTCCCACTAACATGAAGTTCCTCCTTCACCTCTTATTTTTGAAGAGATGGAAATGTTATTCTCAGAAAACAAATCAGTTTCCTTTGGCCACTTAGGCTGACCCTACTAAACCCTGTGCATTCAGTTTAGATCACCAGAGAAACCAAGTGAAAAATTCTTTAAAGAACTTTCTTTCTCTGGGGATTAAACATCTTACTCTTAGCTATAGGGATGAGGCGTACAAGGGATAGTATGATATTTACGACACAGGATATGAGGCTAGAGGGAAACTTGGGTCTACTTGGTCTCTTCTCTTGCCTCAGTGCAGGACTGTACCGAAGCCCCCTGGCAAATTTTTATGTACTGTTTTTCACATGGTAGTTCTAATCCTCTGCTAATGATAACTGCGTAACAAACCTTTTTATCTAAAAAAGTCATTGAAAATGTTCACTTTCTATTGTATAAGGATCTTCCTGTTTTTGTTATATTATGGTAAATCCTTCATTTACTTTTCACCAGTTGTCAGGTTTAATAATAAATAGTTTCTACTTTTTTGTGTCATTTTTTTCCCTATTCCTTCCTCTATTTGTTTTCCAGGTTTTTCATGCTTCTTTGAAAGACTATGTCTGTTTATGCTTTAAAATTTTTTTTCTAATTCATCTAGCATGATTATCACCCTTTAAGTAAAGTATAAAGTTCAGTGGGTGTTAGTATATTAACATAGTTGTGCAAGCATCACTACTATCAAATTCCAGAACATTTTCATCAGCCCCCAAAGAAACCTATACCCATTAACAGTCAATCCCCTTCCCTCAACCCTGGCAGCCCTTAGTCTATAATACATTCTGTCTCTAAGGGTTTGCCCGTTTCGGACACTTCATGTCAATGGAAGCTTATAGTCTTCTGTGGCTGACTTCTTTCTCTTAGCATAATGTTTTCAAAGTCCATCTATGTTGTACCTTATGTCAGTACTTCATTCCTTTTTATGGCTAAATAATATTGAATTGTAGATATGCCATGTTATTTTATCCCTTCATCAGTTGTACATTTGAGTCCTTTCCACTTTTTGGCTATAATCAACAATGCTGCTACAAATATTTGTGTACAGGTTTTTGTATGAACATAAGTTTTCATTTCTCTATGATAAATGACCTAGAGTGCAATTGCTGGGTCTTATGCTAGTTGCCTATTTAATTTTTTAAGAAACTGACAAACTTTTCCAAAGCTGTTTCACCATTTTACACTCCCACCAGCAATGCCTTGCCCCACATCCTTCCCAGCACTTGAGATTGCCTGACTGGAATCCAGCCATCCAAGTGGCCATGAAGTGGTATCTCAGTGTGCTTTTGATTTGCGTTTCCCTGATGACAAATGATGCTGAGCATCTTTAAATGTGCTTATTGATCACTTGTATTATTTTCTTTGGAAATATGTCCATTCAAATCTTATGTCCCTTTTGAAATTAGGCAATATATCTGTTTATTATTGAGCTGTAAATTCTCTCTATATTCTGGATATGAGTCCTTTGTCAGGCACTTGATTTGCAAATTATT